>NC_092419.1:3331925-3641300 GCF_040894005.1 Engystomops pustulosus
GTAGCCACAGCACATGCCCCCCCCAGTAGAATGGGTAGCCACAGCACATGCCCCCCCCCCAGTAGATGGGTAGCCACAGCACATGCCCCCCCCAGTAGATGTGTAGCCACAGCACATGCCCCCCCCCCAGTAGATGGGTAGCCACAGCACATGCCCCCCCAGTAGATGGGTAGCACAGCACATGCCCCCCCCCAGTAGATGTGTAGCCACAGCACATACCCCCCCCCAGTACCCCAGTAGATGGGTAGCCACAGCACACCCCCCTCCCCCAGTAGATGGGTAGCCACAGCACATGCCCCCCCCCAGTAGATGGGTAGCCACAGCACATACCCCCCCCCCCCCAGTACCCAGTAGATGGGTAGCCACAGCACATACCCCCCCCCAGTACCCCAGTAGATGGGTAGCCACAGCACATACCCCCCCCAGTAGATGGGTAGCCACAGCACATACCCCCCCCAGTAGATTGGTAGTTACCGCAAAAAAAAAAAAAGAATATTCATCTACCAGCGCTCCCTGCAGCAGCTCCTCATTGCTCTCACATTCTTCTCTTTAACCCAGGCCTAGACGATGGCAGTGATGATGTCTGGGTCGTACAAAGGACGTAAGCGGTGATAACATCTAAGAGACACACAGCGGCCATCACTATTTATTAAAGCTCTGTCTGAGAGCCAAATGCAGCCAACAAAAGAGCCACATCCCGAGCCATAGGGTCCCTACCCCTAAAGTATAATACACAGAGAGTAGAGGCCAATCTTTCTGTCCATGTCTAATATTTCATTTGTCTCTGACCTGGTGGCTGGAGATCAGCTGCTGAGATGTCTCCAATACAAGAGCAGAGGAGAATCTTTGCCATGAACTGTTTTTTAAATGGTTATTGACCTGTCCTTGTCTTTCATACATGAATTAAGCTACACATGGAAATCTATAAAACAAATAAACCTTTATATAGCGCCATCATATTCCGCAGCGATGTACAGATCATGGGTACAAGTACAAATAAAACAAGACATTACAGAGTAATAACATAATGGAACATCTGGAGGAGATGGGTCAACCATGAGGAATACTACACATACCTGGATATGTTAGTCATTCGTGTAGATTATTACAAGAATAAGATTGCAGAGTCAGCAAAGAAACCAAGGGCATAGTCTTATGCTGCTGCACGGGTATTGGTTTGGATAGACTAGGACAGACACGAACACTGAGTCCTAAGGCTAAACCCCTTTCCCAACTGTCCCCTACTTATTTGCCCAGCCTACCCTAAGCAGTAAGTGACACATTTTCGACATTCCCTTCAAGCGCCAAAGTGCAAACACAGAGACAAAGACTGGACAAAGGACAAACATAGAAGAGAAGTCAACAAATACGGGTCAAAACCAGAAGGACAAAGCAGTACAGAATTGATAGGAAAGACGGATGATCAGAAAAAAGACAAAGGTCAGGAATCCAAAATACAGAATTAAAAAAAATTGCCAGCAATCTCCAAAGTAGACTTATAGCAAGTACAGGGGAAGAGGCGGAGTGCAGGTGAGATATCAGGGTCCTGCTACATGAAGTGATTATAGATCTCTGACATCCAGAAAAGGCTGAGCAGCAGGGGAGGAGGATTCTGTCCATGTCACCTTAACTGTGCAACCCAAAGCAATACCATCAGAAGACAGATCGGTGGTGGAAATCAATCAACAGGACAGACAGGAACGGGATAAAGCAGTGTTCAGACTAGTGAGGACAGAATGTAACCTAAGAACTATATCACACTCATCAGCGCATCCTCAGGATTAGGGATGGCGCTAAAGCCCAAACAGGCGCAGATGTTAAATAATTGTTACATTAATCCCCAGCCCCTAATTTTATAGGAAATTTTTTTTCTAGAATTTCTTCTCCTACAAATACAAATAAAGTAATCGTTACCTTGAAGTTACAAACAAATGAACCGGTAGACAATGCATTTTATTGTATGTGAGAGGACTTTGCACTTAGGTTTATTATGTTATTAACCCTTCCATAGCCGGACCTCTGTGGTACCACTAGTTTATCAATGCCATGCTATCTGTTTCACTATAGGACATGTCTCAGGTAAATGTGTCACTTGAGTAGAGGTTCACATAACAACGCAGATTTTCACCACTTATCCTTCCAAAAGTGGCCTCCAAATATATCTGTTTATCACAAAAACTGGACCAATTATCACGGCAGGGAATCGTAACTCAAATTCTCACAAAGTATGAGCCCAAACCCCTGATGAAGCCAGCTCTACTGGTCGGGGGGCTACATGTCGGGGGGCTAACGTCAGAATCCTAGCAGTGAGCCCGTGCTCTCAGTCTGATAGCTGATACTTAGTATTGAGTTTATCTGCTCTAGGGATAGTTTAGGGTGATGAGTTAGGGCAGTGATATAGTAATCCTGAGCATAGGCTGGATCGCTGTAGGTGCCATGATCTATGCACATATTTGGTCATTACTGTAACATAATATATATAGCTGCCGGCCCCCAGCAGGGCGACTGTGACATGAGCCATAAGATTCTTTATGTGTTATGACAATGGTCACTAATGTGACACCTCTACTGCCCAGCGTGACAGTCATACGCCTTTATCCATTGTGTTAACCTGTTGATCCCCAGCCATACTATAAATACTATCCAGAGCTGCATTTACTGACACTACCATAGTATATCACTATTAGCTGAGCTGTTTCACACTGGGGCACATTTATTAAGGGTCCGAATTTTTTCTTTTTCAGTTTTTTCTTTTCCAGTTTTTTATCGTTTTGTGGTGAATTTCCCCGGGTTTTTGGCGCACGTGATCAGATTGTGTCGCATCGGCGGCTGGTTGCATGCGACGGAAATGGGGGGGGGGGCCATCGGAAAACCCGACCGATTCGGAAAAACCGCCGTATTAGAGAAAAAAAAAATGCCGCTCGAGCCATACTTACATGCACCAGGATGAAGACGGTGAACTCCAGCGGACCTCAGCGCAGCAGCGACACCTGGTGGACATCGGGCACACGGACCTTAGTGAATCGCAGGAAGATCCAAATCCTCATCAGAGAAGCCGCCGCTGGATCGCGAATGGACCGGGTAAGTAAATGAGCCCCACTACTACTGTGTTTTTAAACACATTTCCTTTGAGCACCTAGTAGCAAAGCTACTGTCATTTTATGATTTATGAACAAAAAGTGACGTTTTATGATATGTTTTGTCTGCCAATGGCAGTTTTGTGAGAATCCAAATATACCTGGACACAAGCCCAAGCACTCCGCTAGTCGGGGTCGCTCAGTACCAGTAGCCAAGCACATGACCCAGAATTGCTGATCATATTAAGGCGTTGCCCAACCAACATGGTGCACATTGCTCTGAGGCAGCCAAATGCAAACCTACACTTTGGGAAGTCCTCAGCAGATATTCTTTGCCATACTGGAGTCCTCTACCTCGCTCACCACCGAAATAGACAAAGTGGATGTGCCGCTTCTGCATCATGACATGTAGAAGATCCTGGGAAGGGTGCGAGAGGCCGAGACCCGCATCTCCCAGCTAAAAGACAGGGTGGCCCTGGTCCCGGAACAGCTGCAGGACTTGGAAAGAGTCATGGCCCAGTGGACACAACACAGGGAAATTGTATGTACTGTAGAGTTTACTGAAGCCTGACTCAGACCCTCCCACAAACACTCAGACCCTCCTACTAAGACTCAGACCCTCCCACAAACACTCAGACCCTCCCACTAACACTCAGACCCTCCCACAAACACTCAGACCCTCCCACAAACACTCAGACCCTCCCACTAACACTCAGACCCTCCCACAAACACTCAGACCCTCCCACAAACACTCAGACCCTCCCACTAACACTCAGACCCTCCCACTAACACTCAGACCCTCCCACAAACACTCAGACCCTCCGACTAAGACTCAGACCCTCCCACAAACACTCAGACCCTCCCACTAACACTCAGAACCTCCCACAAATGCTCAGACCCTCCCACTAACACAACTGAAAGTCCAAAATCGATCACCTAAAATCGAAAATGGTTTTAATATTCTGCATGTTCCTGGATCTGACCACTGCCTGAAGTGATGGACTTTGTATCACAAGGAGATGAAGGTCCTGGAAGGATTACACTATAAGTGACCCATTCCAAACAAATGGTGTTTGTATCCACATGATCTGAGCGGTTTGATTTATGCCATTTTCTGCTATAAATTATTGTGAATCTGTAATACCAAGGGAGATAATGCAGCTCTCTCTAGAGCTAAGTGTTAGCCTAATGCAATAAGTTTATTATGGTCATTGATCACTTTGTGTCCCGTATAGAAGACTCGGCATAAACAGAACAAGAGACAATAATCTGAACAAATGAGATTTATTTTACAGAGATTCATAGCGTATAATAAATGTATATAGAAAACATATAAGCAGGAGGAGGGACAAGGGGAGGGACATGGGACATGGGGAGGGATATGGGAGGGACATGGGGAGGGACATGGGAGGGACACGGGGAGGGACAAGGGGAGGGACAAGGGGAGGGACACGGGGAGGGACAAGGGGAGGGACACGGGGAGGGACACGGGATGGTACACGGGGAGGGATATGGGAGGGACATGGGGAGGGACACGGGGAGGGACACGGGATGGGACATGGGGAGGGATATGGGAGGGACATGGCGAGGGACATGGGAGGGACACAGGGAGGGACAAGGGGAGGGACACGGGATGGGACATGGGGAGGGATATGGGAGGGACATGGCGAGGGACATGGGAGGGACACAGGGAGGGACAAGGGGAGGGACACGGGGAGGGACATGGGACATGAGGAGGGACATGGCGAGGGATGTCCTGACACCTTACAGAGCAGTCGTTCTTGTCTTACATCTATATATATTTTATTATGAATTTGTGGCTCAATAACTATTGTTTTGCGGTCTGTATAATTTCCTTGCAGTGGAACCTTCTGTCTACTCTGATAAAACACCATCTGAATATTTATTATACTCTTGTGCTCTACTATCAATCCCATAATACCTCAACAAAGCATCACCCGTGCAGCTACATACCTCACTACCTGCTGGGGGAGGGGGAAGTGTAATTTTCCTTCTCTCTAGATGTCAGTGTGAACAGTCCTTGCATTTTCTACATGCAGAAAGCCCCGAGCCCAATCTAGGAACCAGCATCAGACAACACATGACGGAACGAGAGGGTTTCATACATTGATGATATTTCCATCGCTGCCGCACATCGCACTCCAAGTGTAATTATAACTTATTGTTGGCTGAATTCTACATATTAGGGAATAAGAACAGAATGACAGACAAAAGCGATTCTGTAATGTTACTTTAAGGCAATGACCTTCAGGACAACTTTACCCAAATGTAATACAGAGGCGGATTCCTTCCTCTATATTAAAACGAAAAACAAATGAAACTCATATTTTAAAGTCAGATCTCTGGTTCACACACCAGGAAGCAGGGGGTGGTCTAGACATTTCCAAACCTTAATATTCCCTGTGTGGTTCCCGGAATATTATCAGGCACAATGGGGCACATTTACTTACCCTGTCGCGATCCCCGATCCGGACGGTCCGACGAAGATGATTCACGTAGCTCGTGTGCCGGACTCCCTGCATCTGACGCTTCTGTCCGCCGGAGTTCACCTTCTTCTTCCCGGTGCCTGTAAGTGCGAGTTTTGTGACACAATTTGAATTTTAAGTCCCGTGCGTAGTCCGAATCTGTCGGGATGACTGACGGCCATCGCATGAAAGTCGGCGTGATTGTGCCAAAATCCGATCGCGTGCGCCAAAACCCCCTGTTAAATGCGGCGCAACACGGAAATTGCCGGAAAACCCGAAGAAAATGCGGTCCGCGGACCCTTAGTAAATGAGCCCCAATACATTTTAATTGGTAAATTGATGCATTCAAATAGAACCTTTCAGGTCAATGTAAGACCCTAAACAAACTATAGGTCTTTGTGGATTAGGGTCCCCACCTGTATGAGGGCAGTACTTGGACTAAATAAAAAAAAAATAAAACATTTATACTTATTTTATGTGACTCACATCTGAAGATGCGGCGCTTGCACTTCCTCTGGTAATGTGACAGTGGCGCTTGCACAGTGGAGCTGGGGTGTGCTACTCCGGCTTCACATGCCGCAACGCACAGGGCGCTGAATGGAACGAGGAAGGGAGTCAGTATAAAGTTTAATTTTTTATATTAAATAATCCATACAGAGCAATTTGGGACACTAAACCATCCACATGGCCTCATGGCTCAAATCACTATGACAGGTTCCCCCCTTAAGTCCTCCCAGAACTGAACCTCCCCTTCCAAATCAGACAGGAATTCCCACTTTAGATTAGGGTTTGTGCAGAGGTCGCACCTGGAGCCGGGATAAACTGAATTTACTGGGATTGTTTCTGAAAATGCAGGACAGTCGTCACCTTCCATGAACATTGGGAAATATGAATATCATAGGGATTACACTCGCTGATGGTAAATGTTCTACTATAGCCGGAGACATCCTAGTACAGACAGTCCCCAAGTTACGTACAAGATAGGGTCCATAGGTTTGTTCTTAAGTTGAATTTGTATGTAAGTCGAAACTGTATATTTTATAATTGTAGTTCTATGAAAAAAATATTTTTTTGCTCCCGGTGACAATTGGAGTTTCAAAATGTTTTTCTGTTATTGGACCAAAGATTATCCATAAATCTTCATTACAGACATATTACAGCTCATCACTGCAGCCTGGGACTATAGTAACATCCAGAGAGGTCACCAGAGGTCACAGGGGGCAGAGGGGTCACCAGAGGTCACAGGGGGCAGAGGGGTCTGTCTGTAACTAGGGGGTCGTCTGTAAGTCAGGTGTCCTTAAGTAGGGGACTGCCTGTATTCTACAAAGCTGTTACAGTGACAGTAGATTGTGGGAAATACTGATCATAGTGAGAGGATGTAGTAAGATCTCCTGTATACACTGCGATAGATATGTGATAGGACATTATTGAGGCCGTGTGCACCCACAGGTGCAGGAAGCAATGAGACAAACAACAGGTAAATGTGGAGCCCGGGGTCCCATAGTGACCGCTGCATCTTCAATCTGTGCATGAGACGGGATAGAAGCTGCTCAGGAATCATTGGTGGCAGAAGATCTGGAAGAAGAATATTACATGTCACTGCACCTCCATAATGCTGCACAGGGACACAACAACTCCTCCCAAATACCGAAACCAATATCCTTAATTCCTCATACTACGCCTCCTCTTGGGTAGCACCACTGATAGTGATGGCACCTCCACAACTAGTGACCACAGGGACAGCTTCGGGTGGCAGCGCTCATGCTAGGTTGGTGGCTGCTGTACGTGGCTTCTCTAGCTGTGGCTGCTCTGTTTCTGACACTAATTTTGATAAACTGTGACAGGCACTAATAAGGAGGAATTCGGGAAGCCGGAGACATGTGTGAAAGGCAATAGTACAATGACTCCTGGATTTGCAGTCAAAAACTGCCCTGTGTGCTGGCAGATACATATTTCAGCGCTAATTATGCTCCTTCTTCACTGATATAATATGCATTGTATACCAGGTTATTAATTGATGCTTCCATGCTACAGCCGGCTCCCTCACCAACCTCATGTTAATGTAAGTGCCATATTATAGATAGGACACTATCTACAATCTGCTCTGCTCCTACTGCTCTATAACATGCTGCCTGCAGATAGGACACCATCTACAATCTGCTCTGCTCCTCCTGCTCTATAACATGCTGCCTGCAGATAGGACACTATCTACAATCTGCTCTGCTCCTCCTGCTCTATAACATGCTGCCTGCAGATAGGACACTATCTACAATCTGCTCTGCTCCTACTGCTCTATAACATGCTGCCTGCAGATAGGACACTATCTACAATCTGCTCAGCTCCTCCTGCTCTATAACAAGCTGCCTGCAGATAGGACACTATGTACAATCTGCTCAGCTCCTCCTGCTCTATAACATTCTGCCTGCAGATAGGACACTATATACAATCTGCTCAGCTCCTCCTGCTCTATAGCATGCTGCCTGCAGATAGGACACTATGTACAATCTGCTCAGCTCCTCCCGCTCTATAACATGCTGCCTGCAGATAGGACACTATGTACAATCTGCTCAGCTCCTCCTGCTGTATAACATGCTGCCTGCAGATAGGACACTATGTACAATGTGCTCAGCTCCTCCTGCTCTATAACATGCTGCCTGCAGATAGGACACTGTGTACAATCTGCTCAGCTCCTCCTGCTCTATAACATGCTCCCTGCAGATAGGACACTATGTACAATCTGCTCTGCTCCTCCTGCTCTATAACATGCTGCCTGCAGATAGGACACTATGTACAATGTGCTCAGCTCCTCCTGCTCTATAACATGCCTGCAGATAGGACACTATGTACAATCTGCTCAGCTCCTCCTGCTCTATAACATGCTGCCTGCAGATAGGACACTATGTACAATCTGCTCAGCCCCTCCTGCTCTATAACATGCTGCCTGCAGATAGGACACTATGTACAGTCTGCTCAGCTCCTCCTGCTCTATAACATGCTGCCTGCAGATAGGACACTATGTACAATCTGCTCAGCTCCTCCTGCTCTATAACATGCTCCCTGCAGCTTGCACAGCGTTTTCATACATCAGAGGGTGGTATGTGGATACCTGTTAGTTCAGTGTCCTGTATTTCGATTATTTCGAATTCCTTTGAAGATCAGAAAAATGCCCGCAATGATTCCAATTATTCCAATTGCGAGCCCCAGGCCACACACTATATTTTCAGAGGTCTCTGACATGTGGACGGGAATATCAGGGCCTGTAAAAGAACATGAAAATATAAGACTTTTGGTAAAAAATCTCCAACATTATAGACATTTCGACTTGGGCCCAACCAATATCTGCTATAGGGATGCACGAACATAAGCTTTGCCTAAGGGTAATGCCACACGTGGCGTTTTGAACCTGTTTTTGGTCCGTTTTTAAGCAGTCTGTTAAAAAACAAATGCGTTTTTGACCATTTTTAATTAAGATAATTGGTAAAACCTGTCAAAACGCATGGGTTTTTTTAACGGACTGCTTAAAACCGGCCAAAAAACAGGTTCAAAACGCCACGTGTGGCATTACCCTTATGTGTACAAACATCAATTAGACAATGTACAAAGTGGCAATTTTTGCTAAGGCTACATGCACACGGCCGTGAACTGGCCGCACCAAATCATGGCCAGGATGGAGGTCTATGTCGTCTGGTCATGGTGCGGTGAGCACGTCCTATCTTAGCTTTAAATGGAAGGGGAGGGGGGAGTAGCGCGATTCAACTAGCACAGGCGTGCACATCACAGAGCACTGAATCCACTATCTCCTTTCCTCCTTGTGTAGCGGCGTTTGTGCTGGACAAAGGCAAAAAATTGCCAAAATGTTGCACAAAAACTTTATTTTGTTGCATAAACAATAAAATAAATCTCCGTATAAATCATTTCAGGTGTGCATGGAGCCTGGAGCATGGAGCCTGGAGCATGGAGTCTGGAGCATGGGGCCTGGAGCATGGGGCCTGGAGCATGGGGCCTGAGGCATGGGGCCTGAGGCATGGGGCCTGAGGCATGGAGCCTGGAGCCTGGAGCATGGGGCCTGGGGCCTGGAGCATGAAGCCTGGGGCATGGGGCCTGAAGCATGGAGCCTGGAGCATGGAGCCTGGGGCCTGAAGCATGGGGCCTGGGGCATGGAGCCTGGGGCATGGCGCATGGGGCATGGAGCATGGGGCCTGGAGCCTGGGGCATGGAGCCTAGAGCATGGAGCCTAGGGCATGGAGCCTGGAGCATGGGGCCTGGGGCATGGAGCCTGGAGCATGGGGCCTGAAGCATGGGGCATGGAGCATGGGGCCTGGAGCCTGGGGCATGGAGCCTAGAGCATGGAGCCTAGGGCATGGAGCCTGGAGCATGGGGCCTGGGGCATGGGGCCTGGAGCATGGGGCCTGGAGCATGGGGCCTGGGGCCTGGAGCATGGGGCCTGGAGCATGGAGCCTGGGGCATGGGGCCTGGAGCATGGGGCCTGGAGCATGGGGCCTGAAGCATGGGGCCTGGGGCATGGAGCCTGGGGCATGGAGCCTGGGGCATGGGGCCTGGGGCATGGAGCCTGGGGCATGGAGCCTAGAGCATGGAGCCTAGAGCATGGAGCCTGGAGCATGGAGCCTGGGGCATGGAGCCTGGAGCATGGAGCCTGGGGCATGGAGCCTAGAGCATGGAGCCTAGAGCATGGAGCCTGGAGCATGGAGCCTGGGGCATGGAGCCTGGGGCATGGAGCCTGGAGCATGGAGCCTGGGGCATGGAGCCTGGGGCATGGAGCCTGGAGCATGGAGCCTAGAGCATGGAGCCTGGAGCATGGATGGTCTACAGGGGTAGGAACCTACTATTGGAGTGCTGTTACAGGTTTTGTGTCTAGACCATAATAGTTACTCACTCCAGATCTTGTTGGTGGGGTTAGTGGAGAGTCCGGCGTGCTCCACAGAGCAGGTGTAAAAATCTCCCTCCGCTGGGATCATAGTCAGGTAGATGAATTTGTAATAAGACAAATCCGATGAAACATAATAGTCCGTCTCTGATACTCCTTTGGTCACAGGCTGATTATTCTTCATCCAGGACATGCTGATAACGGGAGGGAAGATCTCCTTGACATAACATATCAGTACATTGGGCTCATTCAGAACCACCGGCTCCTCTGAGAAAACGTATATCATGGGAGTGACTGGAAGAAAAGCAGGATAATCGTCCTTCATTCACGTTCACATAACAAAAATGTTTAATGTTAATGAAATTACCAAAAGATTAACCCTCAATATTCATTTTTACACTGAATGGAGCATTTTTCTTTCTTCTGTGCATCAATAATAAATGCCCCTCAATGTTACTTGTAAATCGCAAGATAAACTTGTTGTGTATTCACTTAGAGGGGGAAACTGATAACAGCCTCGAGTATTGTGCATCAGCATGTGATATAAACCCCTCCACCACCACAGATATATCAGAAGGTTCTGGCTTGTTACGCATCTGTTGGCCGGGTCCACTGGGCTGGCGCAGAATTGCGTTATAACCTGCATCTGAATAGGCTCAGATAGCGTTTTGAACACGTTTTTGGGTTGTTTTTAAGCAGTCAGTTAAAAACCGCTTGCGTTATTGATAGGTTTGACCAATTATCTTAATTCAAACTGGTCAAAAACGCATGCGGACTGCTTAAAAACGGGCCAAAAATGGGTTCAAAATGCCGCGTGTGCCATCACCCTAAGGCTATAGCTATTATGCAGGCATGGGGCAGGAGTATCCCGTGGCTACCACCCAGCAACCCCCCCACGACCCTCCAGCTCCACTAGGCATTATGCGACACAGAATAGGGGGCTTTCCAGGGCTCAGTTGGACCGTGCAGATTTATAAGGTGCACTCCAAAAAAGTTGACCTCTGTAGGAGCAGTGCAGAGGGCGCCAGATTCATGAAGGACGTGGGCAAGAAATTCTAAATTTGGTACCCCCTGCACACTACACAGGGCACTGCGTTTGTCCCCAATGTGCTGGTGGCCCCAGTGGAGAGTGTGTGGAGATTCCCGGCGCTCAGGGTAAATCTCGAGAGGTCATGTAAGGTTCTCAAACAGAGATTTTATAAGATAATAGAACAACGTTTCAGCACAGGAACTGAGCCTTCATCAGGCGTCCTACCTGATGAAGGCTCAGAACTGAGCCGTTATGTGTTGCCATTATTTAATAAAATCTCTGTTTGAGAACCTTAAATGATTTTCCTTGAGTGCTGGGAATCTTTGTACTCTACACCAGCACCGTAGTATGTGGCCACTATATGGTGGTAATAATATTCTTAGTTTAGTGGCTTTTACTTAGTAATAGTATGCTGGTAATCTGGTATGCTACTCTAATAGTATTTATTGACCCTTGTATTGGGACATTATTAGTTATATTGTAATTACAGAAGAACTCTTACAATTGACAGATATGTATTTGATCACTTATACAGTGTATCCATGTATCTTCTGAACGGTAGTAGTGCTGAGCATGAGATAGTTAAATAGGAACCCCCCCCCCCCCTTTTTTTCCCCATGGTGGAATTAAAAATGGCCAACCTAGAGCCATTTCCATTAGCAGCATTGTATGAATCCCGTCCACATGCTGCATAGAAAACTACAGGTTTATAATCGCAACGTGTCAATAATTGCAGATTAAAATTGTGGAATTCAACCTTTAGGATGCAAAGGATGATCACTGCCTTTCCCCTGGGCACAGGTAGACTAAAATGCTACTTTCCCATACATGAACGGCTTATTCTGACTCAATAACCTGGCTGTAAGCAGGTGTTTATAGATAGTCTTATATCTTTGCTTCAACCAGTACTCACACCAAGACATTTATTGTCAGATAGCGTCAACTCCATTGTAGAGGCATGTAGGAAGATTCCAGCTTTATTTGGTGCAGAAATCTTGAAGAAATGCTGGTTACAACGGTGTGAAAAGGATATTATATACCAGGGTAGCAGGAACATACAGAAACGTGCTCTATCCTGACATGAAACAGGCGGCTAACACGTGGGAGAGGGGAGAGTTACAATACCGCAGCTAGAGGACAGGAAGACAGGAGGGTCAAAAGGCAAAGCAGTATAACACATATACATGTCAATGAATAGAAGTCCTGGGGCATGACAAGGCTTCAGTTGATAATCGGTACCTGGTTTTGATGCTGTGAAGTTTGCTCTCTTCGTCCATATTTGAAAATTCTGGGTCATCACTGCTTTATTTTGTATAGCACCAGCAGTGTTAGCAATAGCCCGGTCTCCAAACTGTGCCAGTCTCCATCTCGCCTCTTTACTGTCATAATTCACATTATATATCTCGTCATCATCAAACTGGAAGGCGTACTCTGCACTCGGGAGTTTGTTCTGATAAAATTCGGACTGAATCAGCACATTCTTCACTGAAGAAGAAAAACAGTTACATGATGAGTGTCACATACACGGTGCACAGACATAGTTATTCCTTACATGTATGTTTCAAAAGACCATCCAAAACTATTATTATTATTGACCAAAATACATATGTTGAGCTAGACGTGATAGGACCCTCGAGAGAAAACCCAGTTGCCCAGAATTTGGAGAATACACGTCCCCCCCCCCCCCCCAAGGGCCCCCTTAGAATGAGGAATCTACCCTACGGGTCCGTATAAGAGTCCAATACCTGGAAGGGGTAAGAGCAGGCTATCAAAATCGCCTCGCAGGAACGTTTCTTGCAGGAACGCTATGTCCGGCTTAAGTTTAACTCCTGCAGCAACAATTGACATTTATAATTTGAGTTCAACCGCTTGACATTTAGGGTAATAATTCTCACCATCTCTCATAGTGTGTGGGCAGGTCAAGTGCAGACCTCAAACACAAACGGGGAATATTGCAGAAAGTGACAGGTTGTTTGCCACATTCAGATGACATCATATGAGAAATGTGCACAGATACAGTGACATTAACAATGTAAACATTCAACAATAAATGTCCCGCACTGAGTCTAAGGGACGGGTTATGCCTCATGTCGTTCCGGAATCCGGAACCAACACAACAGGAGGCAAACAAACCCAATTGTGGGCAGCGTGCCAGACATCTAACCTTCAACTCACTACAGAACTAAGGATACTAGGGATAGCAGGTAGCTACCATCCTGAAAGTGGTCAACACCACCGGGGCCTGAATGAACCCTGCAGCTCACAGTCTCTTAGCTTCTTGGTCCTTTCAGCATGGTGCGCAGGTGAGCACAAGGCGGAGAGGATATGGACGGCTCTGGGGACTTCCGTCGCTGCTTCCTAGGAGCATTGCATTGCCAGGTCGGTGAGAAAGGTGGATCTGATGAGTGTAAGCTCCGCTCTGGGATGACTGGGATTGGCAGGTCTAGAGAGTTGCAGAAGACATTCAAATCCACCGGGGAGCGCAATGTCTCTGTTCTGCCCTCTTTGCAGGCCGTCAGGCTAAAGGGGAGATTCCCATCTGTAAGGCACGTCAGCTTTCCGTAAGACCTCCTGCAGGGGGCAAAGTGTTCTCCGGCATTATTAGGTGTCCTATGAGGGATCCTGGAAACGTTGTACTTGGGCACCTTGAAAATCAATATGAGGCCTATTACAAGCTTTAGCCATGATCTCCTCCTTCAGGAGAAAGTCAACAAATAATGGGGGTCATTTACTTACCCGGTCCTGTTGCGATCTCCGACGAGGATTCGGGTCTTCCGGCGATTCACTAAGGTTGTGCGCCCGATGTCCACCAGGTGTCGCTGCTGTGCTGAAGTCCGCCGAGGTACGCTGGAGTTCACCAACATATCCCCGGTGCATGTGAGTGCTTGATTTTGCGGTCGGTGACAGCCATCGTCTGGACATGGGAGTCTGGGGCATCAGCCATCGTCTGGACAGGGGAGTCTGGGGCATCAGCCATCGTCTGGACAGGGGAGTCTGGGGCATCAGCCATCGTCTGGACAGGGGAGTCTGGGGCATCAGCCATCGTCTGGACAGGGGAGTCTGGGGCATCAACCATCGTCTGGACAGGGGAGTCTGGGGCATCAGCCATCGTCTGGACAGGGGAGTCTGGGGCATCAGCCATCGTCTGGACAGGGGAGTCTGGGGCATCAGCCATCGTCTGGACAGGGGAGTCTGGGGCATCAGCCATCGTCTGGACAGGGGAGTCTGGGGCATCAGCCATCGTCTGGACAGGGGAGTCTGGGGCATCAGCCATCGTCTGGACAAGGGAGTCTGGGGCATCAGCCATCGTCTGGACAGGGGAGTCTGGGGCATCAGCCATAGGTTGGACATGAGAGTCTAGGGCATCACCCCCTGCACATAGTACACACACTGCACATAGTACACACACTGCACATAGTACACACTGCACATAGTACACACCCTGCACATAGTACACAGGACCCTGCACATAGTACACAGGACCCTGCACATAGTACAACTCCTGCACATACTAGACCCCCTGCACATAGTACACACCCTGCACATAGTACACCCCCTGCACATAGTACACCCCCTGCACATAGTACACCCCCTGCACATAGTACACCCCCTGCACATAGTACACCCCCTGCACATAGTACACAGGACACTGCACATAGTACACAGGACACTGCACATAGTACACCCCCTGCACATAGTACACACACAGCACATAGTACACACTGCACATAGTACACCCCCTGCACATAGTACACCCCGCACATAGTACACAGGACACTGCACATAGTACACCCCCTGCACATAGTACACCCCCTGCACATAGTACACCCCGCACATAGTACACAGGACACTGCACATAGTACACACCCTGCACATAGTACACAGGGCCCTGCACATAGTACACCCCCTACATAGAGTACACACCCTGCACATAGTACACGCTGCACATAGTACACGCTGCACATAGTACACGCTGCACATAGTACACCCCCTGCACATAGTACACCCTGCACATAGTACACACTGCACATAGTACATCCCCTGCACATAGTACACCCCCTGCACATAGTACACCCCCTGCACATAGTACACACTGCACATAGTACACACTACATATAGTACACAGGACCCTGCACATAGTACACCCTGCACATAGCACACCCTGCACATAGTACACAGGACCCTGCTCATAGTACACACTGCACATAGTACACACCCCCTGCACGTAGTACACACCCAGCACATAGTACACACTGCACATAGTACACCCACTGCACATAGTACACACACTGCAAATA
This sequence comes from Engystomops pustulosus, assembly GCF_040894005.1. Lineage (NCBI taxonomy): Eukaryota > Metazoa > Chordata > Amphibia > Anura > Leptodactylidae > Engystomops > Engystomops pustulosus. The sequence goes on from NC_092419.1 coordinate 3,347,702, forward strand.
GTACACACACTGCAAATAGTACACACACTGCACATAGTACACACTGCATAGAGTACACCCTGCACATAGTACACAGGGCCCTGCACATAGTACACACCCTGCACATAGTACACAGGGCCCTGCACATAGTACACCCCCTGCATAGAGTACCCACTGCATAGAGTACACCCTGCACATAGTACACCCCCTGCACATAGTACACACTGCACATAGTACACACCCTGCACATAGTACACCCCCTGTATATAGTGAACACCCTGCACATAGTACACGCTGCACATAGTACACAGGACCCTGCACATAGTACACCCTGCACATAGCACACACTGCACATAGTACACACTGCACATAGTACACCCCCTGCACATAGTACACCCCCTACACATAGTACACACTACACATTGTACACACTGCACATAGTACACCCCCTGCACATAGTACACACTGCACATAGTACACGCCCTGCACATAGTACACACTGCCCATAGTACACACCCTGCACATAGTACACACTGCACATTGTACACACTGCACATTGTACACACTGCACATAGTACACCCCCTGCACATAGTACACAGGACACTGCACATAGTACACCCTCTGCACATAGTACACAGGACACTGTACATAGTACACCCCCTGCACATAGTACACACTGCACATAGTACACCCCCTGCACATAGTACACACTGCACATAGTACACCCCCTGCACATAGTACACAGGACCCTGCACATAGTACACAGGACCCTGCACATAGTACACAGGACCCTGCACATAGTACACCCTGCACATAGTACACACCCTGCACATAGTACACCCTGCACATAGTACACCCTGCACATAGTACACCCTGCACATAGTACACACACCCTGCACATAGTACACACACCCTGCACATAGTACACACACCCTGCACATAGTACACACCCTGCACATAGTACACACCCTGCACATAGTACACACCCTGCACATAGTACACACTGCACATAGTACACCCCCTGCACATAGTACACCCCCTGCACATAGTACACCCCCTGCACATAGTACACCCCCTGCACATAGTACACACTGCACATAGTACACACTGCCCATAGTACACACCCTGCACATAGTACACACTGCACATTGTACACACTGCACATAGTACACCCCCTGCACATAGTACACACTGCACATAGTACACCCCCTGCACATAGTACACAGGACACTGCACATAGTACACCCTCTGCACATAGTACACAGGACACTGCACATAGTACACCCCCTGCACATAGTACACAGGACACTGCACATAGTACACACCCCCTGCACATAGTACACAGGACCCTGCACATAGTACACCCCCTGCACATAGTACACATTGCACATAGTACACCCCCTGCACATAGTACACAGGACACTGCACATAGTACACACCCCCTGCACATAGTACACAGGACCCTGCACATAGTACACACTGCACATAGTACACACTGCACATAGTACACCCTGCACATAGTACACCCTGCACATAGTACACACTGCACATAGTACACCTTCTGCACATAGTACACACACCCTGCACATAGTACACACTGCACATAGTACACACCCTGCACATAGTACACACCCTGCACATAGTACACACTGCACATAGTACACACTGTACATAGTACACACCCTGCACATAGTACACCACCTGTATATAGTGAACACCCTGCACATAGTACACCCTGCACATAGTACACACCCTGCACATAGTACACGCTGCACATAGTACACAGGACCCTGCACATAGTACACCCTGCACATAGCACACACTGCACATAGTACACACTGCACATAGTACACCCCCTGCACATAGTACACCCCCTACACATAGTACACACTACACATTGTACACACTGCACATAGTACACCCCCTGCACATAGTACACACTGCACATAGTACACCCCCTGCACATAGTACACACTGCACATAGTACACCCCCTGCACATAGTACACAGGACACTGCACATAGTACACCCCCTGCACATAGTACACACTGCACATAGTACACCCCCTGCACATAGTACACAGGACACTGCACATAGTACACCCCCTGCACATAGTACACACTGCACATAGTACACCCCCTGCACATAGTACACACTGCACATAGTACACCCCCTGCACATAGTACACAGGACACTGCACATAGTACACACCCCCTGCACATAGTACACAGGACCCTGCACATAGTACACACTGCACATAGTACACACTGCACATAGTACACCCTGCACATAGTACACCCTGCACATAGTACACACTGCACATAGTACACCTTCTGCACATAGTACACACACCCTGCACATAGTACACACTGCACATAGTACACACCCTGCACATAGTACACACCCTGCACATAGTACACACTGCACATAGTACACACTGTACATAGTACACACCCTGCACATAGTACACCACCTGTATATAGTGAACACCCTGCACATAGTACACCCTGCACATAGTACACACCCTGCACATAGTACACGCTGCACATAGTACACAGGACCCTGCACATAGTACACCCTGCACATAGCACACACTGCACATAGTACACACTGCACATAGTACACCCCCTGCACATAGTACACCCCCTACACATAGTACACACTACACATTGTACACACTGCACATAGTACACCCCCTGCACATAGTACACACTGCACATAGTACACCCCCTGCACATAGTACACACTGCACATAGTACACCCCCTGCACATAGTACACAGGACACTGCACATAGTACACCCCCTGCACATAGTACACACTGCACATAGTACACCCCCTGCACATAGTACACAGGACACTGCACATAGTACACCCCCTGCACATAGTACACACTGCACATAGTACACCCCCTGCACAATGTACACACTGCACATAGTACACCCCCTGCACATAGTACACAGGACACTGCACATAGTACACACCCCCTGCACATAGTACACAGGACCCTGCACATAGTACACCCTGCACATAGTACACACCCTGCACATAGTACACCCTCTGCACATAGTACACCCTGCACATAGTACACACCCTGCACATAGTACACACACCCTGCACATAGTACACACACCCTGCACATAGTACACACACCCTGCACATAGTACACACACCCTGCACATAGTACACACCCTGCACATAGTACACACTGCACATAGTACACACCCTGCACATAGTACACCCCCTGCACATAGTACACCCCCTGCACATAGTACACCCCCTGCACATAGTACACCCCCTGCACATAGTACACCCCCTGCACATAGTACACACTGCACATAGTACACATAGTATACTTCGCTTCCCGGCTCAGGTCCAACAGAGTTCACCATCTTTTTTGTGGTGCACCTTTAAGATAGGGCGTGCGACACAAATTGCAAGTTAAAGGAAATCTACCACGTTAAATAGTAGGTGTAAGCTGCAAATACCGAGCACCAGCTCACCCGGAGCTTACTTTCGTTAGTGTCATAAACCGCTGTATCGCGGTTTAAACAGTTTTAAATCTTTATATCTGAAGGAGCTTCGGCGCACCAGCGGTTTATGACACTAACGAAAGTAAGCTCCGGGTGAGCTGGTGCTCGGTATTTGCAGCTTACACCTACTATATAACGTGGTAGGTTTCCTTTAAATACGGCGCTCAGTTCGAATAATTCAGATCGTCCGCCAGCAAGCACCCTAATTTGTGTCGCATGGAGGCAGCACAGCTTCGCCACAAAGGGGTCACATGCGACACAATCGCAGCGCAGACACTTGTTATACAGACACTTGTTATACACCCGTGCAGCCGTTTTAGCCAGAGCTGAGGCTACATGGTGCGCCTAATCCATGCTCCAGGAACCTCTTTGATTCCCCACCCATCCACATCTTCGGCCGGAGTTCAGCGCATGTGCAGTACCTCTGGCTTCAGAGTAGCGACCGTGCAGCCACAGGCCTGTGTTCAGCGCATTTGCAAAACGCCAGCTTCGCGGATGAGTGCGCGCAGTTCCTTGTAGCTGTGCGCCGAAGATATCTGGTAGGAGGATCAAAGAGGTTCCTGGAGCATGGATTAGGCGCACCATGTAGCCTCAGCTCTGGCTACTCCACGCCCCAGTAGCCTCTTTGGAAAATTTGCATATTAGGGCAATAAAAGTTAGAAAAAGATACAGGGGACGTGAGGATTAGCCCTTAAAAGAGGCACCTACCACCCGGTCTACCTTAATAGGTAAATCCGTGGTGTAGGTTTCCTTTAAAGTGGCTTTTTGCCCTTGATAAATCTGCTGGCAGCGTCTTATCCTATGGGAGGAGTTTATGACGGTAGCATAAGAGTCACAAAAACCATCAAAAATCACAGCACATAGAACCGGGTAAGGAATGGAGCCAATTTGCGGCAAAAATTTCGCCTACATATATAGTCACAACTCATGAATTTATTCCTATTGTGAAACCTTGAAAGTTGAATGAATTTGGTGCAATCAGGGTCTGTGTCGCGGTGACTTTACATCGCCCCAAGTACTTTTGGAGCAATGAAAAGTCACAAAACTGGATTCGCACCACAATTGCGACAAAACAAAGCAAAAAAACTATGATTCATCAAGCCCATAGAGTCAAGATAATGCAACATTGTATGACTCTTATATTACATGTGACGTTTTCCCTCTTTCTATGTACAGACTATGCCCTCCGTCCCCCCACTTACCTCTCACTGTCTGGGACACTCTCAGGCACAGTATACAGACCAGAGCCAGATACATCTCTCTTCTCCCAGTCATCTCCATCGTATAATGTAACGATGAACCTTCTGAGATTCTCTTCTCACTAATTATAACACAATCATCTAGAAAATAAACTTCCTCCATCCAATAAGATTACACGTGGCGTCTGACCTCACAGTATCCGGGCAGACTTCGCTCCTAGCAGGTCATTTGCTCTTCTTCATATAGAAACATAATCCAATAACACAAAGGAGAAATGTCACAATAGAGAATGACACTAAGTCCCTATAACCCCTCATGTAACATTCACATTCTAGCAATTTTGCCCCTTTTTGATCACAGTAAAAAACATAATTTTTACAATATTTTCTGAAAGACATAGATAAAATCACATCGAAACGCAGCCCGTAACATATAAATGTACGGTTTTTCAAAGACTTCTTTCAATACAGGCAGTCCCCGGGTTACATACAAGGGAGGTTCTGCAGGTCTGTCCTTAAGTTGAATTTGTATGTAAGTCGGATCTGTATATTTTATAATTGTAGAGTCAGACAAAAACATTTTTCTGCCCCAGTGACAATTGGATTTTCAAAATTTTTTTTGCTGTAATGGGACCAAGGATTATGAATAAAGCTTCATTACAGACACCTTACAGCTGATCATTGCAGCCTGGGACTATAGCAAAGCATTCAGAGAGGTCACCAGAGGTCACAGGGGGCGGAGGGGTCACCAGAGGTCACAGGGGGCAGAGGGGTCCGTCTGTAACTAGGGGTCGTCTGTAAGTTGGGTGTCCCTAAGTAGGGGACTGCCTGTATAGTTTATTTAAGGAATTTGGATTTATTGATAATTTGGATATTGGTTATTTATGTAATATTTACATGGTATATACTAGTTTTGCATAATATATTAATATTTTGATACAATATTTTTATTTTTTATTTTTTCACTGCATCCTGTGAAGGACGATGCTACTTTCTGATACATTTTGAGATCTCAGTTCTGTGCCATTTCCCATTCTCAGTAAATTATTGTTTGAATCCAGAGGCTGAACATTTGTTCTGCTGATGATCAGTCGGTGTATTTGTGCGTCTCATCATAGAAGTTGTAATACACAGTGAAGCCACGTCCTGTCTGTGCAATACAGAACATATTTCTAGGGCTGAACAATGTGCAGAAATCCAAGCTCCCTGCGTCACAGATAAAGAAATCTTTATTTCTATCATATCCCGCAGTGCTGTACAGATCAGAGGTACATACTGTATAACAATGAAATAATAATTACATTATCAGAAGAAACAATAGGAATGAGGGTCCCAACCGTCCCGGATCCAGCGGAACAGTCACGTTTTTTGGTCTCTTCCGCTCTCGGTGGGAGGTATGAGCCGGGACATCAACTCTGTTTACATCTTCTGTAAAATATGAGGGGGTGTAAAATAAGGGAGCTAATGAGTGGGAGAGGTGCTGGGGGGTAAAATAAGAGGGGGGACATCTGGAAGATCACAAAAAGAGGGGTAGCTACTGAGGGTGCAAAATAGGAGGGGCTGCTCTGGAGTATAATAAGAGGGGGCTTTAATATGAGGGGTAGCTGCTCGGGGGGACATAATATGGGGGAGCTCCTGGGTGGGTACAATAAGAGGGAACTTTAATATGAGGGGGAGCTGGGGGCATATAATCAGAGGGACTACAAAGTGACAGGGATCTGAGGGGACACAATGTGATGGGGGATGGAGGCACTAAGGGGGAAATGATACTGTGGGGGTGAACTAAGGGGCAGAGTAATTGCTGTGGCTTAGGGCAAATTTTGGCACAACACTGCTCCAAGGTGAGAACCCGACCTAATATCACAGCGATTGGCTTATAGAGGAAAAGAACGTGACCATTCACTGACAGAATACAAAGATATTAACAATAGTGAGAAATGACAGATAACTCGTGTTTATAGGGGCAGATGAAATCTGGATGTGATATATATCAGTAGCTGGAGACATTACTGTGCATTTCCCTGCAGAACTCTCCCTGGCAACAAGTGATGACACTGAGGCCCTTCTGTGATTGGCTCTTACAGCAGAGTCCTGTATATGTGCAGAAGTTACTTGCAGTTAGTAACATGTTACATTGTTCTGTTCACAGAGACGGTCAGGATCATCCAGAAAGTGCGGATTATTCCCCGGGACAATGGTGGCTCTGAGTTTTCCATTACTATCCCTGCTGTTGTGCTTCTCGCTTGTGACATCTGACCCCACACAGTGCATAGGCGCAGGTAAGGGTTATCCTATAACACATTAATGTATCGCAGGATCGGGGTCTGGTGTTCAGGATCATCTCAGTCCCTCAGACTAAGTATCGGGGACATTAATGTACTTCTTTTTGGTGCTAAAATAATTTGTAGCACTTTATAGACGTTATCGTTTTCCCGGCAGTGGTTAAGTTGAATTTGTATGTAAGTCGGAACTGTATATTTTATAATTGTTGCTCCAGACAAATTTTTTTTGGTCTCTGTGACAATTGGATGTTAGAAATGTTGGGTTGTCATAAGAACCAGGAATATCTATAAATCTTCATTGCAGACGCCTGTGATAACTGTTACAGCTGATCATTGTAGCCTAAGGAAGAAGTACAGTAATTACCAACATCCAGAGGGTCGTCTGTAACTAGGGGTCGTCTGTAAGTAGGGGAGCGCCTGTATTAATCTATATGGCGGACGGCTGTTATTAAATTAGACACAAATATTTCTTCCTGACTGAAGTGGTTTCAACCCCGGCTTTATGTGAACCATTGTGATCTGGTGTAGGCTGTGCCACAAATATATGACAAAAAAGTCAAGCAGACAGTTTTATATCTTGGCTAAAGTTTGAAGGATAAGCCACGCTCATATTTCAGTCCTCCGAGTTAGACGACGCGGAATCATCTGTTTCTGATGCAAATAGAAAGTAAATTTTATTAAAGTGCTAAAATGCGAAAGTCAGAAAATTGTGGCGCTAGTGCAGTAAACCTACAGGGTGTATTCACACGTTACACAACAAAATAAAGCATTTTTTTTTCAACCACCACTCATTTTTTTATTTTTGCATCATTGGGGCTCATTTACTAAGAGTCCTGCGGCCGCACTTTCCGGTGTCCCGAATATTTCTGTTTTGCGACAAATTGCCCCGGGTTTTTGGCGCTCGCGATTGGATTGTGGCGCATCGGAGCCGGCTTGCACATGACAGAAATGGGGGCGGGGCCATCGGACAACCTGACGGATTCGGACAAACCGCAGAATTTAAAAAGAGAATTGTGTCACAAGATCAGCACTCACATGCACCCGGAAGAAGCAGGTGAACTCCAGCGGACCTCAGCGCAGAAGCGACGGATGCAGGAACTCGGACGCACAACCTTAGTGAATCCCGGCAGACCCGAATCCTCGCCGGAAAACGCACCACAGGACGGGGTAAGTAAACCTGCCCCTCTGTGTCTGCATTGGTCATTTTTGTGCTCATTTCTATGTTCCATGATGAGTTCTATTCAGTGTCCGTTGTAGGATTATTCTTGCCATCAAAAAAACATAAAAAATCTGAAAGAAGAGGGCTCTGTTTTAGCTTCTATAAAAATACATTAAAAATACAAATAAAGACAATTGGAGGAATAAAGACTGTATTAAACTTACATTTTTGGGAAAATGCAGGCAAAACAGCGGTTCTATCGTCATTTATAATGGGGCACATTTACTTACCCGGTCCTGTCGCGGTCCAGCGGCGCGTTCTCCGACGCTGATTCAGGTTCTGCCGGGATTCACTAAGTTCGTGCGCCCGATGTCCACCAGGTGTCGCTGCTGCGCCGAGGTCCGCCGGAGTTCACCTTCTTTGTCTCGTTGTATGTGAGTGCTATTTTTGCTTTTCCAAATCCACCACAATCCGATCGCATGCGCCAAAATTGAAAAAATTCGGGAAACCCGGCGGAAAAACGCGATTTGGACCCTTAGTAAATGTGCCCCATTGTGTTCACTTTATTGTCCAGGGATTATAGGATTAACACTTTTTTTCATGTTCATTTCATGATATATTTAGTAGTAAAAGAACCTTGCTTGGTATATAAGGCTTTGTCATCTGTGCGTTCACCTCTATTCGGAGCCTCAGGTGCAAACACCACCTGATTTGACTTAAAAATAGGGTTATTTTTGCAGTAAAATCACCACGAGGACACATGATGTATTTTGCACATATAGTCAGAGTCTTAAAAATGGGTTTTCTAACTCTGTGCTGCTCTATGTTATAAAAAGAACTTGCCTGACTCCTCTATTGCGGAGGTCCTGTCTCAGCCCCGTAGGCTACCTGCACATGTACCCAGTTTGTAGCATATCTTCAGCACAGATTTTGTTAGGGATAATCTGCAGTGTAAATCAGTAGCATTAAAGTGAATATATCATAGTAGATAAAGTTGAAAAAAGAAATTGGTCCATCAAGGCCACCCTATTAACCATACATCACGTCTGTGGATCCAGAGAACGTCAAAAAAGCTCCCTGTATCAACATCAACTATTTATACAGGGTTTTGCTCCCATAAGCTTTGATAGTATTGCTTTCAATATAGGCCCCTGTAGTACAGAGTATCAGCCATTATAACATTTTGTGGCAGAGAGTTCCATAGTCTCATTGCTCTTACAATAAAGAATTCCTGTCTATGGTGATGGTAGAACCCCCTCTCCTCTAGGTGTAGAGGATGCCCCCTGTCTATGGTGATGGTAGAACCTCCTCTCCTCTAGGCGCAGAGGATGCCCCCTGTCTATGGTGATGGTAGAACCTCCTCTCCTCTAGGTGTAGAGGATGCCCCCTGTCTATGGTGATGGTAGAACCTCCTCTCCTCTAGGTGTAGAGGATGCCCCCTGTCTATGGTGATGGTAGAACCTCCTCTCCTCTAGGTGTAGAGGATGCCCCCTGTCTATGGTGATGGTAGAACTGCCTCTCCTCTAGGTGTAGAGGATGCCCCCTGTCTATGGTGATGGTAGATCCTCCTCGCCTCTAGGTGTAGAGGATGCCCCCTGTCTATGGTGATGGTAGAACCTCCTCTCCTCTAGGTGTAGAGGATGCCCCCTGTCTATGGTGATGGTAGAACCTCCTCTCCTCTAGGTGTAGAGGATGCCCCCTGTCTATGGTGATGGTAGAACCTCCTCTCCTCTAGGCGCAGAGGATGCCCCCTGTCTATGGTGATGGTAGAACCTCCTCTCCTCTAGGTGTAGAGGATGCCCCCTGTCTATGGTGATGGTAGAACCTCCTCTCCTCTAGGTGTAGAGGATGCCCCCTGTCTATGGTGATGGTAGAACCCCCTCTCCTCTAGGTGTAGAGGATGCCCCCTGTCTATGGTGATGGTAGAACCTCCTCTCCTCTAGGTGTAGAGGATGCCCCCTGTCTATGGTGATGGTAGAACCCCCTCTCCTCTAGGTGTAGAGGATGCCCCCTGTCTATGGTGATGGTAGAACCCCCTCTCCTCTAGGTGTAGAGGATTCCCCCTGTCTATGGTGATGGTAGAACCCCCTCTCCTCTAGGTGTAGAGGATTCCCCCTGTCTATGGTGATGGTAGAACCTCCTCTCGGTGTAGAGGATGTCCCCTGTCTATGGTGATGATAGAATCCCCTCTCTTCTAGGTGTAGAGGATGCCCCCTGTCTATGGTGATGGTAGAACCTCCTCTCCTCTAGGTGTAGAGGATGCCCCCTGTCTATGGTGATGGTAGAACCCCCTCTCCTCTAGGTGTAGAGGATGCCCCCTGTCTATAGTGATGGTAGAACCTCCTCTCCTCTAGGTGTAGAGGATGCCCCCTGTCTATGGTGATGGTAGAACCTCCTCTCCTCTAGGTGTAGAGGATGCCCCCTGTCTATGGTGATGGTAGAACCTCCTCTCCTCTAGGTGTAGAGGATGCCCCCTGTCTATGGTGATGGTAGAACCGCCCTCTCCTCTAGGTGTAGAGGATGCCCCCTGTCTATGGTGATGGTAGAACCTCCTCTCCTCTAGGTGTAGAGGATGCCCCCTGTCTTTGGTGATGGTAGAATCCCCTCTCCTCTAGGTGTAGAGGATTCCCCCTGTCTATGGTGTTGGTAGACCCTCCTCTCCTCTAGGTGTAGAGGATGCCCCCTGTCTATGATGATGATAGAACCTCTTCTCTTCTAGGTGTAGAGGATGCCCCCTGTCTATGGTGATTGTAGAACCTCCTCTCCTCTAGATGTAGAGGATGCCCCCTGTGTATGGTGATGGTAGAACCTCCTCTCCTCTAGGTGTAGAGGATGCCCCCTGTCTATGGTGATTGTAGAACCTCCTCTTGGTGTAGAGGATGTCCCCTGTCTGTGGTGATGGTAGAACCTCCCCTCCTCTAGGTGTAGAGGATGCCCCCTGTCTATGGTGATGGTAGAGCCTGCTCTTCTCTAGGTGTAGAGGATGTCCCCTGTCTATGGTGATGGTAGAACCTCCTCTCCTCTAGGTGTAGAGGATGCCCCCTGTCTATGGTGATGGTAGAACCTCCTCTCCTCTAGGTGTAGAGGATGCCCCCTGTCTATGTGATTGTAGAACCTCCTCTCCTATAGGTGTAGAGGATGCCCCTGTCTATGGTGATGGTAGATCCTCCTCTCCTCTAGGTGTAGAGGATGCTCCCTGTCTATGGTGATGGAAGAACCTCCTCTCCTCTAGGTGTAGAGGGTGCCCCCTGTCTATGGTGATGGTAAAGCCTCCACTCCTCTAGGTGTAGAGGATGCCCCCTGTCTATGGTGATGGTAGAACATCTTCTCCTCTAGGTATAGGGGATGCCCCCTGTCTATGGTGATGGTAGAACCTCCTCTCCTCTAGGTGTACAGGATGCCCCCTGTCTATGGTGATGGTAGAACCTCCTCTCCTCTAGGTGTAGAGGATGCCCCCTGTCTATGGTGATGGTAGAACCTCCTCTCCTCTAGGTGTAGAGGATGCCTCCTGTCTATGGTAATGGTAGAACCTCCTCTCCTCTAGGTGTAGAGGATGCCCCCTGTCTATGGTGATGGTAGAACCTCCTCTCGTCTAGGGGTAGAGGATGCCCCCTGTCAATGGTGATGGTAGAACCTCCTCTCCTCTAGGTGTAGAGGATGTCCCCTGTCTATGGTGATGGTAGAACCTCCTCTCCTCTAGGTGTAGAGGATGCCCCCTGTCTATGGTGATGGTAAAGCCTCCACTCCTCTAGGTGTAGAGGATGCCCCCTGTCTATGGTGATGGTAGAACATCTTCTCCTCTAGGTATAGGGGATGCCCCCTGTCTATGGTGATGGTAGAACCTCCTCTCCTCTAGGTGTACAGGATGCCCCCTGTCTATGGTGATGGTAGAACCCCCTCTCCTCTAGGTGTAGAGGATGCCTCTGTCTATGGTGATGGTAGAACCTCCTCTCCTCTGTGTAGAGGGTGCCCCCTGTCTATGGTGATGGTAGAACCTCCTCTCCTCTAGGTGTAGAGGATGCCCCCTGTCTATGGTGATGGTAGAATCTCCTCTCCTCTAGGTGTAGAGGATGCCCCCTGTCTATGGTGATGGTAGAACCACCTCTCCTCTAGGTGTAGAGGATGCCCCCTGTTTATGGTGATGATAGAACCTCCTCTCCTCTAGGTGTAGAGGATGCCCCCTGTCTATGGTGATGGTAGAACCTCCTCTCCTCTAGGTGTAGAGGATGCCCCCTGTCTATGGTGATGGTAGAACCTCCTCTCTTCTAGGTGTAGAGGATGCCCCCTGTCTATGGTGATGGTAGAACCTCCTCTCCTCTAGGTGTAGAGGATGCTCCCTGTCTATGGTGATGGTAGAACCTCCTCTCCTCTAGGTGTAGAGGATGTCCCCTGTCAATGGTGATGGTAGAACCTCCTCTCCTCTAGGTGTAGAGGATGCCCATGTCTATGGTGATGGTAGAACCTCCTCTCCTCTAGTTGTATAGGATGCCCCCTGTCTATGGTGATGGTAGAACCTCCTCTCCTCTAGGTGTAGAGGATGTCCCCTGTCAATGGTGATGGTAGAACCTCCTCTCCTCTAGGTGTAGAGGATGCGCCCTGTCTATGGTGATGGTAGAACCTCCTCTCCTCTAGGTGTAGAGGATGTCCCCTGTCTATGGTGATGGTAGAACCTCCTCTCCTCTAGGTGTAGAGGATGCCCCCTGTCTATGGTGATGGTAGAACCTCCTCTCCTCTAGGTGTAGAGGATCCCCCTGTCTATGGTGATGGTAGAACCTCCTCTCCTCTAGGTGTAGAGGATGCCCCCTGTCTATGGTGATGGTAGAACCTCCTCTCCTCTAGGTGTAGAGGATGCCCCCTGTCAATGGTGATGGTAGAACCTCCTCTCCTCTAGGTGTAGAGGATGCGCCCTGTCTATGGTGATGGTAGAACCCTCCTCTCCTCTAGGTGCAGAGGATGCCCCCTGTCTATGGTGATGGTAGAACCTCCTCTCCTCTAGGTGTAGAGGATGTCCCCTGTCAATGGTGATGGTAGAACCTCCTCTCCTCTAGGTGCAGAGGATGTCCCCTGTCAATGGTGATGGTAGAACCTCCTCTCCTCTAGGTGTAGAGGATGTCCCCTGTCTATGGTAATGGTAGAACCCTCCTCTCCTCTAGGTGCAGAGGATGCCCCCTGTCTATGGTGATGGTAGAACCTCCTCTCCTCTACGTGTAGTGGATGCCCCTGTCTATGGTAATGGTAGAACCTCCTCTCCTCTAGGTGTAGAGGATGCCCCCTGTCTATGGTGATGGTAGAACCTACTCTCCTCTAGGTGTAGAGGATGTCCCCTGTCTATAGTGATGGTGGAACCTCCTCTCCTCTAGGTGTAGAGGATGCCCCCTGTCTATGGTGATGGTAGAGCCTCCTCTCCTCTAGGTGTAGAGGATGCCCCCTGTCTATGGTGATGGTAGAACCCCCTCTCCTCTAGGTGTAGAGCAGTGATTTTCAACCTTTTTTGAGCCGCGGCACACTTTTTATACTTAGAAAATCCTGGGGCACACCACCAACCAAAATAGCACAAAATGACACTAAAACAGTCATAAAAGGCCTCCCTTTACTAATAAAAAGCCCCTGGCTGCCTCCCTTTACTAATAAAAAGCCCCTGGCTGCCTCCCTTTACTAATAAAAAGCCCCTGGCTGCCTCCCTTTACTAATAAAAAGCCCCTGGCGGCCTCCCTTTACTAATAAAAAGCCCCTGGTGGCCTCCCTTTACTAATAAAAAGCCCCTGGCGGCCTCCCTTTACTAATAAAAAGCCCCTGGCGGCCTCCCTTTACTAATAAAAAGCCCCTGGCGGCCTCCCTTTACTAATAAAAAGCCCCTGGCGGCCTCCCTTTACTAATAAAAAGCCCCTGGCGGCCTCCCTTTACTAATAAAAAGCCCCTGGCGGCCTCCCTTTACTAATAAAAAGCCCCTGGCGGCCTCCCTTTACTAATAAAAAGGCCCTAGCTGCCTCCCCTTACTAATAAAAAGCCCCCAGATGCCTCCCTTTACTAATAAAAAGCCCCCAGCTGCCTCCCTTTACTAATAAAAAGGCCCTAGCTGCCTCCCTTTACTAATAAAAAGGCCCTAGCTGCCTCCCTTTACTAATAAAAAGGCCCTAGCTGCCTCCCTTTACTAATAAAAAGGCCCTAGCTGCCTCCCTTTACTAATAAAATGCCCCTAGATGCCTCCCTTTACTAATAAAAAGGCCCTAGCTGCCTCCCTTTACTAATAAAAAGCCCCTGGCTGCCTCCCTTTACTAATAAAAAGCCCCTAGCGGCCTCCCTTTACTAATAAAAAGGCCCTAGCTGCCTCCCTTTACTAATAAAAAGCCCCTGGCTGCCTCCCTTTACTAATACAAAGGCCCTAGCTGCCTCCCTTTACTAATAAAAAGCCCCTGGTGGCCTCCCTTTACTAATCAAGAGCCCCTAGCAGCCTCCCTTTACTAATAAAAAGGCCCTAGCGGTCTCCCATTACAAATTAATAGGCCCTAGAGGCCCCCCTTTACTATTTAAAAGGCCCTAGAGCCCCCCTTTACTAATTAAAAGGCCCTAGAGCCCCCCCTTTACTAATTAAAAGGCCCTAGAGGCCCCCCTTTACTAATTAAAAGGCCCTAGAGGCCCCCCTTAACAAATAAAAAGCCCCAGCCTACCTTTACTAATAAAAAAAAACCCTAGCTGCCTTCCCTATACAAATAATAACCCTATATACTTACCCTTGATGTCTTCTTGACGTCTCCTTCACTCCTAATGGCGATCCGCTCACCTTCTGTAGCTCCTGCACCGCGCGCCTCTGGTCACGTGACTTACGCGACCTGACGTCAGGTCGCGTCAGTCACGTGACATGGGCCGCGCGGTACAGGAGCTACAGAAGACGGGCGGATCGCCGACGCGGGGCTTGGAGGTAAGTATGGGGCAGAAATACGGGGGCGCGGCGGCAGCTCGACACCGGGGCAGCCTAGTTCGGGCAACTTTCCCCCGCGGCACACTCAACCTTGTGTCGCGGCACACTAGTGTGCCGCGGCACACAGGTTGAAAATCACTGGTGTAGAGGATACCCCCTGTCTATGGTGATGGTAGAGCCTCCTCTCCTATAGGTGTAGATGATGCCCCCTGTCTATGGTGATGATAGAACCTCCTCTCCTCTAGGTGTAGAGGATACCCCCTGTCTATGGTGATGGTAGAACCACCTCTCCTCTAGGTGTAGAGGATGCCCCCTGTCTATGGTGATGGTAGAACCTCCTCTCCTCTAGGTGTAGAGGATGCCCCCTATCTATGGTGATGGTAGAACCTCCTCTCCTCTAGGTGTAGAGGATGTCCCCTGTCAATGGTGATGGTAGAACCTCCTCTCCTCTAGGTGTAGAGGATGTCCCCTGTCTATGGTGATGGTAGAACCTCCTCTCCTCTAGGTGCAGAGGATGCCCCCTGTCTATGGTGATGGTAGAACCTCCTCTCCGCTAGGTGTAGAGGATGCCCCCTGTCTATGGTGATGGTAGAACCTCCTCTCCGCTAGGTGTAGAGGATGCCCCCTGTCTATGGTGATGGTAGAACCTCCTCTCCTCTAGGTGTAGAGGATGCCCCCTGTCTATGGTGATGGTAGAACCTCCTCTCCTCTAGGTGTAGAGGATGCCCCCTGTCTATGGTGATGGTAGAACCTCCTCTCCTCTAGGTGTAGAGGATGCCTCCTGTCTATGGTGATGATAGAACCTCCTGTCCTCTAGGTGTAGAGGATGCCCCCTGTCTATGGTGATGGTAGAACCTCCTCTCCTCTAGGTGTAGAGGATGCCCCCTGTCTATGGTGATGATAGAACCTCCTCTCCTCTAGGTGTAGAGGATGCCCCCTGTCTATGGTAATGGTAGACCCTCCTCTCCTCTAGGTGTAGAGGATGCCTCCTGTCTATGGTGATGATAGAACCTCCTGTCCTCTAGGTGTAGAGGATGCCCCCTGTCTATGGTGATGGTAGAACCTCCTCTCCTCTAGGTGTAGAGGATGCCCCCTGTCTATGGTGATGATAGAACCTCCTCTCCTCTAGGTGTAGAGGATGCCCCCTGTCTATGGTGATGGTAGAACCTCCTCTCCTCTAGGTGTAGAGGATGCCCCCTGTCTATGGTGATGGTAGAATCGCCTCTCCTCTAGGCGTAGAGGATGCCCCCTGTCTATGGTGATGGTAGAACCTCCTCTCCTCTACGTGTAGTGGATGCCCCTGTCTATGGTAATGGTAGAACCTCCTCTCCTCTAGGTGTAGAGGATGCCCCCTGTCTATGGTGATGGTAGAACCTCCTCTCTTCTAGGTGTAGAGGATGTCCCCTGTCTATAGTGATGGTGGAACCTCCTCTCCTCTAGGTGTAGAGGATGCCCCCTGTCTATGGTGATGGTAGAACCCCCTCTCCTCTAGGTGTATGTAATGATGGCTCGGGGATTCAGGGGCAACAAACCAGACAGTGAGCCCTAAGTCTGAGACACCCAATGCTGTCACCTGCCTACTTGCCTCCGGTATCCTATTGATACGGGACAACCACGAAGACGATCCCTTCCTAGGCCACAGTGCAGACAAAGAACACGACAAACAAACAATACACACAGGTAGCGAAGTCAGGTAAACCGGGTCACAACGGAGAGAGCAATATATAAGCAGAATCAGAAAGCGAAAGCCGAGGTAAGTAACGAAAGCCAAAGTCAGAATGCCAGAGAAGTCAATATAAGAACAAAACGCTGAAAGGACTGGGGAGCTGAAAATACGAGTATTACCAGCGCTGGGGAACCTGTGCTGGGAAGTAATATAGGTGACTGGGGAACCTCCCCTCAAGGTGACTGGAGGAGAGATCTGTCATTCACAGCAGGTTAACTGTTGCTAGACTGCAGGGAAGCGGGTGTGGTGCAACAATCAACCCTGCAGCAATCTCAGTCCCAGTTCACACACAGGAACACTGAACAACCTCAACGCCTTCTAAGCCGCATACCTCGGACAGAAGACGATACAGGCAAAGACGTAACAGTACCCCCCCCTTTTACGAGGGGCCACTGGACCCTCATTATTCCCACCTGGTTTAGAAGGATTTTGGCAGTGGTATATGTTGAGGAGACGTGGAGCATGGAGATCTTTACCAGAGACCCAGGTACGATGTTCCGGGCCATAACCTTTCCAATGGACCAGATATTGGACAGAGTTTTGTACCCTGCGGGAATCCAAAATCTTTTCTACCTCAAACTCTAGTTCACCTTGGACCACCACAGGAGCTGGTGGTTTAGTCACGGGTAACACGGGAGGGATATATTTTTTCAGAAGAGATTTGTGAAAAACATTATGAATACGAAGAGAGCTAGGTAATTGTAACCTAAAAGAGACGGGATTAATAATTTCGTTAATCGTGTATGGCCCAATAAATCGAGGAGCAAATTTCCCAGATGGCACTCTGAGACGCAAATTTCTTGTAGATAGCCACACTCGTTCCCCCACATTATATTCAGGACCGGGAGATCGTTTTTTATTAGCCTGACGCCGTTGGGTATCTTGGGCTTTCACCAGGTTCGACAGAACCCGTGCCCAGACTGAGCTCAGCCTTTGGAACGTTGCTTCGGCGGAAGGGTTAACAGACTCAATGTCTTGGCAGGACGAAAACTTTGGGTTGAACCCGTAATTACAAAAGAACGGCGACATTTTAGATGAGGTACTAACCCTGTTGTTTAAGGCAAATTCGGCGAGCGGGAGGAAGGATCTCCATTTCTCCTGGTTATCAGAAATAAAGCATCTTAAAAACTGTTCAAGCGATTGGTTGAGTCTCTCTGTCTGCCCATTAGTCTCAGGATGGAAAGCAGAAGAAAACGAAAGAGAGATTCCCAATTGACCACAAAATTCTCTCCAGAATTTAGAGACAAACTGTACCCCCCGATCAGAGACAATATTTTCTGGTATACCATGAAGACGCAAAATATTGTTTATGAACAATGAGGCCAATAATTTAGCACTGGGTAATTTCCTGAGGGGTACTAAATGACACATTTTCGAGAATCGGTCACAAATCACCCAAATGACAGTTTTCCCTTGAGAAACAGGTAAGTCAGTTATAAAGTCCATGGAGATATGAGTCCAGGGTTTTTTAGGCAGAGGGAGAGGTTGGAGAAGTCCCTCTGGTACTCTTCTGGGCACCTTAGACCTGGCACATATATCACATGCTGCTACGAACTCCTGAACGTCACGTGACCACGAGGGCCACCAGTACAACCTTTCTAAGAGATACTTAGTGCCGGCAATACCAGGATGTCCGGCGAGCACAGAGCAATGGATCTCCTCCAAGACCCGGAGACGAAGATTATGTGGCACAAACAATTTACCCATAGGAAGATTACTAGGCGCAAGATCTTGAGAGTTCGAGATAGCGGTGGCGAGGTCATGGTCAATAGCAGATAACACAATACCAGGCGATAGGATCTTATCTGGGACAACCTCTGGGGAATTGTCGTTACCAAAGCTACGTGACAGAGCATCTGCTTTGATATTCTTAGTGCCTGGACGGTAAGTAACAACAAAATTAAAACGAGTAAAGAAGAGTGCCCAGCGAGCTTGTCTGGGGGACAGTCGTTTAGCCTTATCTAAGTATAACAGGTTCTTATGGTCAGTAATCACAGTTATGAGATGTTTAGCTCCTTCTAGGAAGTGTCTCCATTCCTCGAATGCCCATTTTATGGCCAAAAGCTCTCTGTTACCCACATCATAATTATGTTCGGCAGAGTAGAACTTCCTGGAGAAGAAAGCTACAGGTTTTAGGTTAGTGAGAGACTTTGATCCCTGAGATAACACTGCTCCCACCCCTACTTCGGATGCATCAACTTCAACTACAAAAGGGTGATTCAAATCAGGTTGAGTCAAAACTGGCGCGGTTACAAAACATCTTTTAAGCTGTGCAAATGCTTGCTCCGCCTCTGGAGTCCAATTGGTCAGATCAGCACCCTTTTTAGTGAGATCCGTCAACGGCTTAGCCACAACAGAAAAATTCTTAATAAATTTGCGGTAATAGTTGGCAAACCCTAAAAACCGCTGAAGGGCTTTAAGAGTGTTGGGATGTTCCCATTTCTCGATAGCCGTGACCTTGAGTGGATCCATACAAAAAGATTTAGGGGTGATGATATAACCCAAAAAAGTAATCTTTTGGACCCCAAACAGACATTTAGACAACTTAGCACATAAGGAATTCTTACGTAATCTAGAGAGAACATCCCTGATCTGTCGGATATGGGTTGACCAGTCAGGGGAAAAAATCAGAATATCATCCAGATAGACTACCACATATTGACCCAGGATATCACGAAAAATATCATTCACAAATTCTTGAAATACTGCTGGTGCATTACACAACCCGAAGGGCATCACACAATATTCAAAGTGTCCTTCGGGGGTATTAAAAGCAGTTTTCCACTCATCCCCCCTTTTGATGCGAATCAGGTTGTAGGCCCCACGGAGGTCAATTTTGGAGAACCAGCGGGCACCCACCACCTGGTTAAGCAAATCAGGGATAAGAGGAAGTGGGTATTGGTTTTTGACAGTGATGTTATTCAGTTCACGGTAATCAATACAGGGTCTAAGTCCACCATCTTTTTTCCCAACAAAGAAAAAACCAGCCCCCATAGGGGAATTCGAGGATCGTATATGACCCTTTTGAAGGCTCTCTTGTATATACTCTCGCATAGCCTCTCGTTCTGGGGAAGACAAATTAAAAATCCTTCCCTTGGGATATTTAGACCCGGGAATGAGAGCGATCCCACAGTCATAAGGCCTATGTGGAGGCAGGGACTCGGCAGTCTTTTTATCAAAAACATCAGAGAAATCAGAGATAAATTCAGGCAGAGTTTCTTCCTCTGACTGACATTCAGAGAGGAACAGCGTATTACAATGGGAGGAACACAGCGGATCCCATTTAACCAGTTCTCCAGTGGTCCAATTAAATACAGGATTGTGTACAGATAACCATGGAAACCCCAAAATGACATCAGCGGACAAATTTTTTAAAACAAAAAACACTACCCGTTCGGTGTGGATAGCACCAACCTGCATGGTTATCTGTGGCGTTCTGAAACAAACTCTACCCCCCCTTAAAGGGGTAGAATCTGCCCCCACAACCAGGACAGGAGGATTCTGGTTAACCAACTCCAGCCCTAGGGCTGAAACAAAAGCAGAGTCAATAAAATTAGCAACGGATCCAGAATCAACCATAGCTTGTCCAGATATAGACTTATCTTTAGCAAACAGAGACACTGGCAACAAAATTTTAGATACAGAGTCGGAAGATACCTGTGCGCCTGAGTGACACTCCCGATTACCACTCAGGCGCTGAAGTTTTCCGCCTGTGGCCTGGGTCTGGTAGGGCAGCCTCTCAGGAAGTGTCCAGATTCACCGCAGTAAAAGCAAAGACGATTCTTCTGGCGATGCTCTTTCCGGGTTTTGGCTCTCGCCGTGCCCAACTGCATAGGTTCTTGTTCAGATATAGGAGAGACAGAGTTTTTAGGAGAAAGTAAAGGTGACCCGGAGGAGTGACTCGCACCTACTTTATCTTTTCGTCTGTCCCGTAGGCGTCGATCAATGCGGACTGCTAAGGCCATGGTTTGCTCCAGTGAGTTTGGATCAGGATGACCAATCCAGGCATCCTTTACAGGTTCTGACAGGCCTTTTCTGAAGAGGGCTTTCAAGGACGGTTCACACCAGTTCAAGGTTACGCAGTGTTTGCGGAATTCCATGCAGTATTCCTCCGCAGAGCGGGTACCCTGCGAAAGAGACAGCAAACTGGACTCCGCAAGCCCAACATGATCGGGTTCTGAGTATATGGCCCCCAAGGATCGAAAAAAGCGTTCCAAAGAGGACCACTCCTCTGCGGCTGGAGGTAGTTTCAGGGCCCATGCCTGGGGATCCCCCTGGAGTAAGGAAATAACCACCCCTACCATTTGAGTCTGGGAGTATAACGGGTTAACCCGAAAATAAAGCAAACAGGATTCCCTGAAAGTCTCAAATTTCTCTCTATCACCTGAGAATCGATCCGGGAGTAACATTTTTACCTTGTTAATACTGGGGAGTGGAGGTTGCGGAGCAGCAGGAGACGTGGCAGGGGTCTCTGCTCTAAACTGAGTTAGAACATGGACCTGGTTAACCAGATCAGCCACAATGCCTGCTAGGCCTTCCATGCGATGCACAAGATCCGGGACGGAGCTCATCCTGGCGGGTCCGGAAGACGTAGCAAACTAAGGATTTTTAAATGGCTGGTAATAATGTAATGATGGCTCGGGGATTCAGGGGCAACAAACCAGACAGTGAGCCCTAAGTCTGAGCCCCCCAATGCTGTCACCTGCCTACTTGCCTCCGGTATCCTATTGATACGGGACAACCACGAAGACGATCCCTTCCTAGGCCACAGTGCAGACAAAGAACACGACAAACAAACAATACACACAGGTAGCGAAGTCAGGTAAACCGGGTCACAACGGAGGGAGCAATATATAAGCAGAATCAGAAAGCGAAAGCCGAGGTAAGTAACGAAAGCCAAAGTCAGAATGCCAGAGAAGTCAATATAAGAACAAAACGCTGAAAGGACTGGGGAGCTGAAAATACGAGTATTACCAGCGCTGGGGAACCTGTGCTGGGAAGTAATATAGGTGACTGGGGAACCTCCCCTCAAGGTGACTGGAGGAGAGATCTGTCATTCACAGCAGGTTAACTGTTGCTAGACTGCAGGGAAGCGGGTGTGGTGCAACAATCAACCCTGCAGCAATCTCAGTCCCAGTTCACACACAGGAACACTGAAGAACCTCAACGCCTTCCAAGCCGCATACCGCGGACAGAAGACGATACAGGCAAAAACGTAACAGTGTAGAGGATACCCACTGTCTATGGTGATGGTAGAGCCTCCTCTCCTATAGGTGTAGAGGATGCCCCCTGTCTATGGTGATGGTAGAACCTCCTCTCCTCTAGGTGTAGAGGATGCCCCCTGTCTATGGTGATGGTAGAGCCTCCTCCTCTCTAGGTGTAGAGGATGCCCCCTGTCTACGGTGATGGTAGAACCTCCTCTCCTCTAGGTGTAGAGGATACCCCGTGTCTATGGTGATGGTAGAACCTCCTCTCCTCTAGGTGTAGAGGATGCCCCCTATCTATGGTGATGGTAGAACCCCCTCTCCTCTAGGTGTAGAAGATGCCCCCTGTCTATGGTAATGATAGAACCTCCTCTTCTCTAGGTGTAGAGGATGCCCCCTGTCTATAGTGATGGTAGAACCTCCTCTCCTCTAGGTGTAAAGGATGCCCCCTGTCTATGGTGATGGTAAAGCCTCCACTCCTCTAGGTGTAGAGGATGCCCCCTGTCTATGGTGATGGTAGAACCTCCTCTCCTCTAGGTGTACAGGATGCCCCCTGTCTATGGTGATGGTAGAACCCCCTCTCCTCTAGGTGTAGAGGATGCCCCTGTCTATGGTGATGGTAGAACCTCCTCTCCTCTATGTGTAGAGGGTGCCCCCTGTCTATGGTGATGGTAGAACCTCCTCTCCTCTAGGTGTAGAGGATGTCCCCTGTATATGGTGATGGTAGAACCTCTTCTCTTCTAGGTGTAGAGGGTGCCCCCTGTCTATGGTGATGGTAGAACCTCTTCTCTTCTAGGTGTAGATGATGCCCCCTGTCTATGGTGATGGTAGAATCTGCTCTCCTCTAGGTGTAGAGGATGTCCCCTGTCTATGGTGATGGTAGAACCTCCTCTCCTCTAGGTGTAGAGGATGCCCCTGTCTATGGTGATGGTAGAACCTCCTCTCCTCTAGGTGTAGAGGATGCCTCCTGTCTATGGTGATGGTAGAATCTCCTCTCCTCTAGGTGTAGATGATGCCCCCTGTCTGTGGTGATGGTAGAACCTCCTATCCTCTAGGTGTAGAGGATGTCCCCTGTCTATGGTGATGATAGAACCTCCTCTCCTCTAGGTGTAGAGGATGCCCCCTGTCTATGGTGATGATAGAATCTCCTCTCCTCTAGGTGTAGAGGATGCCCCCTGTCTATGGTGATGATAGAACCTCCTCTCCTCTAGGTGTAGAGGATGCCCCCTGTCTATGGTGATGGTAGAACCTCCTCTGCTCTAGGTGTAGAGGATGCCCTCTGTCTATGGTGATGATAGAACCTCCTCTCCTCTAGGTGTAGAGGATGCCCCATGTCTATGGTGATGGTAGAACCTCCTCTCCTCTAGGTGTAGAGGATGCCCCTGTCTATGGTGATGGTAGAACCTGCTCTTCTCTAGGTGTAGAGGATGCCCCCTGTCTATGGTGATGGTAGAACCTCCTCTCCTCTAGGTGTAGAGGATGCCCCCTGTCTATGGTGATGGTAGAACCTCCTCTCCTCTAGGTGTAGAGGATGCCTCCTGTCTATGGTGATGGTAGAACGTGCTCTTCTCTAGGTGTAGAGGATGCCCCCTGTCTATGGTGATGGTAGAACCTCCTCTCGTCTAGGTGTAGAGCAGCGATGGCGAACCTTTTAGCGGCCGAGTGCCCAAACTGCAACGCAAAACCCCGCTTATTTATCCTGAGGTGCCAACCACTTTCAATCATATTAACCTCCTGAGGACAAGATGGAAAATTTTCAGCATTTTAGCTTCTTTTCAGTGTCCCTCATTCCACAGAGAATTGTGGGGCCAACAGGAGGTCCTTGAGAGATAATTTTGGTCCTGTCTACACATTCTCCCTCTTCCTACAGTCCCAAGTAGCAAAGTAAGTCACTTTAATATATGACTGAAAGCAGCATCTTTTAAGTTACTTGGAACTGCAGGAAGATTCTTCGAGTCCTGGCTGGTGAGCTGGGGCGGTGGCCCGGGTGCTCACAGAAAGGGCTCTGAGTGCCACCTCTGGCACCAGTGCCATAGGTTCGCCACCACTGGTGTAGAGGATGCCCCCTGTCTATGGTGATGGTAGAACCTCCTCTCCTCTAGGTGTAGAGGATGCCCCTGTCTATGGTGATGGTAGAACCTGCTCTTCTCTAGGTGTAGAGGATGCCCCCTGTCTATGGTGATGGTAGAACCTACTCTCCTCTAGGTGTAGAGGATGCCCCTGTCTATGGCGATGGTAGAACCTGCTCTTCTCTAGGTGTAGAGGATGCCCCCTGTCTATGGTGATGGTAGAACCTCCTCTCGTCTAGGGGTAGAGGATGCCCCCTGTCAATGGTGATGGTAGAACCTCCTCTCCTCTAGGTGTAGAGGATGTCCCCTGTCTATGGTGATGGTAGAACCTCCTCTCCTCTAGGTGTACAGGATGCCCCCTGTCTATGGTGATGGTAAAGCCTCCACTCCTCTAGGTGTAGAGGATGCCCCCTGTCTATGGTGATGGTAGAACATCTTCTCCTCTAGGTATAGGGGATGCCCCCTGTCTATGGTGATGGTAGAACCTCCTCTCCTCTAGGTGTACAGGATGCCCCCTGTCTATGGTGATGGTAGAACCCCCTCTCCTCTAGGTGTAGAGGATGCCCCTGTCTATGGTGATGGTAGAACCTCCTCTCCTCTATGTGTAGAGGATGCCCCTGTCTATGGTGATGGTAGAACCTCCTCTCCTCTAGGTGTAGAGGATGGCCCCTGTCTATGGTGATGATAGAATCTCCTCTCCTCTAGGTGTAGAGGATGCCCCCTGTCTATGGTGATGGTAGAACCACCTCTCCTCTAGGTGTAGAGGATGCCCCCTGTCTATGGTGATGATAGAACCTCCTCTCCTCTAGGTGTAGAGGATGTCCCCTGTCAATGGTGATGGTAGAACCTCCTCTCCTCTAGGTGTAGAGGATGTCCCCTGTCTATGGTGATGGTAGAACCTCCTCTCCTCTAGGTGCAGAGGATGCCCCCTGTCTATGGTGATGGTAGAACCTCCTCTCCTCTACGTGTAGTGGATGCCCCCTGTCTATGGTGATGGTAGAACCTCCTCTCCTCTAGGTGTAGAGGATGCCCCCTGTCTATGGTGATGGTAGAACCTACTCTCCTCTAGGTGTAGAGGATGTCCCCTGTCTATGGTGATGGTAGAACCCCCTCTCCTCTACGTGTAGAGGATACCCCCTGTCTATGGTGATAGTAGAGCCTCCTCTCCTATAGGTGTAGAGGATGCCCCCTGTCTATGGTGATGATAGAACCTCCTCTCCTCTAGGTGTAGAGGATACCCCCTGTCTATGGTGATGGTAGAACCACCTCTCCTCTAGGTGTAGAGGATGCCCCCTGTCTATGGTGATGGTAGAACCTCCTCTCCTCTAGGTGTAGAGGATGCCCCCTATCTATGGTGATGGTAGAACCTCCTCTCCTCTAGGTGCAGAGGATGCCCCCTGTCTATGGTGATGGTAGAACCTCCTCTCCTCTAGGTGTAGAGGATGCCCCCTGTCTATGGTGATGGTAGAACCCCCTCTCCTCTAGGTGTAGAGGATACCCCCTGTCTATGGTGATGGTAGAGCCTCCTCTCCTATAGGTGTAGAGGATGCCCCCTGTCTATGGTGATGATAGAACCTCCTCTCCTCTAGGTGTAGAGGATACCCCCTGTCTATGGTGATGGTAGAACCACCTCTCCTCTAGGTGTAGAGGATGCCCCCTGTCTATGGTGATGGTAGAACCTCCTCTCCTCTAGGTGTAGAGGATGCCCCCTATCTATGGTGATGGTAGAACCTCCTCTCCTCTAGGTGTAGAGGATGCCCCCTGTCTATGGCGATGGTAGAACCCCCTCTCCTCTAGGTGTAGAAGATGCCCCCTGTCTATGGTAATGATAGAACCTCCTCTTCTCTAGGTGTAGAGGATGCCCCCTGTCTATGGTGATGGTAGAACCTCCTCTCCTCTAGGTGTAGAGGGTGCCCCCTGTCTATGGTGATGGTGAAACCTCCTCTCCTCTAGGTGTAGAGGATACCCCCTGTCTATGGTGATGGTAGAACCTCCTCTCCTCTAAGTGTAGAGGATGCCTCTTGTCTATGGTGATGGTAAAACCTCCACTCCTCTAGGTGTAGAGGATGCCCCCTATCTATGGTGATGGTAGAACCTCCTCTCCTCTAGGTGTAGAGGATGCCCCCTGTCTATGGTGATGGTAGAACCTCCTCTTCTCTTGGTGTAGAGGATGCCCCCTGTCTAAGGTGATGGTAGAACCTCCTCTCCTCTAGGTGTAGAGGATGCCTCCTGTCTATGGTAATGGTAGAACCTCCTCTCCTCTAGGTGTAGAGGATGCCCCCTGCCTATGGTGATGGTAGAACCTCCTCTCCTCTAGGTGTAGAGGATGCCCCCTGTCTATGGTGATGGTAGAACCCCTCTCCTCTAGGTGTAAAGGATGCCCCCTGTCTATGGTGATGGTAGAACCTCCTCTCCTCTAGGTGTAGAGGATGCCCCCTGTCTATGGAGATGGTAGAACCACCTCTCCTCTAGGTGTAGAGCATGCCCCCTGTCTATGGTGATGGTAAAACCTCCTCTCCTCTAGGTGTAGAGGATGCCCCCTGTCTATGGTGATGGTAAAACCTCCTCTCCTCTAGGTGTAGAGGATGCCCCCTGTCTATGGTGATGGTAGAACCTCCTCTCCTCTAGGTGTAGAGGATGCCCCCTGTCTATGGTGTTGGAAGAACCTCCTCTCCTCTAGGTATAGAGGATGCCCCCTGTCTATGGTGATTGTAGAACCTCCTCTCCTCTAGGTGTAGAGGATGGCCCCTGTCTATGGTGATGGTAGAACCTCCTGTCCTCTAGGTGTAGATGATGCCCCCTGTCTATGGTGATGGTAGAACCTCCTCTCCTCTAGGTGTAGAGGATGCCCCTGTCTATGGTGATGGTAGAACCTCCTCTCCTCTAGGTGTAGAGGATGCCCCTGTCTATGGTGATGGTAGAGCCTCCTCTCCTCTAGGTGTAGAGGATGCCCCTGTCTATGGTGATGGTAGAACCTCCTGTCCTCTAGGTGTAGAGGATGCCCCCTGTATAAGGAGATGGTAGAACCTCCTCTCCTCTAGGTGTAGAGGATGCTCCCTGCCTATGGTGATGGTAGAACCTCCTCTCCTCTAGGTGTAGAGGATGCCCCCTGTCTATGGTGATGGTAGAACCTACTCTCCTCTAGGTGTAGAGGATGTCCCCTGTCTATGGTGATGGTAGAACCTCCTCTTCTCTAGGTGTAGAGACTGCCCCCTGTCTCTGGTGATGGTAGAACCTCCTCTCCTCTAGGTGTAGAGGATGCCCCCTGTCTATGGTGATGGTAGAACCTCCTCTCCTCTAGGTGTAGAGGATGCCCCCTGTCTATGGTGATGGTAGAACCTCCTCTCCTCTAGGTGTAAAGGATGCCCCCTGTCTCTGGTGATGGTAGAACCTCCTCTCCTCTAGGTGTAGAGGATGCCCCCTGTCTATGTTGATGATAGAACCTCCTCTCCTCTAGGTGTAGAGGATGCCCCCTGTGTATGGTGATTGTAGAACCTCCTCTCCTCTAGGTGTAGACGATGCCCCCTGTCTATGGTGATGGTAGAACCTCCTCTCCTCTAGGTGAAGAGGATTCCCCTGTCTATGGTGATGGTAGATCCTCCTCTCCTCTAGGTGTAGAGGATGCCCCCTGTCTATGGTGATGGTAGAACCTCCTCTGGTAGAGGATGCCCACTGTCTATGGTGATGGTAGATCCTCCTCTCCTCTAGGTGTAGAGGATGCCCCCTGTCTATATTGATGGTAGAACCTCCTCTCCTCTAGGTGTAGAGGATGCCCCCTGTCTATGGTGATGGTAGAACCTCCTCTCCTCTAGGTGTAGAGAATGCCCCCTGTCTATGGTGATGGTAGAACCTCCTCTCCTCTAGGTGTAGAGGATGCTCCTTGTCTATGGTGATGGTAGAACCTCCTCTCCTCTAGGTGTAGAGGATGCCTCTGTCTATGGTGATGGTAGAACCTCCTCTCCTCTAGGTGTAGAGGATGCCCCCTGTCTATGGTGATGGTAGAACCTCCTCTCCTCTAGGTGTAGAGGATGCTCCTTGTCTATGGTGATGGTAGAACCTCCTCTCCTCTAGGTGTAGAGGATGCCTCTGTCTATGGTGATGGTAGAACCTCCTCTCCTCTAGGTGTAGAGGATGCCCCCTGTCTATGGTGATGCTAGAACCTCCTCTCCTCTAGGTGTAGAGGATGCCCCCTGTCTATGGTGATGCTAGAACCTCCTCTCCTCTAGGTGTAGAGGATGCCCCCTGTCTATGGTGATGGTAGAACCTCCTCTCCTCTAGGTGTAGAGGATATCCTCTGTCTATGATGATGGTAGATCCTCCTCTCCTCTAGGTGTAGAGGATGCCTCCTGTCTATGGTGATGGTAGAACCTCCTGTCCTCTAGGTGTAGAGGATGCTCCTTGTCTATGGTGATGGTAGAACTTCCTCTCCTCTAGGTGTAGAGGATGCCTCTGTCTATGGTCATGGTAGAACCTCCTCTCCTCTAGGTGTAGAGGATGCCCCCTGTCTATGGTGATGCTAGAACCTCCTCTCCTCTAGGTGTAGAGGATGCCCCCTGTCTATGGTGATGCTAGAACCTCCTCTACTCTAGGTGTAGAGGATGCCCCCTGTCTATGGTGATGGTAGAACCTCCTCTCCTCTAGGTGTAGAGGATATCCTCTGTCTATGATGATGGTAGATCCTCCTCTCCTCTAGGTGTAGAGGATGCCCCCTGTCTATGGTGATGGTAGAATCTCCTCTCCTCTAGGTGTAGAGGATGCCTCTTTCTATGGTGATGGTAGAACCTCCTCTCCTCTAGGTGTGGAGGATGCCCCCTGTCTATGGTGATGGTAGAGCCTCCTCTCCTCTAGGTGTAGAGGATGCTCCCTGTCTATAGTGATGGTAGAACCTCCTCTCCTCTAGGTGTAGAGGATGCCCCCTGTCTATGGTGATGGTAGAGCCTCCTCTCCTCTAGGTGTAGAGGAGGCCCCCTGTCTGTGCTGATGGTAGAGCCTCCTCTCCTCTCGGTGTAGAGGATGCCCCTGTCTATGGTGATGGTAGAACCTCCTCTCCTCTAGGTGTATAGGATACCCCCTGTCTATGGTGATGGTTGAACCTCCTCTCCTCTAGGTGTATAGGATACCCCCTGTCTGTGCTGATGGTAGAACCTCCTCTCCTCTAGGTGTAGAGGATGCCCCCTGTCTATGGTGATGGTAGAGCCTCCTCTCCTATAGGTGTAGAGGATGCCCCCTGTCTATGGTGATGGTAGAGCCTCCTCTCCTCTAGGTGTAGAGGATGCTCCCTGTCTATAGTGATGGTAGAACCTCCTCTCCTCTAGGTGTAGAGGATGCCCCCTGTCTATGTTGATGGTAGAACCTCCTCTCCTCTAGATGTATTCGATGCCCCTGTCTATGGTGATGGTAGAACCTCCTCTCCTCTAGGTGTAGAGGATGCCTCTTTCTATGGTGATGGTAGAACCTCCTCTCCTCTAGGTGTGGAGGATGCCCCCTGTCTATGGTGATGGTAGAGCCTCCTCTCCTCTAGGTGTAGAGGATGCTCCCTGTCTATAGTGATGGTAGAACCTCCTCTCCTCTAGGTGTAGAGGATGCCCCCTGTCTATGGTGATGGTAGAGCCTCCTCTCCTCTAGGTGTAGAGGAGGCCCCCTGTCTGTGCTGATGGTAGAGCCTCCTCTCCTCTCGGTGTAGAGGATGCCCCTGTCTATGGTGATGGTAGAACCTCCTCTCCTCTAGGTGTATAGGATACCCCCTGTCTATGGTGATGGTTGAACCTCCTCTCCTCTAGGTGTAAAGGATGCCCCCTGTCTATGGTGATGGTAGAACCTCCTCTCCTCTAGGTGTAGAGGATGCCCCCTGTCTCTGGTGATGGTAGAACCTCCTCTCCTCTAGGTGTAGAGGATGCCCCCTGTCTATGGTGATGGTAGAACCTCCTCTCCTCTAGGTGTAAAGGATGCCCCCTGTCTCTGGTGATGGTAGAACCTCCTCTCCTCTCGGTGTAGAGGATTCCCCCTGTCTATGTTGATGATAGAACCTCCTCTCCTCTAGGTGTAGAGGATGCCCCCTGTGTATGGTGATTGTAGAACCTCCTCTCCTCTAGGTGTAGACGATGCCCCCTGTCTATGGTGATGGTAGAACCTCCTCTAGGTGAAGAGGATTCCCCTGTCTATGGTGATGGTAGATCCTCCTCTCCTCTAGGTGTAGAGGATGCCCCCTGTCTATGGTGATGGTAGAACCTCCTCTCCTCTAGGTGTAGAGGATGTCCTCTGTCTATGATGATGGTAGATCCTCCTCTCCTCTAGGTGTAGAGGATGTCCCCTGTCTATGGTGATGGTAGAACCTCCTGTCCTCTAGGTGTAGAGGATGCCCCTTGTCTATGGTGATGGTAGAACCTCCTCTCCTCTAGGTGTAGAGGATGCCTCTGTCTATGGTGATGGTAGAACCTCCTCTCCTCTAGGTGTAGAGGATGCCCCCTGTCTATGGTCATGGTAGAACCTCCTCTCCTCTAGGTGTAGAGGATGTCCTCTGTCTATGATGATGGTAGATCCTCCTCTCCTCTAGGTGTAGAGGATGCCCCCTGTCTATGGTGATGGTAGAACCTCCTCTCCTCTAGGTGTAGAGGATGCCATCTGTCTATGTTGATGGTAGAACCTCCTCTCCTCTAGGTGTATTCAATGCCCCCTGTCTATGGTGATGGTAGAACCTCCTCTCCTCTAGGTGTAGAGGATGCCTCTTGTCTATGGTGATGGTAGAACCTCCTATCCTCTAGGTGTGGAGGATGCCCCCTGTCTATGGTGATGGTAGAGCCTCCTCTCCTCTAGGTGTAGAGGATGCTCCCTGTCTATAGTGATGGTAGAACCTCCTCTCCTCTAGGTGTAGAGGATGCCCCCTGTCTATGGTGATGGTAGAACCTCCTCTCCTCTATGTGTAGACGATGCCCCCTGTCTATGGTGATGGTAGAACCTCCTCTAGGTGAAGAGGATTCCCGTGTCTATGGTGATGGTAGATCCTCCTCTCCTCTAGGTGTAGAGGATGCCCCCTGTCTATGGTGATGGTAGAACCTCCTCTGGTAGAGGATGCCCCCTGTCTATGGTGATGGTAGATCCTCCTCTCCTCTAGGTGTAGAGGATGCCCCCTGTCTATATTGATGGTAGAACCTCCTCTCCTCTAGGTGTAGAGGATGCCCCCTGTCTATGGTGATGGTAGAACCTCCTCTCCTCTAGGTGTAGAGAATGCCCCCTGTCTATGGTGATGGTAGAACCTCCTCTCCTCTAGGTGTAGAGGATGCCTCCTGTCTATGGTGATGGTAGAACCTCCTGTCCTCTAGGTGTAGAGGATGCCTCTGTCTGTGGTGATGGTAGAACCTCCTCTCCTCTAGGTGTAGAGGATGCCCCCTGTCTATGGTGATGGTAGAACCTCCTCTCCTCTAGGTGTAGAGGATGTCCTCTGTCTATGATGATGGTAGATCCTCCTCTCCTCTAGGTGTAGAGGATGCCCCCTGTCTATGGTGATGGTAGAACCTCCTCTCCTCTAGGTGTAGAGGATGCCATCTGTCTATGTTGATGGTAGAACCTCCTCTCCTCTAGGTGTATTCGATGCCCCCTGTCTATGGTGATGGTAGAACCTCCTCTCCTCTAGGTGTAGAGGATGCCTCTTGTCTATGGTGATGGTAGAACCTCCTCTCCTCTATGTGTGGAGGATGCCCCCTGTCTATGGTGATGGTAGAGCCTCCTCTCCTCTAGGTGTAGAGGATGCTCCCTGTCTATAGTGATGGTAGAACCTCCTCTCCTCTAGGTGTAGAGGATGCCCCCTGTCTATGGTGATGGTAGAACCTCCTCTCCTCTAGGTGTAGAGGAGGCCCCCTGTCTGTGCTGATGGTAGAGCATCCTCTCCTCTCGGTGTAGAGGATGCCTATGTCTATGGTGATGGTAGAACCTCCTATCCTCTAGGTGTATAGGATACCCCCTGTCTATGGTGATGGTTGAACCTCCTCTTCTCTAGGTGTAGAGGATGTCCTCTGTCTATGATGATGGTAGATCCTCCTCTCCTCTAGGTGTAGAGGATGCCCCCTGTCTATGGTGATGGTAGAACCTCCTCTCCTCTAGGTGTAGAGGATGCCATCTGTCTATGTTGATGGTAGAACCTCCTCTCCTCTAGGTGTATTCGATGCCCCCTGTCTATGGTGATGGTAGAACCTCCTCTCCTCTAGGTGTAGAGGATGCCTCTTGTCTATGGTGATGGTAGAACCTCCTCTCCTCTAGGTGTGGAGGATGCCCCCTGTCTATGGTGATGGTAGAGCCTCCTCTCCTCTAGGTGTAGAGGATGCTCCCTGTCTATAGTGATGGTAGAACCTCCTCTCCTCTAGGTGTAGAGGATGCCCCCTGTCTATGGTGATGGTAGAACCTCCTCTCCTCTAGGTGTAGAGAATGCCCCCTGTCTATGGTGATGGTAGAACCTCCTCTCCTCTAGGTGTAGAGGATGCCTCCTGTCTATGGTGATGGTAAAACCTCCTGTCCTCTAGGTGTAGAGGATGCCTCTGTCTGTGGTGATGGTAGAACCTCCTCTCCTCTAGGTGTAGAGGATGCCCCCTGTCTATGGTGATGGTAGAACCTCCTCTCCTCTAGGTGTAGAGGATGTCCTCTGTCTATGATGATGGTAGATCCTCCTCTCCTCTAGGTGTAGAGGATGCCCCCTGTCTATGGTGATGGTAGAACCTCCTCTCCTCTAGGTGTAGAGGATGCCATCTGTCTATGTTGATGGTAGAACCTCCTCTCCTCTAGGTGTATTCGATGCCCCCTGTCTATGGTGATGGTAGAACCTCCTCTCCTCTAGGTGTAGAGGATGCCTCTTGTCTATGGTGATGGTAGAACCTCCTCTCCTCTATGTGTGGAGGATGCCCCCTGTCTATGGTGATGGTAGAGCCTCCTCTCCTCTAGGTGTAGAGGATGCTCCCTGTCTATAGTGATGGTAGAACCTCCTCTCCTCTAGGTGTAGAGGATGCCCCCTGTCTATGGTGATGGTAGAACCTCCTCTCCTCTAGGTGTAGAGGAGGCCCCCTGTCTGTGCTGATGGTAGAGCATCCTCTCCTCTCGGTGTAGAGGATGCCTATGTCTATGGTGATGGTAGAACCTCCTATCCTCTAGGTGTATAGGATACCCCCTGTCTATGGTGATGGTTGAACCTCCTCTTCTCTAGGTGTAGAGGATGTCCTCTGTCTATGATGATGGTAGATCCTCCTCTCCTCTAGGTGTAGAGGATGCCCCCTGTCTATGGTGATGGTAGAACCTCCTCTCCTCTAGGTGTAGAGGATGCCATCTGTCTATGTTGATGGTAGAACCTCCTCTCCTCTAGGTGTATTCGATGCCCCCTGTCTATGGTGATGGTAGAACCTCCTCTCCTCTAGGTGTAGAGGATGCCTCTTGTCTATGGTGATGGTAGAACCTCCTCTCCTCTAGGTGTGGAGAATGCCCCCTGTCTATGGTGATGGTAAAGCCTCCTCTCCTCTAGGTGTAGAGGATGCTCCCTGTCTATAGTGATGGTAGAACCTCCTCTCCTCTAGGTGTAGAGGATGCCATCTGTCTATGTTGATGGTAGAACCTCCTCTCCTCTAGGTGTATTCGATGCCCCCTGTCTATGGTGATGGTAGAACCTCCTCTCCTCTAGGTGTAGAGGATGCCTCTTGTCTATGGTGATGGTAGAACCTCCTCTCCTCTATGTGTGGAGGATGCCCCCTGTCTATGGTGATGGTAGAGCCTCCTCTCCTCTAGGTGTAGAGGATGCTCCCTGTCTATAGTGATGGTAGAACCTCCTCTCCTCTAGGTGTAGAGGATGCCCCCTGTCTATGGTGATGGTAGAACCTCCTCTCCTCTAGGTGTAGAGGAGGCCCCCTGTCTGTGCTGATGGTAGAGCATCCTCTCCTCTCGGTGTAGAGGATGCCTATGTCTATGGTGATGGTAGAACCTCCTATCCTCTAGGTGTATAGGATACCCCCTGTCTATGGTGATGGTTGAACCTCCTCTTCTCTAGGTGTAGAGGATGTCCTCTGTCTATGATGATGGTAGATCCTCCTCTCCTCTAGGTGTAGAGGATGCCCCCTGTCTATGGTGATGGTAGAACCTCCTCTCCTCTAGGTGTAGAGGATGCCATCTGTCTATGTTGATGGTAGAACCTCCTCTCCTCTAGGTGTATTCGATGCCCCCTGTCTATGGTGATGGTAGAACCTCCTCTCCTCTAGGTGTAGAGGATGCCTCTTGTCTATGGTGATGGTAGAACCTCCTCTCCTCTAGGTGTGGAGGATGCCCCCTGTCTATGGTGATGGTAGAGCCTCCTCTCCTCTAGGTGTAGAGGATGCTCCCTGTCTATAGTGATGGTAGAACCTCCTCTCCTCTAGGTGTAGAGGATGCCCCCTGTCTATGGTGATGGTAGAACCTCCTCTCCTCTAGGTGTAGAGAATGCCCCCTGTCTATGGTGATGGTAGAACCTCCTCTCCTCTAGGTGTAGAGGATGCCTCCTGTCTATGGTGATGGTAGAACCTCCTGTCCTCTAGGTGTAGAGGATGCCTCTGTCTGTGGTGATGGTAGAACCTCCTCTCCTCTAGGTGTAGAGGATGCCCCCTGTCTATGGTGATGGTAGAACCTCCTCTCCTCTAGGTGTAGAGGATGTCCTCTGTCTATGATGATGGTAGATCCTCCTCTCCTCTAGGTGTAGAGGATGCCCCCTGTCTATGGTGATGGTAGAACCTCCTCTCCTCTAGGTGTAGAGGATGCCATCTGTCTATGTTGATGGTAGAACCTCCTCTCCTCTAGGTGTATTCGATGCCCCCTGTCTATGGTGATGGTAGAACCTCCTCTCCTCTAGGTGTAGAGGATGCCTCTTGTCTATGGTGATGGTAGAACCTCCTCTCCTCTATGTGTGGAGGATGCCCCCTGTCTATGGTGATGGTAGAGCCTCCTCTCCTCTAGGTGTAGAGGATGCTCCCTGTCTATAGTGATGGTAGAACCTCCTCTCCTCTAGGTGTAGAGGATGCCCCCTGTCTATGGTGATGGTAGAACCTCCTCTCCTCTAGGTGTAGAGGAGGCCCCCTGTCTGTGCTGATGGTAGAGCATCCTCTCCTCTCGGTGTAGAGGATGCCTATGTCTATGGTGATGGTAGAACCTCCTATCCTCTAGGTGTATAGGATGCCCCCTGTCTATGGTGATGGTTGAACCTCCTCTTCTCTAGGTGTAGAGGATGTCCTCTGTCTATGATGATGGTAGATCCTCCTCTCCTCTAGGTGTAGAGGATGCCCCCTGTCTATGGTGATGGTAGAACCTCCTCTCCTCTAGGTGTAGAGGATGCCATCTGTCTATGTTGATGGTAGAACCTCCTCTCCTCTAGGTGTATTCGATGCCCCCTGTCTATGGTGATGGTAGAACCTCCTCTCCTCTAGGTGTATTCGATGCCCCCTGTCTATGGTGATGGTAGAACCTCCTCTCCTCTAGGTGTAGAGGATGCCTCTTGTCTATGGTGATGGTAGAACCTCCTCTCCTCTAGGTGTGGAGAATGCCCCCTGTCTATGGTGATGGTAGAGCCTCCTCTCCTCTAGGTGTAGAGGATGCTCCCTGTCTATAGTGATGGTAGAACCTCCTCTCCTCTAGGTGTAGAGGATGCCCCCTGTCTATGGTGATGGTAGAACCTCCTCTCCTCTAGGTGTAGAGGAGGCCCCCTGTCTGTGCTGATGGTAGAGCATCCTCTCCTCTCAGTGTAGAGGATGCCCCTGTCTATGGTGATGGTAGAACCTCCTATCCTCTAGGTGTATAGGATACCCCCTGTCTATGGTGATGGTTGAACCTCCTCTCCTCTAGGTGTACAGGATGCCCCCTGTCTATGGTGATGGTAGAACCCCCTCTCCTCTAGGTGTAGAGGATGCCCCCTGTCTATGGTGATGGTAGAACCTCCTATCCTCTAGGTGTATAGGATGCCCCCTGTCTATGGTGATGGTAGAACCCCCTCTCCTCTAGGTGTAGAGGATGCCCCCTGTCTATGGTGATGGTAGAACCTCCTCTCCTCTAGGTGTAGAGGATGCCCCCTGTCTATGGTGATGGTAGAACCTCCTCTCCTCTAGGTGTAGAGGATGCCCCCTGTCTATAGTGATGGTAGAACCTCCCCTCCTCTACTAGGCTGACCGTGATGACTGAGGGGAAGACATGGGGAGACTAACTGTGAGTTGTGGGCTGACATTGAGAGGCTGATTGTGTGGAGGGAGGGGCAGACTTGGGAGACTGACCCTAAATATTGAGAATACCACCCTTACCTCCTGCCATCTTGTTACTCCTGTTACTTACAATGACCACCAGTTACATTCACATTAAAGGGGATGTGAAGAAGCAGATCCCCTGGGCTTAAAGGGTCTAAAAAGTATTTTAAAAAAACATGCTGTATAAAAACATTTTCCAGTGGTGAACCCTGTAACAGAAAATAGCCCCCAAATGTCCGAAACGCCACTATGACAAGAATATAAATTTCATTACAGGGGTTGTCAGGGCTAAAAATGATGGTGATGTGGCATTGACGGTGCGGACATCAGCCACAGCCGGCAGCTGCTGCTGTACTGGGTGAAGTGCTGTCAATGTGACGTCACCACCGGTCTCATGTGGCCATGGCTGACAGTTCTCTAGTCCCTTCTTGTACAAACCTACCTTATTTGACACAAACCGT
This sequence comes from Engystomops pustulosus, assembly GCF_040894005.1. Taxonomy (NCBI): domain Eukaryota; kingdom Metazoa; phylum Chordata; class Amphibia; order Anura; family Leptodactylidae; genus Engystomops; species Engystomops pustulosus. The sequence goes on from NC_092419.1 coordinate 3,384,458, forward strand.
GAAATGCGGGCCACTTTATTTTCCTAGTCCACCCCTGGACACATGGCGTCCTGCAAAGGGAAAGAGTGCTGCTGCTTTTTTGAAATGAAAATTTTGCTACGTCTGCTGTGGGACTAGGCAGTTGCCTTTTGGGAGGAGCTGGAAAGGAGCAGTTTCCCCCCCCACCCTTGGGGAACAGCTCCTCCATGTGACCTTTTCAAATATATGAAAACACCCATCACTGGGCTTAGCAATGCCCCCTGCTCCTCTACAGCCAATCCTGAGTGAGGGGAGTTATTCATATATTTGAAAGGGTCACATGTTTCCCAAGGGTGGGGGGGGAACTGCTACTTTCCAGCTCCTCCCCATTGGCAACTGCCTAGTCACACAGCAGATGCTAATGAAAGGTACAATATAACATATCTTTTTTTCTGTAAAACCAATTTTTAATACAAAAACACTTTGGCAGTGTATGTACTATGCTCTGTGGGGACTGGAGGAGTGCTAAAAATGGCTCTCCTGGTGACAGGTTCCCTTTAAACACACAGGTAGGGATACTTGTTTTTTTGTACTGGCTCCTGTATTTCTATCCTGAACTCCTCCCAGTATAAAGTATCACATATCCATTTAATAAACATATCTTTATATATTTTGTATTTTGAGCACTTGTTTTTGTATGTACAATTTTTACCATATGTAAAGTTAACCCTTCACTGAATGTGTATCTTCTCCAGAGCAGGAGGCTGTATATTTATGTGTGTGTGTATTTTCCATTCTGGGTCATACACTTTGGCCTTTGTTATAAGTATCTTTTGAGTATAACACTTCTTTGCTCTACTTTTAAGTACTGTCCATGTACCGTCCATGTGGTTTATCGCACTTTATCTGAGCTGCATTTTGTTTTCCTGTGGTTTTAAGCGATTTTATACTAGTTTATACTTTGTTAATACTTTCGCTGCTTTATCTTGAATAAAGGAATTATTTGCAATTGGTTCTGTTTCTCTTAATCCAATGAACATAATAAAATTAGTTACCAATGGGCTTTTACTGTATATAAGAAAGTACACCACCCCTGGCTCAGCATTACCTGTTATGTACAGGGTCGGACTAGCCCACCGATGTGCCAGTGAATTCACCGGTGGGCCCCGACGCCTGTTGGCCTTCCACTTAGACTACAACATGCAGTGCCTCCTGCCAGGCATCTGTACAAGCGTCTATGTTCCTGCTTCCTAGATCGCTTGAAGCACAAGCGAGCAGATACATTTATGGAAGCCTGGGGGAGGAGGGGGAGGTGAACTTCTTGCAGGAAGCGAGAGACAGATTCAATGGGGGACATGTATCTTTACATGTATTGTTTTTGCGACTTTTCACTGCGACTTTTGCTGTCGCTTTTCAATGACACCTTGGTCTGCACCTTGTGCCTTATGTATCTTTATTTTCCAGATGTTCCGTGCGACTTTTTACTTATGTATCACGTTTTTTGCTTATTTTTGCAACTTTTTAGGTGCAAATCTGTACCTGGTCCAGGGAAGGTGCAAAGGAAGGATTTTTTTCCTGGACACTTTTTTAACATGTAAATTTGAATTATTTCACAGGCTTTAAAATGTTTAAAATTTTGCACATCAACCTGTTTTTTGAAAATTCTGAAATTTTTGCAGTTAAAGTTTTATTTATTTATTGGTGTCTTCTAATTTATTTATTTTTTTAATTGTGTTTTGAAACACATTACAACATCTGAGATGAGGGGATTTGCCTAATTACGTTACTGTTAACATTTGCGTTTACAAAACGCAATATAAACACGACGTTAACACATGCGTTTACATTGCATTTACTATGAGCTGCCAAATGTCTCAAAAATTCACCACAGAAAGAAAAAAACTATGACACATGTCCCCAATGAGCCGGTACCAGCAGTGAGGAGAGTAACACACTCACATTTTCTCCTCACTGCAGCGACCACCTCAGCCCTTGTGTAACTGCGCTGCCACCACATTGGGTGAACAGACAGCAAGAATTCCAGCCACTGTTCTCCCTGAATGCAGGATATGGTCCCACTGAATTTCATATTGGGCCCTCCTCGGCTTTCGGCGGGATGGGCCATCGGACGATCTGACGGATTCGGACAACACGCAGGATTTAACGTAGTGAATTTTTGTAGTGAATCGCGGCAGAGTTCATCCTCATCGGACATTCCGGATTGGGGATTGCGCAGGGACCAGGTAAGTAAATGTGCCCCAGAATACATTAGTATCACCGCGTCCGTAACAACCCGTAGAATAAAAGTAAATAATTATTGTGTCATGGTGTGCCTGCGATCCGAGACGTGGATCGCAGGGACACACTTGCCCCTCTCTGTGGCGCCGCCCCGGCCCTCACTTACCACGCCACGCTTCTGCTCCCATCCCGGCTAGGCCTTGTGCACATCCCCGCTACCTAGGGCATGCGCGCGCGGGCACTCATTCTCAGCCTTCTCTCCGGGAGAGCCCTGGCCTACCCCTCTATAGGACAGAGGCGATCCTGTCATGGCCACCCATACCGCGTTCCTGGCTATATTCTGGTCCATGTTTGAGGAACCCGCACAAGCTGTCAAGAGAATATGCTGTCAAGTTCCGTACCCTGGCTTTCGAGCTCTCCTGGAATGACGCAGCCCAGTCCGCAACATTTAAAAAAGGACTTCCCAAGTCAAAGATGCATTGGCCGCCCGTGACCTGCCGGCTACTCTGAGTGGTTTCATCACCCTGGCCACTTGGATTGACGTGCGGTTCATGGAGCGTGCTGAGGAGTTGCATCAGGAGCATCCACAAGCCTGGACTCAACGTCTTCCTCGTTTGGCTCCTGCTTTCCTAAGGCCGCTCCAGCCTCCGGCCACACAGTCTGCAGAGGAGCCTATGCAAGTGGACAAAGCCCGTCTCTCCACCATTGGGGCTTGTCCGGTCCGTCCCCAGCATCTGGGAAATGCCAGCAGCCTGTTGGTCATTGTTTTTCTCACACTTCAACCTGTCAATCCATTCCTGTCCTGCCGAAAAAAATGTCAAGACTGATGCCCTGTCCCCGGTCCCTCGGCATATCACCTCTCCTGAACAACTTGTTGTTGCAGCTCCGGTGGATCTTTGGCAGCTTCCTCCCGGCAAGACGTATGTTAGACCTGCACTCTGAAAGAGGATTCTGTCTTGCGGACATTCTTTGCGATTGGCTGGGCACCCAGGGGTGCAACGTTCCGTGGCTCTCATCTCCCACTACTACTGGTGGCCAGACCTCGTCAAAGATGTTCGGGATTTTGTGGGATCCTGCTCCTCCTGTGCCCGCAAGAAAGCCTCTCGCCTCAAACCAGCTGGACTGTTACTTCCGTTGCCGATACCCAGTCACCCTTGGTCTCAAGTGGCTATGGACTTTGTCACTGATCTTCCTCTCTCCTCTGGAAATACCATCATCTGGGTGGTGACGGACTGGTTTTCCAAGATGTCCCATTTTGTTCCCCTTCCAGGTCTTCCGTCTTCTCCGCGGCTTGCCAGTTTGTTCTTCCAGTATATCTTCCGGCTGCATGGACTTCCGGTACACTTCGTGTCCGACCGAGGGGTCCAGTTTGTGTGCAAGTTCTGGCGCTCCTTGTGTAACAAGTTGCAAGTAAATCTGGACTTTTCTTTTACCTACCACCCTCAGTCGAATGGTCAAGTAGAAAGTAGAAATAGAAAGAGTGAATCAGACTTTGGGCTGTTACCTCCGCCACTTCGTCTCAGCCCGTCAAGATAACAGACCCTGGGTCTGCTGGAGCAGCTCCCTTTTTTGTGGTTTATGGACGAATCCCTCCTCTTCTTCCGCTATCCACTCCCTCCAATGTCCCTGCAGTAGAGGATCTGGTGCAGGACCTCAAATCAATTTGGGAGCAGACCGGTCAGTCTCTTATCCGAGCCACAGACCGCACCAAGACCCAGGCTGATAAGAAGCGTCGGACTCCTCCTGTCTTCTCTCCGGGTGACAAGGTGTGGTTATCTTCCAGATACGTCTGGCTGAAGATACCTAGCTACAAGCTTGGTCCCCGCTTCCTTGGTCCTTTTGAAGTCATCAAACACATCAATCCGGTGGCGTACAAGCTCCGCCTTCCTCCTACGATACGCATCCTGAACTCCTCCCATGTCTCCCTCCTGAAACCTGTCATCTTAAACCGCTTCTCTCAGCAATCACCTCCTCCTGCTCCTGAGGCTGATTCCACAGATGTCTACAAGGTTAAAGAGGTATTGGACACGAGAGGTAGAGACCGTGAGAGGTAAGTGGTTCTTCCTTGTTGACTGGAAGGGATTCGGGCATGAAGAAAGATCCTGGGAGCCAGAAGAGAATATTCTGGACCGTAGTCTCCTCCAGAGATTTCTTGGGATCAAGAAGAGGGGGAGGCTGAAGGGGGTGTACTGTCACGGGTGTTCCTGTTTCCCTTCCTGCTCCGATTGATCTCCTGTTGCTGATCAAGGACCCGACCTCTGCATCTCTGCCACCAGTCCTGACTGCCTGCCTGTCCCTGACCTCGAGCCTGCATTGCGATTCTGTACTTTGACCTTGGCTGCCACCGTGGGCTAGTCGTACCTGTGGAACGACCTGGTGGCACCATGACGCAGCAAGACCATCCCACTTTGCGGCGGGCTCTTGTGAACATCGGGTGTCACTTAGATTCTGGACCCAGGTGTTGGCTAGTACCATCCCCCGTGGTGGTCCAGGGTGCTCACTGACCCCGAGTCCTGACATATTGAACCCGTATGATGAACTCCGTAAAAAACATATGTACTCCAGAATGATACTGGTGCAAAGTACAACATGTCCCACAAAAAACAAACCATCAAAGAGCCCTGTCGCCAAAAAAGTAAAAATGTTCTGCGATTTCGAAGACGGCAATGCAAAAGATTAGGGTTTTATTTGGCAAATTTAGTTAAATGTAAGAAAAAATATTCAAGTCTGGTCCCTGTAATGGTATCGACCCATAGAATAAAGATAACATGATTATTAGGTTATAGGTTATACGGTGAACACGAAAAAAAAAGAGTAAAAAATCCAGTACAGAATTGATGGTTTTCTACTCCTGCACTCAAAAAAAGTTCCAAATTTTTTAACAATAGGAGAAACCAACCCCAAAATGGTAACACTGGAAAAAGCATCTCATCGCGCAAAAAAATGCCGTCACATGACCCCAATAACGAAAAAGCAAAAACTTTATAGCCTACAAAAGGGGCCAATGAGAAAACTAAAATCCTGGCAGCTGCAGGTCCCTCCTTCCCTTCTGCGCCCATAAAACAAGTAACGGCCACATGTGGGGGGTCTGCACTGGGGAGAAGTAACAGCCACATGTGGGGGGTCTCTGTACTCGGGAGAAGTAACGGCCACATGTGGGGGGTCTCTGCACTGGAGAGAAGTAACGGCCACATGTGGAGGGTCTCTGCACTGGGGAGAAGTAACAGCCACATGTGGGGGGTCTCTGTACTCGGGAGAAGTAAAGGCCACATGTGGGGGGTCTCTGTACTCGGGAGAAGTAACGGCCACATGTTGGGGGTCTCTGCACCCGGGAGTAGTAACGGCCACATGTGGGGGTCTCTGCACTCGGGAGAAGTAACGGCCACATGTGAGGGGTCTCTGCACTCTGGAGAAGTAACGGCCACATGTGGGGGGTCTCTGTACTCGGGAGAAGTAACGGCCACATGTGGGGGGTCTCTGTACTCGGGAGAAGTAACGGCCACATGTTGGGGGTCTCTGCACCCGGGAGAAGTAACGGCCACATGTGGGGGTCTCTGCACTTGGGAGAAGTAACGGCCACATGTGGGGGGTCTCTGCACTCTGGAGAAGTAACGGCCACATGTGGGGGGTCTCTGCACTGGGGAGAAGTAACAGCCACATGTGGGGGGTCTCTGTACTCGGGAGAAGTAACGGCCACATGTGGGGGGTCTCTGTACTCGGGAGAAGTAACGGCCACATGTGGGGGGTCTCTGCACTGGGGAGAAGTAACGGCCACATGTGGGGGGTCTCTGTATTCGGGAGAAGTAACGGCCACATGTGGGGGGTCTCTGTACTCGGGAGAAGTAACGGCCACATGTTGGGGGTCTCTGCACCCGGGAGAAGTAACGGCCACATGTGGGGGTCTCTGCACTCGGGAGAAGTAACGGCCACATGTGAGGGGTCTCTGCACTCTGGAGAAGTAACGGCCACATGTGGGGGGTCTCTGTACTCGGGAGAAGTAACGGCCACATGTGGGGGGGGTCTCTGTACTCGGGAGAAGTAACGGCCACATGTGGGGGGTCTCTGCACTCGGGAGAAGTAACGGCCACATGTGGGGGTCTCTGCACTCGGGAGAAGTAACGGACACATGTGGGGGGGTCTCTGCACTCGGGAGAAGTAACGGCCACATGTGGGGGGTCTCTGCACTCGGGAGAAGTAACGGCCACATGTGGGGGGGTCTCTGCACTCGGGAGAAGTAACGGCCACATGTGGGGGGTCTCTGCACTCGGGAGAAGTAACGGCCACTTGTGGGGGGTCTCTGCACTCGGGAGAAGTAACGGCCACATGTGGGGGGGTCTCTGCACTCGGGAGAAGTAACGGCCACATGTGGGGGGTCTCTGCACTCGGGAGAAGTAACGGCCACATGTGGGGGGCCTCTGTACTCGGGAGAAGTAACGGCCACATGTCGGGGGGTCTCTGCACTCGGGAGAAGTAACGGCCACTTGTGGGGGGTCTCTGCACTCGGGAGAAGTAACGGCCACGTGTGGGGGGTCTCTGCTCGGGAGAAGTAGCGGCCACATCTGGGGGGTCTGCACCCGGGAGAAATTATAGAACAAATTGTAAGATGGGTTTTCTCTTTTTATCTTTTGGAAATGTATAAATTTTAGAGCTAAATGAACGTATATCCGGCACAATGTGACCATTCTAAATTTCACCTCCATTTTCATTTAATTACTATGAAGATCTCAAGGGGTTAACGATCTTCCTAAAAGCTGTTTCTGATAGTTTGAGGGGGGCAGATATTAAAATGGGGGATTATATAGGGGTTCTTTGATGTTAAATATGTAAAACCGGGAAAGTGATTTGTAGCCGCGTGACATTAAAATAAATTATCCAGACATTTAAAAAATGATGAAAATGTAAAGTAGACAAATGGGAAATGTTATTCAGCATTTTATTTCGGTGGTAAATCTATCGGCCTGAAAACGCGGTGATTTTGAATTTCGAAAATGGCAAATTTTTCCAAAAATTCATATTTTCCTTTTTTTGTAAATAAACTCAAAACTTATCAGCCGACATTTACCAGTAAAATGAAGCACAACATGTGGGAAAAAACAATCTCAGAATCGCTTTGATAAGTAACAGAGTTCAAAAGTTACAGCCGTATGTAGAGACGCAGGTCAGAATCCAAAAAATGGGGCCGAGCCTTAAAGGGATATTCTCATCTGGGCATTCACATTCAGTTTCATTAATCTTCCATTTATATAATTTTCTTTAATTAGATGTTATTAAAAAAATGTTCCTGGGTGAAGATAATTTCTCATAAATGTAGTAATTTGGTCCCTTAGAAACAAGACTGTGTCCTTGGATACGACCACCTCTGCTGGGGGGATTGCAAAAAGAAACAAAATATTTTTGTGTATGAAATGTCCGGGTGTTCCTGCAGGTCTCGCGGCCGTCCTGTGGTAATGATCGCTGGATCCATGTGGTCAGACAGGACTCTATAGCGCATGTGTGGCCACCGCTGCCAAAATGTGCGGTGGTCGTATCCAAGGAAGATCTCTTGTTTCTAAGGAAAGACATGGTGACATTTATGAGAAATTATCTTCACACAGGAATATTTTTTTTAATAACATCCAATTAAAGAAATGTTTACATATGGAAAATGAATTAAATTCAATGTGACTGCCCAGATGGGAAAATCCCTTTAAGCTGTAAACTGGCTGCGTCCTTAAGGGATTAATAAAGTGGACGCACCTGATGGACGCAGCGGTGGGACCTCAGAGAACACTGGAGAAGCTGCTGCTCTTATATGACAGGTTCCTGAAGAGACAAATAGGTAAATGTGCAATACATTCACATACATCTCTTTACATCTCTGCAGTCTGTAACCTGATAAGTAAATCTACATTAATACAAAATTGCAGTGAGATGAAGGACTACAACCCCCAGCAGTTGAATGAGTGTGTATTTTGTATTGATGTTACTTTTACCAACAAACCCCCCGTCAGAGCGGCCACAGCGCAGATTTCAACACTCAAAAATATTTGAATAAAAAGTGATAAAAAAGTTGTACATTACTGATAACAATGTAAATGTCCGGCCCATCACAGTCATGGATGCGTTAGGGTTAACATGGTAAACAAAGAGTTAAGCAAAGCCTGTAGAGCATTTTTACATTTTTTGTTTCCATTTTTAGCTCCTTCGTCTTTGAAAATCCGTTACTTTTTTATGTTTCTGTGTATGAGGACTTTTTTTCTGCATAGCAACTTCCTAGTGACGGTATTTAACCCTTTTGTGCCTAAGACATTTTAGGCCCTTAGGACCGGGCCTGATTTTTAAAATCTGCCCATTGTCATTATAGGAGGTTATAACTTTGTAACGCTGTAACATATCCCGGGGATTTTGAAATTGAAGTACAATGTGTGACAAGAAAACAAAGTAATAGAGAAATTTTGTCTTTTGTGTTTAGTTATGAAAAAAATTGAAATTTGGCAAAAATTTCAAAATAATTTTCATTTTCAAAGTTCAAAATTTTCTGCTTTTCAGGCAGATAGTCATAGGGGGTCATTTACTAAGGGCCCGATTCGCGTTTTCCCGACGTGTTACCCGAATATTTCCGATTTGCACCGATTTTCCCTGAATTGCCCCGGGATTTTGACGCACGCGATCGGATTGTGTCGCATGCACGTGACGGAAATCGGGGGACTCGCACTTACCTTCACCAGGAATAGGCCAGTGAACTTCAGTGCATTTCGGGGAACTTCAGCGCAGCAGCGCCACCTGGTGGACATCGGAGGTACTGCCTTAATAAATCCCGGCCGGACCCGAATCCAGCGCAGAGAACGCACCGCTGGATCGCGAATGGACCGGGTAAGTAAATCTGCCCCATAAAGTTACTTGGGTGCTATGGCTAACATTTCCCATTGTCTGCTTTATATCGGCTCAGGGTTTTACGCCTCCTCTCTCTTTTCTAGGTTGTTAGAAGGTTCAGAATTTTGAGTGCAATTTTTTTCTCATTTTTATGAAAATCATCAAACCCCTTATTTATATGGCTATTTTAGGGTTAACTTGTTTTCAGAATATAGAACTCATTTTGTGAGAAATTTGCTTGTTTTTGCATTACCATGTAATAATGGGAAGAACATTTATATATTTTTTGGTTTACAGAGCTGGTTCAGAGCTTATTTTTGTAAATGTCACTTTTTGATCACTGTTTATGCGCTTTTTATGAGGTCAGATCTAAAAAATTTAAAACCTTTGGCCAATAACTATTTCATAATTCATTGTACGTAGCTGTGTTGCTTTTTGCAGTACGTGATGGCGATATCAATGTTATTATTTTGGGGACTGTGCAACTTTTTATAAAATTTTTGTCTGTTGAAAAATGGTGAAAAAGTGGCATTTCAGACATTTGGTGCTATTTTCTGTCACGTGGTTCACTGGCAGGAAGAACTGGTATTATATTTTGATAGATCGGATATTTTGGGACGCAGCGATACCTAACGTGTTTAGGATTATATTTGTTTATTTTGATATCATTTCTAAGGAGGGGGAGGGGGGGGGTGATTTGACTTTTTTTTTCTGTAGTTGCAGACTGAAAGGAGATGTTATTCCAACCATATTCCGCAATTTGCAGCTGTATACAGGCGGTCCCCTACTTAAGGACACCCGACTTACAGACAACCCATAGTTACAGACGGACCCCTCTGCCCCCTGTGACCTCTGGTGACCCCTCTGCCCCTGTGACCTCTGGTGACCTCTCTGGATGTTACTATAGTCCCAGACTGCAATGATCAGCTGTAAGGCGTCTGTAATGAAGATTTATGGATAATCCTTGGTCCCATTACAGCAAAAATGTTGAAACTCCAATTGTCACTGGGCAGAAGAAGAAAATTTGTCTAGAACTTCAATGATAAAATATACAGTTTCGACTTACATACAAATTCAACTTAAGAACAAACCTCCAGACCCTATCTTGTATGTAACCCGGGGACTGTCTGTATTGTGATTTATCTGATAATCAGTTACAGATTATTCCAGAATAAATGCATTTTAGAGGAAACACATATGTGTTCCGGCACAGCCCCCCACCTATTGCATTTTCTAGTTAAGTCAAAGCGCATAAGAAAGAAATATGTGAACACGGCCTCATTCACATGGACGTATAGGGAGACATATGTACGTACTTCCTGCTCAGACAGCAATAGGTGCACGGAGCGCACCACTCCAAATACAGGGAAAAGATAGGACATGTCCCCGTGTGCACAGCCGTACGCTGTTCATCTCTATGGAGAGGGGAGGGGTCACCCATCCTCCTCTCCATCGCGCCGGACGTGTGAATGTTGCCTTAGGATACATTTTGAAACACACTACAACAGCGGAGAGTCCCTAATAACATTGCTGTTAATATTTGCGTTTTCACGATGTAATAGTGCACTGTAAAAGCAAAGCAATGAGGCAAATCTCCTCTCCTTAGCTGTTGTATTGTGCTTAAAACCTTGAGGGGGCACATTTACTAAAAACAGTGCAAACTGCACTAAATGTGCATTTTCTTCATGAATCTGGCACCCACTGCACTGCTCCGACAGAGGGCACCTCTTTTTATGGTGCACCGATAACATGGGGCGTGTTAAATCTGGCGCACGGTCTGACGGATGCACCCTAATCACATGTCACATGATGATTAGTGCAGCCGCGCCACAAAAGCGTGGGGGGAGGAAACTGCTCCTTGACATTGGACTCCTTTCATCATGGCGATATATATAATATCTACACAGTTTGCCCGATACAAAATCTTCCCCTATATGGTAAATAGTTTCTTCTCCATTATATATATAACATATTATATAACATTTCTCTACCATATACCATGGTTGCATAGATAAATAAACTAACTGCTATAGTGCAGTGGACAATGTAGTTGTGTTATTGTGTCATGTCATATGTTTGAGGCCTAAAATTGGACATTTAATATATTAATTTGCAGTAGGTTTGCCCCCCCCCCCCCCCCATACCATGGTCATGTACAGTCAGATTCCTGGGCTGTACAGTGACCAGTAGGGGGCGCTCCTGAGTGTCACTATTGGCTTCCTCCTGTAGTGTGACCTGGTGACCCCCTGTGTGACCTCCTGCCCTGTCTGTGCTGAACATCAATCTGATCACACGTCTCTTCTCATTCGCAGATGCCGGGGATTGTGTAGTAGCAGCTACCAGTGAATGTCGCTATGTGAACGGGACGCAGGAGGTGGTGTTTCTGGACAGATACTTCTACAATCAGGAGGAGCAGCTTTACTTTGACAGCAGAGAAGGGAAATACATCGCCAAGACGGAGTTCGGGAGACCTGATGCGGATTACTGGAACAAGGACCCGGATATTATAGCAGACAGGAAGAGCTCGGTGGAGAGAGTCTGTATACACAACTATGGAGTGTTTGAGGGAAATGGAGCCATAGGAAGAAGAGGTGAGAGCCCTGAATACACTGTATATCAGACAGGATTATACAGAAAACATATTTGTCTCCATAATATTTGGACTTTGGAGAATTATTTCCCAGTATTGTTTCTGTCTCTGCCCCTTATGATTTGCTGAAGTTGCTGCTAAAAGAAATGATACCATTTAACCCCTTAACCACTTGTCTCTTTCTGTTTTTTCCTCCCTACCTTCAGAAATACATTGTTTTAGCTTTTTTGTGTACAGAGCTGTGTGAGGGCTCGTTTTATGTGTAATAATTTGTACTTTCCAGTCGAGGTATTTAATATTCCATTCCATGTACTTGAAAGTGGGAAAAAAAATCTAAATGAGGTGAAATTGGCAAAAATACACATTTTCAACATTTTCTTTAAGGCTGTGTATTTACCACTTTCACTTGTTGTTCCAAATGATGCCTCCCCTTTATTCCTTGAGTCGGTGCAGTCACGGGGATACCACATTTGTATAGGTATTAACCCTTTCAGGACTAAGCCTGATTTTTTTATATCTGCCCTGTGTCATTATAAGAGGTTATTCTTTGGGAACATTTTAACATAGCACAAAAAATAGGAAACAAAATGTAGAAAGCATAAAATAACATTTTATTAGATCAATAAAAAAAAAACATTTAAAAAAGACAACGTACCAAGCACAGGAACTGCTAGGAAAAATGTACTCATATGTGGGGACATGGTGCGTTATCTAACCGTACCAATTACTCCCCTCTCAGATATCGTGACTCGCTCTGTAGCCTATTGCCTCATTGACTCATTTACTAAGGGTCGCGCTGCACTTTTGAGGGACTCTGCACCGTTTCCGGGGATTACACGGCTTGGACAGATATTTAACAGGTGTCTGCGCTGGGATTGTGGCACACGTCCACTTTTTTGGGGCACAGCTACGCTGCTTCCGTGTGACCGAAATCAGGGGGGCTATCCGACTGATTCTGACTGAGCGTGGGATTTAATTTTCAAATTGGGGCAGATTTACTTACCCGGTCCAGTCGCGATCCGGTCCGCCGGAGTTCACCTTCTTCGTCCCGGTGCACGTGAGTGCTGATCTTGCGACACAAAATATTTTTTAAATTCTGTGGCGTTTCCGAATCTGACGTCCACATCCCCCGATTTCTGTTGCGTGAAAGCCGGCGCCGATGCGCCAAAAACCAATCGCGTGAGCCAACATCCCGGGGCAATTCTACGCAAATCGGAAAACGTTGGGAAACCCAACGAAAGTGCACGACTCGGACTCTTAGTAAATGAGCCCCATCCAATGCACTTACATGCACCAGAAAGAAAAAGGTGAACTCCGGGGACCTGAGCGGGGAAGCCACACATGCAGGATATCGGGGCAGGATCTTAGTGACTCCCCGCACAGCGCATTATACACGGACAATGCACTTACATGCACCAGGAAGAAGCAGGTGAACTCCCGGGACCTGAGCGGGGAAGCGACACATGCAGGATATCGGGCGCACGATCTTAGTGACTCCCCGCACAGCGCATTATACACGGACAATGCACTTACATGCACCAGGAAGAAGAAGGTGAACTCCGGGGACCTGGGCGGGGAAGTGACACATGCAGGATATCGGGCGCAGGATCTTAGTGACTCCCCGCACAGCGCATTATACACGGACAATGCACCTACATGCACCAGGAAGAAGAAGGTGAACTCCGGGGACCTGAGCGGGGAAGCGACACATGGAGGATATCGGGAGCACGATCTTAGTGACTCCCCGCACAGCGCATTATACACGGACAATTCAATTACAAGCACCAAGAAGAAGAGGGTGAACTCCGGGGACCTGAGCGGGGAAGCGACACATGCAGGATATCGGGCGCAGGATCTTAGTGACTCCCCGCACAGCGCATTATACACGGACAATGCACTTACATGCACCAGGAAGAAGGTGAACTCCGGGGACCTGAGCGGGGAAGCGTCACATGCAGGATATTGGACGCAGGATCTTAGTGACTCCCCGCACAGCGCATTATACACAGACAATGCACTTACATGCACCAGGAAGAAGTTGAACTCCGGGGACCTGAGCGGGGAAGCGTCACATGCAGGATATTGGACGCAGGATCTTAGTGACTCCCCGCACAGCGCATTATACACAGACAATGCACTTAAATGCACCAGGAAGAAGAAGGTGAACTCCGGGGACCTGAGCGGGGAAGCGACACATGCAGGATATCGGGTGCACGATCTTAGTGATTCCCCGCACAGCGCATTATACACGGACAATGCACTTACATGCACCAGGAAGAAGAAGGGGAACTCCGGGGACCTGAGCGGGGAAGCGCCACATGGAGGATATCGGGAGCACGATCTTAGTGACTCCCCGCACAGCGCATTATACACGGACAATGCACTTACATGCACCAGGAAGAAGAAGGTGAACTCCAGGGACCTGAGTGGGGAAGCGACACATGCAGGATATCGGGCACACGATCTTAGTTACTCCCCGCACAGCGCATTATACACGGACAATGCACTTACATGCACCAGGAAGAAGAAGGTGAACTCCGGGGACCTGAGCGGGGAAGCGACACATGCAGGATATCGGGGCAGGATCTTAGTGATCCCCCGCACAGCGCATTATACACGGACAATGCACTTACATGCACCAGGAAGAAGAAGGTGAACTCCTGGGACCTGAGCGGGGAAGCGACACATGCAGGATATCGGGTGCAGGATCTTAGTGACTCCCCGCACAGCGCATTATACACGGACAATGCACTTACATGTACCAGGAAGAAGAAGGTGAACTCCGGGGACCTGAGCGAGGAAGCGACACATGGAGGATATCGGGTGCAGGATCTTAGTGACTCCCCGCACAGCGCATTATACACGGACAATTCAATTACAAGCACCAAGAAGAAGAAGGTGAACTCCGGGGACCTGAGCGGGGAAGCGACACATGCAGGATATCGGGCGCAGGATCTTAGTGACTCCCTGCACAGCGCATTATACACGGACAATGCACTTACATGCACCAGGAAGAAGAAGGTGAACTCCGGGGACCTGAGCGGGGAAGTGACACATGCAGGATATCAGGTGCAGGATCTTAGTGACTCCCCGCACAGCGCATAATACATGGACAATGCACTTACATGCACCAGGAAGAACAAGGTGAACTCCGGGGACCTGAGCGGGGAAGTGACACATGCAGGATATCAGGTGCAGGATCTTAGTGACTCCCCGCACAGCGCATAATACATGGACAATGCACTTATATGCACCAGGAAGAAGAAGGTGAACTCCAGGGACCTGAGCGGGGAAGTGACACATGCAGGATATCGGGCGCAGGATCTTAGTGACTCCCCGCACAGCGTATTATACACAGACAATGCACTTACATGCACCAGGAAGAAGGTGAACTCCGGGGACCTGAGCGGGGAAGCGTCACATGCAGGATATTGGACGCAGGATCTTAGTGACTCCCCGCACAGCGCATTATACACAGACAATGCACTTACATGCACCAGGAAGAAGAAGGTGAACTCCGGGAACCTGAGCGGGGAAGTGACACATGCAGGATATCGGGTGCACGATCTTAGTGATTCCCCGCACAGCGCATTATACACGGACAATGCACTTACATGCACCAGGAAGAAGAAGGGGAACTCCGGGGACCTGAGCGGGGAAGCGCCACATGGAGGATATCGGGAGCACGATCTTAGTGACTCCGCGCACAGCGCATTATACACGGACAATGCACTTACATGCACCAGGAAGAAGAAGGTGAACTCCAGGGACCTGAGTGGGGAAGCGACACATGCAGGATATCGGGCACACGATCTTAGTTACTCCCCGCACAGCGCATTATACACGGACAATGCACTTACATGCACCAGGAAGAAGAAGGTGAACTCCGGGGACCTGAGCGGGGAAGGGACACATGCAGGATATCAGGGGCACGATCTTAGTGATCCCCCGCACAGCGCATTATACACGGACAATGCACTTACATGCACCAGGAAGAAGAAGGTGAACTCCTGGGACCTGAGCGGGGAAGCGACACATGCAGGATATCGGGTGCAGGATCTTAGTGACTCCCCGCACAGCGCATTATACACGGACAATGCACTTACATGTACCAGGAAGAAGAAGGTGAACTCCGGGGACCTGAGCGAGGAAGCGACACATGGAGGATATCGGGTGCAGGATCTTAGTGACTCCCCGCACAGCGCATTATACACGGACAATTCAATTACAAGCACCAAGAAGAAGAAGGTGAACTACGGGGACCTGAGCGGGGAAGCGACACATGCAGGATATCGGGCGCAGGATCTTAGTGACTCCCTGCACAGCGCATTATACACGGACAATGCACTTACATGCACCAGGAAGAAGAAGGTGAACTCCAGGGACCTGAGCGGGGAAGTGACACATGCAGGATATCGGGCGCAGGATCTTAGTGACTCCCCGCACAGCGTATTATACACGGACAATGCACTTACATGCACCAGGAAGAAGGTGAACTCCGGGGACCTGAGCGGGGAAGCGTCACATTCAGGATATTGGACGCAGGATCTTAGTGACTCCCCGCACAGCGCATTATACACAGACAATGCACTTACATGCACCAGGAAGAAGGTGAACTCCGGGGACCTGAGCGGGGAAGCGACACATGCAGGATATCGGGTGCACGATCTTAGTGATTCCCCGCACAGCGCATTATACACGGACAATGCACTTACATGCACCAGGAAGAAGAAGGGGAACTCCGGGGACCTGAGCGGGGAAGCGCCACATGGAGGATATCGGGAGCACGATCTTAGTGACTCCCCGTACAGCTCATTATACATGGACAATGCACTTACATGCACCAGGAAGAAGAAGGTGAACTCGGGACCTGAGCGGGGAAGCGACACATGCAGGATATCGGGAGCAGGATCTTAGTGACTCCCCGCACAGCGCATTATACATGGACAATGCACTTACATGCACCAGAAAGAAGAAGGTGAACTCCGGGGACCTGAGTGGGGAAGCGACACATGCAGGATATCGGGCACACGATCTTAGTTACTCCCCGCACAGCGCATTATACACGGACAATGCACTTACATGCACCAGGAAGAAGAAGGTGAACTCCGGGGACCTGAGCGGGGAAGCGACACATGCAGGATATCGGACGCAGGATCTTAGTGACTCCCCGCACAGCGCAATATACATGGACAATGCACTTACATGCACCTGAAAGAAGAAGGTGAACTGCAGGGACTTGAGCAGGGAAGCGACACATGCAGGATATCGGGTGCTGGATCTTAGTGACTCCCCGCACAGCGCATTATACACAGACAATGCACTTACATGCACCAGGAAGAAGAAGGTGAACTCCGGGGACCTGAGCGGGGAAGCGACACATGCAGGATATCGGGAGCAGGATCTTAGTGTCTCCCCGCACAGCGCATTATACACGGACAATGCACTTACATGCAGCAGGAAGAAGAACGTGAACTCCGGGGACCTGAGCGGGGAAGTGACACATGAAGGATATCGGACGCACAATCTTAGTGACTCCCCGCACAGCACATTATACACGGACAATGCACTTACATGCACCAGGAAGAAGAAGGTGAACTCGGGGGACCTGAGCGGGGAAGCGACACATGCAGGATATCGGGCGCATGATCTTAGTGACTCCCCGCACAGCGCATTATACACAGACAATGCACTTACATGCACCAGGAAGAAGAAGGTGAACTCGGGGGACCTGATTGGGGAAGCGACACATGCAGGATATCGGGCGCAGGATCTTAGTGACTCCCCGCACAGCACATTATACACGGACCATGCACTTACATGCACCAGGAGGAAGAAGGTGAACTCCTGGGACCTGAGCAGGGAAGCAACACATGCAGGATATCATGCGCACGATCTTAGTGACTCCCCGCACAGCGCATTATACACGGACAATGCACTTACATGCACCAGGAAGAAGAAGGTGAACTCCGGGGACCTGAGCGGGGAAGTGACACATGAAGGATATCGGACGCACAATCTTAGTGACTCCCCGCACAGCACATTATACACGGACAATGCACTTACATGCACCAGGAAGAAGAAGGTGAACTCTGGGGACCTGAGCGGGGAAGCGACACATGCAGGATATCAGGCGAAGGATCTTAGTGACTCCCCGCACAGCGCATTATACACGGACAATGCACTTACATGCACCAGGAAGAAGAAGATGAACTCCGGGGACCTGAGCGGGGAAGCGACACATGCAGGATATCGGGTGCAGGATCTTAGTGACTCCCCGCACAGAGCATTATACACGGACAATGCACTTACATGCACCAGGAAGAAGAAGGTGAACTCGGGGGACCTGAGCGGGGAAGCGACACATGCAGGATATCGGGCGCATGATCTTAGTGACTCCCCGCTCAGCGCATTATACACGGACAATGCACTTACATGCACCAGGAAGAAGAAGGTGAACTCTGGGACCTGATTGGGGAAGCGACACATGCAGGATATCGGGCGCAGGATCTTAGTGACTCCCCGCACAGCACATTATACACGGACCATGCACTTACATGCACCAGGAAGAAGAAGGTGAACTCCTGGGACCTGAGCAGGGAAGCAAAACATGCAGGATATCATGCGCACAATCTTAGTGACTCCCTGCACAGCGCATTATACACGGACAATGCACTTACATGCACCAGGAAGAAGAAGGTGAACTCCAGGGACCTGAGCGGGGAAGCGACACATGCAGGATATCAGGCACAGGATCTTAGTGACTCCCCGCACAGCGCATTATACACGGACAATGCACTTACATGCACCAGGAAGAAGGTGAACTCCGGGGACCTGAGCGGGGAAGCGACACATGCAGGATATCGGACGTAGGATCTTAGTGACTCACCGCACAGCGCATTATACACGGACAATGCACTTACATGCACCAGGAAGAAGAAGGTGAACTCCAGGGACCTGAGCGGGGAAGCGACACATGCAGGATATCGGGTGCAGGATCTTAGTGACTCCCTGCACAGCGCATTATACACGGACAATGCACTTACATGCACCAGGAAGAAGAAGGTGAACTCCGGGGACCTGAGCGGGGAAGCGACACATGCAGGATATCGGACGCAGGATCTTAGTGACTCCCCGCACAGCGCATTATACACAGACAATGCACTTACATGCACCAGGAGGAAGAAGGTGAACTCCAGGGACCTGAGTGGAGAAGCGACACATGCAGGATATCGGGTGCAGGATCTTAATGACTCCCTGCACAGCGCATTATACACGGACAATGCACTTACATGCACCAGGAAGAAGAAGGTGAACTCCAGGGACCTGAGCGGGGAAGCGACAGATGCAGGATATCAGCCGCAGGATCTTAGTGACTCCCCGCACAGCACATTATACACAGACAATGCACTTACATGCACCAGGAAGAAGAAGGAGAACTCCAGGGACCTGAGCGGGGAAGTGACACATGCAGGATATCGGGCGCAGGATCTTAGTGACTCCCCGCACAGCACATTATACACGGACAATGCACTTACATGCACCAGGAAGAAGAAGGTGAACTCCAGGGACCTGAGCAGGAAAGCGACACATGCAGGATATCGGGCGCAGGATCTTAGTGACTCCCTGCACAGCGCATTATACACGGACAATGCACTTACATGCACCAGGAAGAAGAAGGTGAACGCCGGGGACCTGAGCGGGAAATGACACATGCAGGATATCGGGCGCACGATCTTAGTGACTCCCCGCACAGCGTATTATACACGGACAATGCACTTACATGCACCAGGAAGAAGAAGGTGAACTCCGGGGACCTGAGTGGGGAAGCGTCACATGCAGGATATCAGGCGCAGGATCTTAGTGACTCCCCGCACAGAGCATTATACACGGACAATGCACTTACATGCACCAGGAAGAAGAAGGTGAACTCGGGGGACCTGAGCGGGGAAGCGACACATGCAGGATATCGGGCGCATGATCTTAGTGACTCCCCGCACAGCGCATTATACACAGACAATGCACTTACATGCACCAGGAAGAAGAAGGTGAACTTGGGGGACCTGATTGGGGAAGCGACACATGCAGGATATCGGGCGCAGGATCTTAGTGACTCCCCGCACAGCACATTATACACGGACCATGCACTTACATGCACCAGGAGGAAGAAGGTGAACTCCTGGGACCTGAGCAGGGAAGCAACACATGCAGGATATCATGCGCACGATCTTAGTGACTCCCCGCACAGCGCATTATACACGGACAATGCACTTAGATGCACCAGGAAGAAGAAGGTGAACTCCGGGGACCTGAGCGGGGAAGTGACACATGAAGGATATCGGACGCACAATCTTAGTGACTCCCCGCACAGCACATTATACACGGACAATGCACTTACATGCACCAGGAAGAAGAAGGTGAACTCCGGGGACCTGAGCGGGGAAGCGACACATGCAGGATATCGGGTGCAGGATCTTAGTGACTCCCGCACAGCACATTATACACAGACAATGCACTTACATGCACCAGGAAGAAGAAGGTGAACTCGGGGGACCTGAGCGGGGAAGCGACACATGCAGGATATCAGGCGCATGATCTTAGTGACTCCCCGCGCAGCGCATTATACACGGACAATGCACTTACATGCACCAGGAAGAAGAAGGTGAACTCTGGGACCTGATTGGGGAAGCGACACATGCAGGATATCGGATGCAGGATCTTAGTGACTCCCTGCACAGCGCATTATACACGGACAATGCACTTACATGCACCAGGAAGAAGGTGAACTCCGGGGACCTGAGCGGGGAAGCGACACATGCAGGATATCGGACGTAGGATCTTAGTGACTCACCGCACAGCACATTATACACGGACAATGCACTTACATGCACCAGGAAGAAGAAGGTGAACTCCAGGGACCTGAGCGGGGAAGCGACACATGCAGGATATCGGGCGCAGGATCTTAGTGACTCCCCGCACAGCACATTATACACGGACAATGCACTTACATGCACCAGGAAGAAGAAGGTGAACTCCAGGGACCTGAGCGGTGAAGCGACACATGCAGGATATCGGGTGCAGGATCTTAGTGACTCCCTGCACAGCGCATTACACACGGACAAT
Organism: Engystomops pustulosus; assembly: GCF_040894005.1. NCBI lineage: Eukaryota > Metazoa > Chordata > Amphibia > Anura > Leptodactylidae > Engystomops > Engystomops pustulosus. Next base: position 3,405,219 of record NC_092419.1, read on the forward strand.
GCACTTACATGCACCAGGAAGAAGAAGGTGAACTCCGGGGACCTGAGCGGGGAAGCGACACATGCAGGATATCGGACGCAGGATCTTAGTGACTCCCCGCACAGCACATTATACACAGACAATGCACTTACATGCACCAGGAGGAAGAAGGTGAACTCCAGGGACCTGAGTGGAGAAGCGACACATGCAGGATATCGGGTGCAGGATCTTAATGACTCCCTGCACAGCGCATTATACACGGACAATGCACTTACATGCACCAGGAAGAAGAAGGTGAACTCCAGGGACCTGAGCGGGGAAGCGACACATGCAGGATATCAGCCGCAGGATCTTAGTGACTCCCCGCACAGCACATTATACACAGACAATGCACTTACATGCACCAGGAAGAAGAAGGAGAACTCCAGGGACCTGAGCGGGGAAGTGACACATGCAGGATATCGGGCGCAGGATCTTAGTGACTCCCCGCACAGCACATTATACACAGACAATGTACTTACATGCACCAGGAAGAAGAAGGAGAACTCCAGGGACCTGAGCGGGGAAGTGACACATGCAGGATATCGGGCGCAGGATCTTAGTGACTCCCCGCACAGCGCATTATACACGGACAATGCACTTACATGCACCAGGAAGAAGAAGGTGAACTCCGGGGACCTTAGCGGGAAATGACACATGCAGGATATCGGGCGCAGGATCTTAGTGACTCCCCGCACAGCGTATTATACACGGACAATGCACTTACATGCACCAGGAAGAAGAAGGTGAACTCCGGGGACCTGAGCGGGGAAGTGACACATGCAGGATATCAGGTGCAGGATCTTAGTGACTCCCCGCACAGCGTATTATACACGGACAATGCACTTACATGCACCAGGAAGAAGAAGGTGAACTCCGGGGACCTGAGTGGGGAAGCGTCACATGCAGGATATCAGGCGCAGGATCTTAGTGACTCCCCGCACAGAGCATTATACACGGACAATGCACTTACATGCACCAGGAAGAAGAAGGTGAACTCGGGGGACCTGAGCGGGGAAGCGACACATGCAGGATATCGGGCGCATGATCTTAGTGACTCCCCGCACAGCGCATTATACACAGACAATGCACTTACATGCACCAGGAAGAAGAAGGTGAACTTGGGGGACCTGATTGGGGAAGCGACACATGCAGGATATCGGGCGCATGATCTTAGTGACTCCCCGCACAGCGCATTATACACAGACAATGCACTTACATGCACCAGGAAGAAGAAGGTGAACTTGGGGGACCTGATTGGGGAAGCGACACATGCAGGATATCGGGCGCAGGATCTTAGTGACTCCCCACACAGCACATTATACACGGACCATGCACTTACATGCACCAGGAGGAAGAAGGTGAACTCCTGGGACCTGAGCAGGGAAGCAACACATGCAGGATATCATGCGCACGATCTTAGTGACTCCCCGCACAGCGCATTATACACGGACAATGCACTTAGATGCACCAGGAAGAAGAAGGTGAACTCCGGGGACCTGAGCGGGGAAGTGACACATGAAGGATATCGGACGCACAATCTTAGTGACTCCCCGCACAGCACATTATACACGGACAATGCACTTACATGCACCAGGAAGAAGAAGGTGAACTCCGGGGACCTGAGCGGGGAAGCGACACATGCAGGATATCGGGTGCAGGATCTTAGTGACTCCCGCACAGCACATTATACACAGACAATGCACTTACATGCACCAGGAAGAAGAAGGTGAACTCGGGGGACCTGAGCGGGGAAGCGACACATGCAGGATATCAGGCGCATGATCTTAGTGACTCCCCGCGCAGCGCATTATACACGGACAATGCACTTACATGCACCAGGAAGAAGAAGGTGAACTCTGGGACCTGATTGGGGAAGCGACACATGCAGGATATCGGGTGCACGATCTTAGTGACTCCCTGCACAGCGCATTATACACGGACAATGCACTTACATGCACCAGGAAGAAGAAGGTGAACTCCAGGGACCTGAGCGGGGAAGCGACACATGCAGGATATCAGGCACAGGATCTTAGTGACTCCCCGCACAGCGCATTATACACAGACAATGCACTTACATGCACCAGGAAGAAGGTGAACTCCGGGGACCTGAGCGGGGAAGCGACACATGCAGGATATCGGACGTAGGATCTTAGTGACTCACCGCACAGCACATTATACACGGACAATGCACTTACATGCACCAGGAAGAAGAAGGTGAACTCCAGGGACCTGAGCGGGGAAGCCACACATGCAGGATATCGGGTGCAGGATCTTAGTGACTCCCTGCACAGCGCATTATACACGGACAATGCACTTACATGCACCAGGAAGAAGAAGGTGAACTCCGGGGACCTGAGCGGGGAAGCGACACATGCAGGATATCGGACGCAGGATCTTAGTGACTCCCTGCACAGCGCATTATACACAGACAATGCACTTACATGCACCAGGAGGAAGAAGGTGAACTCCAGGGACCTGAGTGGGGAAGCGACACATTCAGGATATCGGGCGCACGATCTTAGTGACTCCCCGCACAGTGCATTATACACGGACAATGCACTTACATGCACCAGGAAGAAGAAGGTGAACTCCACGGACCTGAGTGGGGAAGCGACACATGCAGGATATCAGGCGCACGATCTTAGTGACTCCCTGCACAGCGCATTATGCACGGACAATGCACTTACATGCACCAGGAAGAAGAAGGTGAACTCCGGGGACCTGAGCGGGGAAGCGACACATGCAGGATATCAGGCGCACGATCTTAGTGACTCCCTGCACAGCGCATTATGCACGGGCAATGCACTTACATGCACCAGGAAGAAGAAGGTGAACTCCGGGGACCTGAGCGGGGAGCGACACATGCAGGATATCGGGCGCACGATCTTAGTGACTCCCCGCACAGTGCATTATACACGGACAATGCACTTACTTGCACCAGGAAGAAGAAGGTGAACTCCAGGGACCTGAGCGGGGAAGCCACACATGCAGGATATCAGGTGCAGGATCTTAGTGACTCCCTGCACAGTGCATTATACACGGACAATGCACTTACATGCACCAGGAAGAAGAACTTGAACTCCGGGGACCTGAGCGGGGAAGCGACACATTCAGGATATTGGGCGCACAATCTTAGTGACTCCCCGCACAGCGCATTATACACGGACAATGCACTTACATGCACCAGGAAGAAGAAGGTGAACTCCAGGGACCTGAGCGGGGAAGCGACACATGCAGGATATCGGGTGCAGGATCTTAGTGACTCCCTGCACAGCGCATTATACACGGACAATGCACTTACATGCACCAGGAAGAAGGTGAACTCCAGGGACCTGAGCGGGGAAGCGACACATGCAGGATATCGGGGCGCAGGATCTTAGTGACTCCCCGCACAGCGCATTATACACGGACAATGCACTTACATGCACCAGGAAGAAGAAGGTGAACTCCCGGGACCTGAGTGGGGAAGCGACACATGCAGGATATCGGGGCGCAGGATCTTAGTGACTCCCCGCACAGCGCATTATACACGGACAATGCACTTACATGCACCAGGAAGAAGAAGGTGAACTCCAGGGACCTGAGCGGGGAAGCGACACATGCAGGATATCGGGGCGCAGGATCTTAGTGACTCCCCGCACAGCGCATTACACACGGACAATGCACTTTCGGTGAACTCCAGTGACGGGTAAGTAAATGTGCCCCATAATCTCTACACCTGAAGACACTGAGGTCTCCCTTCAGGCCGATGTAATTATAAACCTCCGCTGGGGGAGAGGGTTTCAGAAAACATTACCCCAGGTCTAAACTTGTTTGTTACTTTTGTTTCTTTATTGGAGGTTTTTTTACACATTTTAATTCCACACATGCTTTCACTGTCTTGTATGTAAGATTCTATACATTGCATTGTTCATTGTGTGCGGTGTGATTGTCTTGATTCCAATAAACAGTTTAACCCCTTACCGACACGTGATGTAGTACTATGTCACTCATTGGCTGCGGGCTGAGCCCTCTCTATGGACAGTAAGTCTTTGCTGCATATTGCAGCAAACACTTGGCGGCAATACCCGGGAATGGTGCTGGCACCGATCGTGTGTGTTAACCTTTCGATCAACCCGGCAAAGCTGTCGGCAGCTTCAAAAAGATGGGGGTGCGTGGGCGGTGCCATGACAGCCTTGGGTCTTCTGATGACCCGAGGCTGTCTCGTTTTAACCTATTCATTACAATGTGCGAATAGCACATTGTAATGAATCAGGAGGAAAATACACTGTAGGAAAAGTGTACTGTAGTATGGCAGTATATGGAAGGATCAATCAGACAACCTAGGGTTACAGTACCCTAGAGGGTCTGAAAAATAGTAAAGGGGCAGGGGCTGGCAGGCTATATACTACAGGGGCTGAATAGCTATATACTGGGGGGGGGCTGTGACCAATGCATTTTCCACCCTCAGCTTATACTCGAGTCAATAGGTTTTTCCAGTTTTTTGTGGTAAAATTAGGGGTCTCGGCTTATACTCGAGTATATATATGGGAAATAAACAGTAAAAATCATAAGCACATTAGGTATCGCTGCGCCTGGAAATGTCCGATCTATCAAAATATAATAGTTCACTGCGTTTAACCCCGTAACGGAAAACAGCGCCCTAAGTTGGCAATGGCACTTTTTGCTATTTTGAAAAATTCATAAAATTCAATAAAAAGTGATCAAAAGGTCGTACAGTCCTAAAAATGGTAGCATTGAAAACGTCATCAAAAGTCACAAAAAATGACACCACCCACAGAGAAATAGGATATCGCTCAGACAGTAGAGTGTGAGAGGAGATTATTGAATACTGGCGCACGGTCTTCATTAATCTGGCGCACCATGCACTGTTTGGAAAGTTTGCACCAACTTTTTTTGGTGCACCTTTAACATGAGGTGTGTGAAATTCTGTCGAGTCGCAGACTCGCAGTAATAGATGTGGTGCACGGTCCAAATAACCGAACGCCCCTTTATGTGCAGCCATGACACAAAACTGGCGCAGACACTTTAATAAATCTGCCCAGTATGTAGTGCATTGTGGCGATTTTCACTTTTATATGTTGTATGTGATTTTTACATAGGATGTGGGCTTTAGGGGATTTCTTTTTTTAAATATTTTTTTTATTTGCACTTTTTTTAAAAATAGTTTTATGTTCTCCCAGCATGGGACATGAACAAGTGATCCTTTTATCACATATTCATTGTAATATGCTGCAATACTAATGTATAGCAGCATATTACATTACCGTATATACTTGTGTATAAGCCGAGTCTTTCGTCTCTCCGCTGTAGCAGCTAGCAGAGACGCCGGCCGGCACATACTATGATGCGGCCGCTGGTGGCACATGGACGCGTCTCTGTCGGCTGTTACAGCGGAGAGAAGACAGAAGAGGACCCGCGACGAGTATCGGGGACTCTGGAAGGTGAGTATGTAAGTTTATTTTTTTTTTAATGCGGGCTGGCTATATACTAAGGGGGCTGGCTGTATACTACATGTGACTGGCAGGCTATATACTACTGGGGGCTGGCAGGCTATATACTAAGGGGGCTGGCTGTATACTACATGGGGCTGGCTATATACTACATGGGGCAGGCTGTATACTACATGTGGCTGGCAGGCTATATACTACTGGGGGCTGGCAGGCTATATACTAAGGGGGCTGGCTGGCTGTATACTACATGGGGCAGGCTATATACTACATGGGGCAGGCTATAAACTACATGGGGCTGGCTGTATACTACATGTGGCTGGCAGGCTATATACTACTGGGGGCTGGCAGGCTATATACTAAGGGGGCTGGCTGGCTGTATACTACATGGGGCAGGCTATATACTACATGGGGCAGGCAGGCTATATACTACTGGGGCTGGCTGGCTGCATACTACAGGGGGCTGGCAGGCTATATACTACATGGGGCTGGCTGTATACTACATGTGGCTGGCAGGCTATATACTACTGGGGGCTGGCAGGCTATATACTAAGGGGGCTGGCTGACTGTTTACTACATGGGGCAGGATATATACTACATGGGGCAGGCTATATACTACATGGGGCAGGCTGGCTGTATACTACTGGAGGCTGGCTGGCTGTATACTACAGGGGGCTGGAAGGCTATATATTACATGGGGCTGGCAGGCTATATACTACTGTGGGCTGGCAGGCTATATACTACTGTGGCTGGCTGGCTGCATACTACAGGGAGCTGGCAGGCTATATACTACATGGGGCTGGCTGTATACTACATGTGGCTGGCAGGCTATATACTACTGGGGGCTGGCAGGCTATATACTAAGGGGGCTGGCTGACTGTTTACTACATGGGGCAGGATATATACTACATGGGGCAGGCTATATACTACATGGGGCTGGCTGGCTGTATACTACTGGAGGCTGGCTGGCTGTATACTACAGGGGGCTGGAAGTCTATATATTACATGGGGCTGGCAGGCTATATACTACTGTGGGCTGGCAGGCTTTATACTACTGGAGGTTGGTTGGCTGTATACTACTGGGCTGTCTAGCTATATACTACTGGGGGCTGGCTATATACTATATGGGGGCTGGCTGTATACTAATAGGCGGCAGGCTGGCTGTATACTAATGGGGGCTGGCTGTATACTACAGGGGTCTGGCAGGCTGTATACTACAGAGGGCTTGCTGGCTATATATTAAGGGGGCTGGCTGTATACTACTGAGGGCTGGCGGTATACTTAATGGCGCTGACTGTATACTTAAGGGGGCTGGCTGTATACTTAAGGGGGCTGGCTGTATACTACTAGGGACTGGCTGGCTGTATACTACAGGGGGCTGGCTGGCTGTATACTACAGGGGGCTGGCTGGCTGTATACTACAGGGGGCTGGCAGGCTATATACTACATCAGGCTGGCAGGCTATATACTAATGGGGGCTGGCAGGATATATAGTACTGGGAGCTGGCTGGCTATATACTACATGGGGCTGGCAGGCTATATACTACTGAGGGCTGGCAGGCTATTTACTACTGGGGGCTGGCTGTATACTACTGGGGTTGTCTAGCTATATACTACTGGGGGCTGGCTGGCTGTATACTACTGTGGGCTGGCTGTATACTATATGGGGGCTGGCTGGCTTTATACTACTGGGGGCTGGCTGTATACTACATGGGGCTGGCTGGCTATACCCTACTGGGGGCTGGTTATATACTACTGGGGGCTGGCTATATACTACTGGGGGCTGGCTGTATACTACATGGGGGCTGGATGGCTATATATTACTGGGGGCTGGCTGTATACTACATTGGGCTGGCTGGCTATACCCTACTGGGGGCTGGCTATATACTACATGGGGCTGGCTGGCTATATACTACTACTACCCCCAGCTATAGACTTCTGTATGTAACATCCCCCCGGCCTTACTCCAGAACACTAGTGACTGTCTCTCTGCTGTCTCTAACATCATGTCCTCTCTCTTCCTGAAACTTAATCTTTCTAAGACTGAACTTCTTGTCTTTCCACCATCTACTAACCTAACCACCCCTGATCTCTCCATCTCGGTCTGTGGGATCACTATAGCACCAGGGCCGCTGTCCTGGGGTTGTGCTGGACTTTGACCTCTCCATCTCGGTCTGTGGGATCACTATAGCACCGAGGCAGCAGGCCCGCTGTCTTGGGGTTGTGCTCTGACCTCTCCTTTTCCCCATATATCCTGTCTCCCGCTCTCTCTTGCCTCCTGCATCTCAGAAACATCTCCAGGATCCGACCGTTTCTCACATTTGAAACTTGTAAACTGCTAATTGTTGCTCTTCACTCTCGTCTCCTGTACCTCGCTACTAATCATCCTCCCCTCGCTAATCTCTCTACAATCTATTCTTAATGCAGCAGAAGAATATATGCAAAACGCTATTATAATAATTTATGACAGGCGCAATGTTATAATTTGGCTGACACTGCATAAAGGGGGGCACTGTATATGGGGGAGCGATGTCTAAGGTACCTTAGTGGGATATTGCTGCAAACACTACAATCCATACATAAATACATGTCTCTAAATATTTTTAACTTTTGGGGGCTGTTTATGCTAAAAATCATATTTTAATGAATTTGGGGGGGGGGGGGGGGGTGAGATGTGCCCTGTACAACAAATTACCTAGAAAACAACTTACATGCAGCCCCTGCAGTTCTTTCTCAGTTTTATGGATTTTATGAGATAATTTGTTGCCATCATTTTGTTATTATTTTACACTTTTAACAGTTGAGCCATCAATCAGGATCTCGCTGGTGAGTCAGTATGAGCGACCCGATAAGAAGCAGCACATGCTGAAATGTGATGTCTTCGGCTTCTACCCATACGAGATCGAGGTGAAATGGTACCGCAATGGCCAGGAGGAAACCAAACAGGTCCAGTTCACAGAACCCTACCCTAACGGAGATTGGACTTACCAGATCCTGGTGATGCTGGAGACGGAGATCGAGAAAGGAGACACTTTCACCTGCGAGGTTCATCATAGCAGCCTGAAGACCCCGCACAGAGTAGACTGGAGTAAGATCTGCAGCTTGTTCAGCCATTACATATGTAAAACCCCCGGGCATCAGCTTATCATATGGGGGGGGGGGGGGTGTACCAATCAGATAATTGCTTCATCAGATGATGCATGTTCCTTAATCACCCAAAGGGCAAAAAAAAATCAATGGGGGTCATTTACTAAGGGCCCAATTCGCGTTTTCCCGACGTGTTACCCAAATATTTCTGTTTTGCGCCGATTTTCCCTGATGTGCCCCCGGTTTTTGGCGCACGCGATTGGATTGTGGCACATCGGCACCGGCGTGCACGCAACGGAAATCGGGGGCGTGGCCGAACGAAAACCCGACGGATTCAGAAAAACCGCAGCATTTTTATAAAAAAAAAAAGTGTCGCGGGACACGCACTTACCTTCACCCGGCAATGGATCGTGCACTCCGGCGGACCTTGGCGGACTTCAGCGCAGCAGCGCCACCTGGTGGACGTCGGAGGAACTGCCTTAGTGAATCGCAGGAAGACCCAAATCCACCGCAGAGAACGCACCGCTGGATCGCGAATGGACCGGGTAAGTAAATCTGCCCCAATGTATCAATCTGGTCAATAATTGTTACACTTGCTCAAAATTCCAAAAAATTCTACATATTTTAGAAATGTTATGACTGTTTATAAAGCAGTTATAGGAAGATACAAAATGGAAAGAAAAAGACATTAACATATCGAAGAAATATGACACTTGGATAGCGGTCCATGCGACTTCTGGGATGTCTCACAGGACTATAGGAAAATATGCAAATAGTTTTCCGGGATGGGATAAGGAAAACCCAGCCTCTTTTAGCTCCTTGTAAGGCAGCTCCCTTGACATCAAGCCTGACCTACAAGAAGCCTAATGATATTGTGTGGGATTAAAACCAAAGCAGTAAATCTATTCCAGAAGGAGCAGCCTCCCAGCTGTAGACAGCGCTGTACAATGTTTCCATGTGGTTGCATCTCTTCAGCACAGTGCAGGGAACTGGTTTAGCTGAGTGAGAGGCTCGTGACTAGGGATCTGCCTTACAAGGAGCTAAAAGAGGCATGGTGGCCTTAAAGGGGTCTTCTCGTCTGGGCAGTCACATTCAGTTTCATTAATCTGCCGTATATAAACATTTTTTCAATTAGATGTTATTAAAAAAAATTGCCCTGCGTGAGGATAATTTCCCATATATGTAGTAATATGGTCCCTTAGAAACAAGACTGTGCCCTTGGATACGGCCACCTCTGCTGGAGGGGTTACACAAAGACACAAAGGGTGAAATGTCCTGCAGCCGTCCTGTGGTAATGATAGCCACGTGGTCGGGCAGGGCTCAGTAGTGCACATCTGGCCACTGCTGCTAGAGTGCGGGGTGGTCGTATCCAAGGAAGCCATCTCATTTCTAAGGGACTGCATGACTACATTTATAAGAAATTATCTTCACACAGGAACATTTTTTTAATAACATCCAATTGAAGAAATGTTTAGATATGGCAAATGAATTTAATTAAATGTGAATGTCCAGATGGGAAACCCCTTCCCATAAGGAGAACTCTTACTTCCCATCAGAGGACTATAAGCAGTCTAAGGGAACATTCACACAACCTTCTGCCCTCCCTCTCCATCGTGGGTCTGGCCGCAGATTGAGCCCTTACTTGCATCAAAATGTCTTTCACAAGTTCTTTATGGTTCTACCATCAACCAGATACAAACAACACTTGAGCGCACACTCAGCTTAGCAAATCCTCTCCTACAAGCCTTTTTCTAGTGAATGAGATCCCGTCCATCATATCTCTGCAGATTTATTAGCTTCTATATTCACTGTGGCCCTTACTAAATATTTGACCCTTTTATAATGTGCTACTTAATGGCAACATTCAGCTCTAACAAATTCTCAGCAGACTCCGAGATCTATGAGTAACACTGAGCAGAACGCGGACATAATTACATATACACTCAGCGGCCACTTTATTAGGTCCACCATGCTAGTAACGGGTTGGACCCCCTTTTGCCTTCAGAACTGCCTCAATTCTTCGTGGCATAGATACAACAAGGTGCTGGAAGCTCCTCAGAGATTTTGCTCCATATTGACATGATGGCATCACACAGTTGCCGCAGATTTGTCGGCTGCACATCCATGATGCGAATCTCCCGTTCCACCACATCCCAAAGATGCTCTATTGGATTGAGATCTGGTGACTGTGGAGCCATTTGTGTCCAGTGACCTCATTGTCATGTTCAAGAAACCAGTCTGAGATGATTCCAGCTTTATGACATGGCGCATTATCCTGCTGAAAGTAGCCATCAGATGTTACAGGGTACATTGTGCTCATAAAGGGATGGACATGGGCAGCAACAATACTCAGGTAGGCTGTGGCGTTGTACCAAGGGGCCCAAAGACACCATGACACCACCACCACCAGCCTGAGCCGCTGATACAAGGCAGGATGGATCCATGACACCACCACCACCAGCCTGACCCGCTGATACAAGGCAGGATGGATCCATGACACCACCACCACCAGCCTGAGCCGCTGATACAAGGCAGGATGGATCCATGACACCACCACCACCAGCCTGACCCGCTGATACAAGGCAGGATGGATCCATGACACCAGCACCACCAGCCTGAGCCGCTGATACAAGGCAGGATGGATCCATGACACCACCACCAGCCTGACCCGCTGATACAAGGCAGGATGGATCCATGACACCACCACCACCAGCCTGACCCGCTGATACAAGGCAGGATGGATCCATGACACCACCACCAGCCTGAACCGCTGATACAAGGCAGGATGGATCCATGACACCACCACCACCAGCCTGAGCCGCTGATACAAGGCAGGATGGATCCATGACACCACCAGCACCAGCCTGACCCGCTGATACAAGGCAGGATGGATCCATGACACCAGCACCACCAGCCTGAGCCGCTGATACAAGGCAGGATGGATCCATGACACCACCACCACCAGCCTGACCCGCTGATACAAGGCAGGATGGATCCATGACACCACCACCACCAGCCTGAGCCGCTGATACAAGGCAGGATGGATCCATGACACCACCACCACCAGCCTGACCCGCTGATACAAGGCAGGATGGATCCATGACACCAGCACCACCAGCCTGAGCCGCTGATACAAGGCAGGATGGATCCATGACACCACCACCAGCCTGACCCGCTGATACAAGGCAGGATGGATCCATGACACCACCACCAGCCTGAACCGCTGATACAAGGCAGGATGGATCCATGACACCACCACCACCAGCCTGAGCCGCTGATACAAGGCAGGATGGATCCATGACACCACCAGCACCAGCCTGACCCGCTGATACAAGGCAGGATGGATCCATGACACCAGCACCACCAGCCTGAGCCGCTGATACAAGGCAGGATGGATCCATGACACCACCACCACCAGCCTGACCCGCTGATACAAGGCAGGATGGATCCATGACACCACCAGCACCAGCCTGAGCCGCTGATACAAGGCAGGATGGATCCATGACACCACCACCACCAGCCTGAGCCGCTGATACAAGGCAGGATGGATCCATGACACCAGCACCACCAGCCTGAGCCGCTGATACAAGGCAGGATGGATCCATGGCACCACCACCACCAGCCTGAGCCGCTGATACAAGGCAGGATGGATCCATGACACCACCACCACCAGCCTGAGCCGCTGATACAAGGCAGGATGGATCCATGACACCACCACCACCAGCCTGAGCCGCTGATACAAGGCAGGATGGATCCATGACACCACCAGCCTGACCCGCTGATACAAGGCAGGATGGATCCATGACACCCCCACCACCAGCCTGAGCCGCTGATACAAGGCAGGATGGATCCATGACACCACCACCACCAGCCTGACCCGCTGATACAAGGCAGGATGGATCCATGACACCACCACCACCAGCCTGACCCGCTGATACAAGGCAGGATGGATCCATGACACCAGCACCACCAGCCTGAGCCGCTGATACAAGGCAGGATGGATCCATGACACCACCACCACCAGCCTGAGCCGCTGATACAAGGCAGGATGGATCCATGGCACCACCACCACCAGCCTGACCCGCTGATACAAGGCAGGATGGATCCATGACACCACCACCACCAGCCTGAGCCGCTGATACAAGGCAGGATGGATCCATGACACCACCACCACCAGCCTGACCCGCTGATACAAGGCAGGATGGATCCATGACACCACCAGCCTGACCCGCTGATACAAGGCAGGATGGATCCATGACACCACCACCACCAGCCTGAGCTGCTGATACAAGGCAGGATGGATCCATGACACCACCACCACCAGCCTGAGCTGCTGATACAAGGCAGGATGGATCCATGACACCACCACCACCAGCCTGAGCCGCTGATACAAGGCAGGATGGATCCATGCTTTCATGTTGTACCAAATTCTGACCCTACCATCCGAATGTCGCAGCAGAAATCGAGACTCATCAGACCAGGCAACATTTTTCCAATCTTCTACTGTCCAATTTCGAAGAGTTTGTGCAAATTGTTCTTAGCTGAAAGGAGTGGGACCCGGTGTGGTCTTCTGCTGCTGTAGCCCATCCGCCTCAAAGTTGGAGGTACTGTGCGTTCAGAGATGCTCTTCTGCCTACCTTGGTTGTAACGGGTGGCGATTTGAGTCACTGTTGCCTTTCTATCAGCTCGAACCAGTCTGCCCATTCTCCTCTGACCTCTGGCATCAACAAGGCATTTCCGCCCACAGAACTGCCGCTCACTGGATGTTTTTTCTTTTTCGGACCATTCTCTGTAAACCCTAGAGATGGTTGTGCGTGAAAATCCCAGTAGATCAGCAGTTTCTGAAATACTCAGACCAGCCCTTCTGGCACCAACAACCAGGCCACGTTCAAAGGCCACAAATCACCTTTCTTCCCCATACTGATGCTCGGGAGAACTGCAGGAGATTGTCTTGACCATGTCTACATGCCTAAATGCACTGAGTTGCCGCCATGTGATTGGCTGATTAGAAATTAAGTGTTAACGAGCAGTTGGACAGGTGGACCTAATAAAGTGGCCGGTGAGTGTATATATAATAATAACTAGAGGTGTAATCCTCTCTCTCTTCATTTACAGACCCTCATTTATCAGATGCAGCTAAAAACAAGATGGCGACCGGAATTGTGGGATTCGTGTTGGGAATTGTATTCTTCATTGTTGGCCTTGTCATCTACATGAGAGGAAGAAAAGGTAATAAAAAATAATAAAACATTCCTTATGGGGTCTGGATCAGGAACGAAGGGTAAAACTAGGTCTCTAATATTCGGTTTTTGTTTTCATTTTCAGTGCAAACCCCGTTCCATGGACACCAGACTGAACGTGAGTCGTTTTTCATATTTTGTACCGGCTGCAAAAAGTTGTTTTCTTACAATCCCTGTTCTATATGTAGAGGAAAAACAAAATGTCGCCTCCCAGTTTATAGACGGGTCTAGAATCATGAAGTGCAAAAACAATCTCAGATGCAAATGCAATGCACATCTCTTGTACCTTAAAGTTTACAAAATTTTACAAAATGGCCCGGGGCTATAAAAATAATAAAAAGAACATACTCGGACCCTCTTCTGTACTCCTCCTCAGCCACAGCACCGTCCCTGCTGGCCTTTGAGGTGTAATGATCGGCAATGATGTCACATTGACTGTGTGCATTCTCACTAGAGCTTGCAACTGCTGCTGTAGCAGGCGTGTGGATCTAACATCACAGCCAGCCTCTGCATACAAACACAGTGGGGGTCATTTACTAAGGGCCCGATTCACGTTTTCCCGACGTGTTACCCGAATATTTCCGATTTGCGCAGATTTCCCCTGAATTGCCCCGGGATTTTGGTGCACGCGATCGGATTGTGGCGCATCGGTGCTGGTGTGCACGCGACGCAAATCGGGGGGCGTGGCCGAACGAAAACACGGCAGATTCGGAAAAACCGCCGCATTTAAAACAAAAAATATGTCGCGGAGCTTGCACTTACCTTCACTAGGAATAGGCCGGTGAACTTGAGTGCGTTCCGATGCTCTTCAGAGCAGCAGCGCCACCTGGTGGACGTCAGAGGAACTGCCTTAATGAATCCTGACCAGACCCGAATCCACCCCAGAGAACGCGCCGCTGGATCGCGAATGAACCGGGTAAGTAAATGTGCCCCAGTGTGAGGGACCCCTTTCTATAAACCCCTGCAGGACTCCATTAACAGAAGTGTATGAGGGCTTGTTATCTGTGGGACAATTTGTACTTTTTAGGGACACCATTTTATATTCCACGCAATGTACTGGAAAGCTGGAAAAAAATTCCAATAAAGTTGACAAAAAAGTGCATTTGCAGCATTTTCTTGTTGGCTCTGTTTTTATGCTTTTTTACTTTGCGCTCCAAATGACAGGTTTCCTTTTTATCTTTGGATCGGTGCAATAACAGAAATACCAAACTCATATGGGTTTTATAATGTTTTAGTATATTTTAAAAATTTTAATCTTTTGTACAGAAAAAAAAATGACATTTTGCCAAATTCGGAGACCAAGAACTGCTGTGTAAGCTGTAATTTTTTTTCGAGACGCGCTGAGGTTTTTGATTATATCAATTTGGAACCTATATGACAGTTTGATAATTTGTAATTCAATTATTTATGGACTTATAATCATTTATTGATGATACAGAAGGTCAATCAAACATTATAAAAGAGAAATAAATAGAAGTCATAAGGCGTAGGGGAAAAAAAACAGCAGGATCAGACTACACATAGTTTGCATGTAGTCTGTAACCATGGAAACACATAGAACTGGAGAGGAGACACGAATATCAGTTTTTACAGTTACAAAATTGCAATTAGAATTCTTTATTTTAGAGGCAGCAGAGGAATAAATTACAATGATAAAACTCTACAGATCTTTCCACTGATAGTGAATATTACAGCCTGGAATAGTCCTGTACTAAAAGCCTGGAATAGTCCTGTACTAAAAACCTGGAATAGTCCTGTACTAAAAGCCTGAAATAGTCCTGTACTAAAAGCCTGGAATAGTCCTGTACTAAAAACCTGGAATAGTCCTGTACTAAAAGCCTGAAATAGTCCTGTACTAAAAGCCTGGAATAGTCCTGTACTAAAAACCTGGAATAGTCCTGTACTAAAAGCCTGGAATAGTCCTGTACTAAAAGCCTGGAATAGTCCTGTACTAAAAGCCTGGAACAGTCCTGTACTAAAAGCCTGGAATAGTCCTGTACTAAAAGCCTGGAACAGTCCTGTACTAAAAGCCTGGAATAGTCCTGTACTAAAAACCTGGAATAGTCCTGTACTAAAAGCCTGGAATAGTCCTGTACTAAAAGCCTGGAATAGTCCTGTACTAAAAGCCTGGAATAGTCCTGTACTAAAAGCCTGGAATAGTCCTGTACTAAAAGCCTGGAATAGTCCTGTACTAAAAGCCTGGAATAGTCCTGTACTAAAAGCCTGGAATAGTCCTGTACTAAAAGCCTGGAATAGTCCTGTACTAAAAGCCTGGAATAGTCCTGTACTAAAAGCTTGGAATAGTCCTGTACTAAAAGCCCGGAATAGTCCTGTACTAAAAGCCTGGAATAGTCCTGTACTAAAAGCCTGGAATAGTCCTGTACTAAAAGCCTGGAATAGTCCTGTACTAAAAGCCTGGAATAGTCCTGTACTAAAAGCCTGGAATAGTCCTGTACTTAAAGCCCGGAATAGTCCTGTACTTAAAGCCTGGAATAGTCCTGTACTAAGTCGCTTTGTGGTCAGTAATTTCTTTGTTTTCTCTTCTTCTTTCAGGCTTTTTGTCGCAGTAATCCGGATCCTTCATGTTATATTCTCAGCTTGTAACTGTTCAGTTTATGACGCATAAAGAAGGAGATGTCCCTCTCGTGCCTAATGTAAATGCTATAAATACGCCATGTACTTACATTGTTCTGGTAAAGCTTTGCTCATGCTCTTAGCAAATTGCTTATCTGATTTAAGAATTGCTGAAGTCTGTTCTTATAAGCTCCAGATCGGGGGTTTTGGGTAAGTTTAAAAAAAATCCAAAGGAGCCGGGGAGAGGAGCGCTGCTCACCCCCGCCCCTCTCCATAGGGGAATATGGCAAACGGCACTGTATTCCGTAGAAATATAGGACATGGCTATGGAGCGGTATGGTGCCGCACATGTGTTGCACTGTACCGTTCCCATACGGTGCCGTGAGGCCATTGCGGTGTATGGGGGCCGCATTCACACGACCGTATGGTTGACGTATGTACGGCTGAAAGCTTGCGGCTGTACATACGTCCCCTATAGAAAGCAATGGCTGCATGGATACCCATACGGTGGCGCGAGTGTGCACGGGGAAAACATCAGACATGTCCTATCTTTCCCTGTGTGACGGCGTCATGCATCACTATGGAGAGGGGTCACCGTTATACGTTCGTGTGTGTGTAGCCTAAATGTAAGTGTAAAAAGTCCTTTATGTAAGCAACTCGTACAGAACTTCATACCGCCGGCACATGGCACAGAGAGACCTACGCGTGATTTGTAATGTCTCCCCCTTCTTGGAATGGACCTAAAAATCATACATGACAAAATGCAGGGTACCCTATAGATGCCCCATAATATATAGAAACCAATCAGTTCTTTGTATATTTTAGAAAGTGAGAGAAATGATGCGCTGAATTTTTTTGATAATGTTTCTTAATTTTGCATTGGAGAGACATGTTATATTTTTTAGTCTTGATGCCTTCTAATAAAAAAAACCCGTTCCAGTATGAGGAGTTGTGTGGGATTTATTTTCTCTATTCTAAATAACTAGGTAGATTGCGGCAGATTTATGTATTCATGTATTGTAGATGGGTTTGGTGTGCTCTGGTGCACTGGTGTGTGAGATCCCATCACTGAGCACAGCCCCCCCCCCCCCTCCACTCACACCCAAAGAAAAGCTACTACAGCAGAGGAAGGGGCTATACAGCAGTACAGTGCAGACACCTCACACACCAGTGCACTACAGTGTTCTAAGTCCAGCTACAATCCTGGAGCGTAAATCAATGTTCACGGTCCTGCTGCTACTGACCATATACACAAACGTATGATGACATAGTGGTAGACCAATACTTATCATAGTCTGAAGCTTTCTATGGACAACACTGCTGACAGATTCCCTTTAAGGCCAGAGATACACCAAACTTAATTGCTGTAGAATGGCAGCAGGCCTCAAACTTTGCATTGCAGCAATAATTAGTATTTTGTGGATTCTAAACCTAAATAATTTTCTGTTTATATCATCTCACTGTAGATGACTGCAGGTTATACTCTGTGATGACTCTATGCGATTCCCTGACATGGAGGAGATGTGTGCAATCACTTGTCACATTGTAGCATTTTTCTCTCAAGAGGAAAGAAATATATAAAATATCAAGTGTGTATCAGGAGTCATGAGAAGTAATAAAATGCATCATGTAAGATATTCACAAGCTTCTCATATTTTGCTTGAGGCGTTTTCTCTATAACTTTATAATCTAGAGGCTTTTATATGTTTCATGTGATGGACGAGTGTAACCCGCTGCAGAGTGAAATAAACTTTGTTGCTACACAGTAAACTTGTTCCTTTGTGTTTGTGTGATTATTATATGATATTAATGCTTCACTCATGTTTATATAATAGAAGTTGTGCTTTTGATAGACTAACAATGGAATGAGACTCCTGTAAGGTATAGTAGTGGGTACACGGACACCACTCATCCCTGACAGGGCCGGATTAAGGGTGGTGGGGGCCCCGGGGCTCGAGCCCTGGGAGTCCCTCCTTTAATCCAGCCCTGACCCCTGACCTCCCACACGTTACATGAGAGAGGTCTTACATGTACCGCAGGGGTCACAAGTTGTGGCTCAGCAACTATTAGGAAACTTCAACTACCTACTAAATGTTATTCCCAACACCTGTAAAACATGTAGTGTACAGAATTCTGCCCATTATACACAGAGATAAATACACTGGGGGTCATTTATCAGGATTTTTCTTCCTGCTTTTTCTGTCTTTTTAGAGACATTTTTTGGCGCATTGCAATTTTTGCGCCCTTTTGAGGGACATTTTGAAATGTCCACCGGACTTTTATCTTCTATTCCAGATGTGCTAAATGTCACAAATCACATTTATTATTTCAAATTGTCTAATATTTGCAACATTTTTGGGTGCAAAAAACTCCAGACTAAACCATTCTTAAGGAAAACTTAGAAAATGGAAAGAAGTGACTTGAGACATTTCTGCAACATTTTTGCGACATTTGTAACAAATATCTGAAAAATAAAAAACAAGAAAAAAGTAAGATCCATAAATTACCAAAGAAAAAGACAGGAAAAAGGTCTCCTCAACACAGTTTAGAAAACTGTTTTGGCTGAGTGAGAGGCTTATGGAGACTGACAATTAAGGCGTGTGGAGTCTTATAGCCATGGATGTTCCACTAGGGGGATTCTGGGAAAATATGCAAAGTTTTCCAGGATGGAATTAGGAAAACCGCGCCTCTTTATACAATAAAGATATACAGATAATTGAATGAAAAAATCTGCAATTAGAGAATAAAGACTGAAAGTAGAAAAACATCTGGTTTTAATAAAAATTGTGATGCATCTCTATGTATCAGCCAAATGTCAGCGCTTCATTCCAGCTCTTTACCCAGTAACCGGTGACCGCGGTGCGATGAGCTTCTCCATTGGCTCGTGCACATTGCTCAGCAGCGTCGCTGGGAACCTGATACGTGTTTGTTGAGCTTGTGTCTCTCTGCAGGGACTTTCTGCTTCAGTAATTCTCAGCTTCTCGGAGAGCCACAACTTCAGCAATAAAAGCAGATTGGGGGGGGGGGGGCAATCATTAATTTTGGCACAAATTGTGCTATAATTTACACTGGGATGTAAGATTTTGCCGCAAGGGATTAATGAATTGCTGCAGGCAAAAAATTAGCTACACTGACTCCACAATAATGAAAGTGAAATAGAACTGTAAGGCCTCTTGCACACTAGCGTTGCGTTTCACGTCAGGGTGCAATGCGTGAAAAACTGACGTTTTGGCTGCGTTTTTGTTCCATTTTTCCTTGGAGTAATTTGCGTTTTTGCGTTTTTCACACGCGTGTTGTTAGCGTTGTTTTTGCGTTTTCGGCGCATTTTTGACGCGCGTTTCAATGGGAGACTCGAGCAGTTTTCAAAGGGACCATGGTTTGGGATTAAAATGTGTTATTTAATTGAAAAATAATGTCTTCTGATAATTTGCAAACATCGGCGATCTATTCTTCACTGTTCCGCGCGTATATTATCTCCCGACAATTTAGCAGATGTGAAGAACAGTGAAGAATAGAATAAAACCAGTGAACACAGTGAACACAGGATCATTTAAGATAAAAACACAGTGCAGAACACAGTGCAGAATAGATTACAGATGTTCGGCACATCTGCTTACTTGTCGGGAGATACGCACGGAGCGGTGCGAACAAAATAGCATGTGAAGAACAATATATATGTGTGTGAAGAACACATTGCAGATGTTTCCATACATCTGCAATGTCTTCTTCACACATATATATTGTTCTTCACATGCTATTTTGTTCGCACCGCTCCGCGCGTATCTCCCGACAAGTAAGCAGATGTGCCGAACAGCTGTAATCTATTCTGCACTGTGTTTTTATCTTAAATGATCCTGTGGTCACTGTGTTCACTGTGTTCACTGGTTTTATTCTATTCTTCACTGTTCTTCATTGTGTTTTTTTAATTAAATGATCGTTCGCGAGCAGGGGAAATACTGTTATACTGGTCACCTAGCAACCCTTACGTTTAAAACGCATTGCACTCGCATTGCACTTGCAATGTTTGCGAGTGCAATGCGTTTTTGATACGTCCCCATAGACTTGAATGGGGCGTGAAAAATGCGCGTGAATCGCAAAAATAGAGCATGCTGCGATTTTGACGCGCGTGCAAACGAACGCAAGCACGCGCGTTGAAAACCACGCAAATGGAGAAAGACCCATTGAATACAATGGGACAGAGTGCAATGCGAGTTCTGCGCGTCAAATGCACGCGCAGAACTCGCGCGTGAAAAACGCCAGTGTAGAAGGGGCCTAAGAGGGCACCAAAAATTGCACAAAAAACATGTCAGTTCACCAGAAGGGGGGGGGGGGGGGGTGGGGGTGGGGGCAGGCTGGTAAATCCTGTTGACAATTAGGGAGGGGCATTTAGCATAGTTGCGCAAACATGTGTGAGTTTTACACTCCTTTTGAAGAGCTCCGTGCAACATAGTTTTACACTGTTGCGCCCAGTTCATCTTAAAAATCCACATGTTGACTGCACAATGATGGTAAAAAGTTGCCATTTTTTCTACAAATAAACTCCAGTCCAGTGCAGTGCAAGCTTAGGAAATAGTTTAGAAGGCGATGCTTAAACATTTGCAACTTTTGTGTTACTTTTCAGATGAAAGTCTCAAAAAACCAACAGACTAATATGCCTCATATCAACAATTAGGATAAATCAGGCCCCAAATCATAAAAAAAAAAATAGACATACATTTTCAGACTTAAAGGGGTTGTTCCATTTCAGCAAATTTATGTTATTGTTTGTATAATAAAAAGTGATACAATTTTCCAATATACTTTCTGTATCAATTATTGACAGTTTTCTAGATCTCTGCTTGCTGTCATTCTATAGAAAACTGTCATGTTTACTTCCAGTGGACAGAAATCTGACCCTGGTCACACAGGTGCACGGCTCGTTATATCACAGAGAGTAATCAGAGCTGAGTGTTATAACGAGCTGCGCACCTGGGTGACATAGGGAGCCGCGCACCTGTGTGATATATATAATGAGCCGCGTACCTGTGTGATATAACGAGCTGTGCACCTGTGTGATATAACGAGCCGTGCACCTGTGTGATATGAGCCGCGTACCTGTGTGATATAACGAGCCGTGCACCTGTGTGATATAACGAGCCGTGCACCTGTGTGATATAACAAGCCGTGCACCTGTGTGATATAACGAGCCGTTCACCTGTGTGATATATAACGAGCCGTGCACCTGTGTGATATAACGAGCCGTGCACCTGTGTGATATAACGAGCCGCGCACCTGTGTGATATATAACGAGCCGTGCACCTGTGTGATATATAACGAGCCGTGCACCTGTGTGATATATAACGAGCCGCGCACCAGTGTGATATAACGAGCCGCGCACCTGTGTGGTATAACGAGCCGCGCACCTGTGTGATATAACGAGCCGCGCACCTGTGTGATATAACAAGCCGTGCACCTGTGTGATATAACGAGCCGTGCACCTGTGTGATATAACGAGCCGCGCACCTGTGTGATATAACGAGCCGCGCACCTGTGTGATATAACAAGCCGTGCACCTGTGTGATATAACGAGCCGTGCACCTGTGTGATATAATGAGCCGTGCACCTGTGTGATACAACGAGCCGTGCACCTGTGTGATATAACGAGCCGTGCACCTGTGTGATATAACGATCCGTGCACCTGTGTGATATAATGAGCCGTGCATCTATGTGATATAACGAGGTGTGCACCTGTGTGATATAACGAGCTGTGGACCTATGTGATATATAACGAGCTGCGCACCTGTGTGATATAACGAGTGGTTCGCCTGTGTGATATAATGAGCCGTGCATCTGTGTGATATAACGAGCTGTGGACCTATGAGATATATAACGAGCTGCGCACCTGTGTGATATAACGAGCTGTGCACCTGTGTGATATATATAACGAGCCGTGCACCTGTGTGGCCATGGTCAGATTTTTGTCCACTGGAAGTAAACATAAAAGTTTTCTATAGAATGACAGCAAGCAGAGATCTAGAAAACTGTGAGGAATAGATACAGAAAGTACAATTCGAAAATTGTATCACTTTTCATTATACAAACAGCAACGTTTATTTGCTGAGATAAGAATACCCCTTTAAGATACATGTCCCCCGTGGACTGAGTTTCATGCTGCAGACTTTGCTGTGGGGACTGCACTCAAAATTGTACAGAATGGGGCACATTTACTAAGGGTCCGCAGACCACATTTTCATCAGGTTTCCCGACTTTTTCTGTTTTGAGCAAGCATTTAACAGGGGGTTTTGGCGCAATGGTGCCAACTTTCGCACTAGTCGCAGGATTTAACATTCAAAATTGTGTCGCAAGCCAACTACTTACATGCAAAAAAAAAGGTGAACTCCGGGGACCTGAGCGGGGAAGCGAAACATGCAGGATATCGGGCGCAGGATCTTAGTGACTCCCTGCACAGCGCATTATACACGGACAATGCACTTACATGCACCAGGAAGGAGGTGAACTCTGGGGACCTGAGCGGGGAAGCGACACATGCAGGATATCGGGTGCAGGATCTAAGTGACTCCCCGCACAGCGCATTATACACGGACAATGCACTTACATGCACCAGGAAGAAGAAGGTGAACTCCGGGGACCTGAGCAGGGAAGTGACACGTGCAGGATATCAGGCGCAGGATCTTAGTGACTCCCCGCACAGCGCATTATACACGGACAATGCACTTACATGCACCAGGAGGAAGAAGGTGAACTCCGGGGACCTGAGCGGGGAAGTGACACATGCAGGATATCGGGCGCAGGATCTTAGTGACTCCCCGCACAGCACATTATACACGGACAATGCACTTACATGCACCAGGAAGAAGAAGGTGAACTCCAGGGACCTGAGCGGGGAAGCGAAACATGCAGGATATCGGGCGCAGGATCTTAGTGACTCCCCGCACAGCGCATTATACACGGACAATGCACTTACATGCACCAGGAAGGAGGTGAACTCTGGGGACCTGAGCGGGGAAGCGACACATGCAGGATATCGGGCGCAGGATCTTAGTGACTCCCCGCACAGCGCATTATACACGGACAATGCACTTACATGCACCAGGAAGAAGAAGGTGAACTCCAGGGACCTGAGCGGGGAAGTGACACATGCAGGATATCGAGTGCAGGATCTTAGTGACTCCCCGCACAGCGCATTATACACGGACAATGCACTTACATGCACCAGGAAGGAGGTGAACTCCGGGGACCTGAGCGGGGAAGCGACACATGCAGGATATCGGGCGCAGGATCTTAGTGACTCCCTGCACAGCGCATTATACACGGACAATGCACTTACATGCACCAGGAAGAAGAAGGTGAACTCTGGGGACCTGAGCGGGGAAGCGACACATGCAGGATATCGGGCGCAGGATCTTAGTGACTCCCCGCACAGCACATTATACACGGACAATGCACTTACATGCACCAGGAAGAAGAAGGTGAACTCCAGGGACCTGAGCGGGGAAGTGACACATGCAGGATATCAAGTGCAGGATCTTAGTGACTCCCCGCACAGCGCATTATACACGGACAATGCACTTACATGCACCAGGAAGAAGAAGGTGAACTCCGGGGACCTGAGCGGGGAAGCGACACATGCAGGATATCGGGGGCACAATCTTAGTGACTCCCTGCACAGCGCATTATACACGGACAATGCACTTACATGTACTGGGAAGAAGAAGGTGAACTCCGGGGACCTGAGCGGGGAAGTGACACATGCAGGATATCAGGTGCAGAATATTAGTGACTCCCCGCACAGCGCATTATACACAGACAATGCACTTACATGCACCAGGAAGAAGAAGGTGAATTCCAGGGACCTGAGCGGGGAAGCGACACATGCAGGATATCGGGAGCACGATCTTAGTGACTCCCCGCACAGCGCATTATACACGGACAATGCACTTACATGCACCAGGAAGAAGAAGGTGAACTCCGGGGACCTGAGCGGGGAAGTGACACATGCAGGATATCGGGTGCAGGATCTTAGTGACGCCCTGCACAGCACATTATACACGGACAATGCACTTACATGCACCAGGAAGAAGAAGGTGAACTCCGGGGACCTGAGCGGGGAAGCAACACATGCAGGATATCGGGCGCACGATCTTAGTTACTCCCTGCACAGCGCATTATACACGGACAATGCACTTACATGCACCAGGAAGAAGAAGGTGAACTCCGGGGACCTGAGCGGGGAAGCGACACATGCAGGATATCGGGTGCACGATCTTAGTGACTCCCTGAACAGCGCATTATACATGGACAATGCACTTACATGCACCAGGAAGAAGAAGGTGAACTCCGGGGACCTGAGCGGGGAAGTGACACATGCAGGATATCGGGTGCAGGATCTTAGTGACTCCCCGCACAGCGCATTATACACGGACAATGCACTTACATGCACCAGGAAGAAGAAGGTGAACTCCGGGGACCTGAGCAGGGAAGTGACACATGCAGGATATCGGGCGCAGGATCTTAGTGACTCCCCGCACAGCACATTATACACGGACAATGCACTTACATGCACCAGGAAGAAGAAGGTGAACTCCGGGGACCTGAGCGGGGAAGCGACACATGCAGGATATCGGGAGCACGATCTTAGTGACTCCCCGCACAGCACATTATACATGGACAATGCACTTACATGCACCAGGAAGAAGAAGGTGAACTCCGGGGACCTGAGCGGGGAAGTGACAACATGCAGGATATCGGGCGCAGGATCTTAGTGACTCCCCGCACA
Source organism: Engystomops pustulosus (assembly GCF_040894005.1). Lineage (NCBI taxonomy): Eukaryota > Metazoa > Chordata > Amphibia > Anura > Leptodactylidae > Engystomops > Engystomops pustulosus. The sequence goes on from NC_092419.1 coordinate 3,430,367, forward strand.
GCACATTATACACGGACAAGGCTCTTACATGCACCAGGAAGAAGAAGGTGAACTCCGGGGACCTGAGCAGGGAAGTGACACATGCAGGATATCGGGCGCAGGATCTTAGTGACTCCCCGCACAGCGCATTATACACGGACAATGCACTTTCATGCACCAGGAAGAAGAAGGTGAACTCCAGGGACCTGAGCGGGGAAGGGACACATGCAGGATATCGGGCGCAGGATCTTAGTGACTCCCCGCACAGCACATTATACACGGACAAGGCTCTTACATGCACCAGGAAGAAGAAGGTGAACTCCGGGGACCTGAGCAGGGAAGTGACACATGCAGGATATCGGGCGCAGGATCTTAGTGACTCCCCGCACAGCGCATTATACACGGACAATGCACTTACATGCACCAGGAAGAAGAAGGTGAACTCCGGGGACCTGAGCGGGGAAGTGACACATGCAGGATATCGAGTGCAGGATCTTAGTGACTCCCCGCACAGCGCATTATACACGGACAATGCACTTACATGCACCAGGAAGAAGAAGGTGAACTCCGGGGACCTGAGCGGGGAAGCGACACATGCAGGATATCGGGGGCACAATCTTAGTGACTCCCTGCACAGCGCATTATACACGGACAATGCACTTACATGTACTGGGAAGAAGAAGGTGAACTCCGGGGACCTGAGCGGGGAAGTGACACATGCAGGATATCGGGTGCAGGATCTTAGTGACTCCCTGCACAGCGCATTATACACGGACAATGCACTTACATGCACCAGGAAGAAGAAGGTGAACTCCTGGGACCTGAGCGGGGAAGTGACACATGCAGGATATCAGGTGCAGAATATTAGTGACTCCCCGCACAGCGTATTATACACGGACAATGCACTTACATGCACCAGGAAGAAGAAGGTGAACTCCGGGGACCTGAGCGGGGAAGTGACACATGCAGGATATCGGGTGCAGGATCTTAGTGACTCCCCGCACAGCGCATTATACACGGACAATGCACTTACATGCACCAGGAAGAAGAAGGTGAACTCCAGGGACCTGAGCGGGGAAGCGACACATGCAGGATATCGGGAGCACGATCTTAGTGACTCCCCGCACAGCGCATTATACACGGACAATGCACTTACATGCACCAGGAAGAAGAAGGTGAACTCCGGGGACCTGAGCGGGGAAGTGACACATGCAGGATATCGGGTGCAGGATCTTATTGACTCCCTGCACAGCGCATTATACATGGACAATGCACTTACATGCACCAGGAAGAAGAAGGTGAACTCCGGGGACCTGAGCGGGGAAGTGACACATGCAGGATATCGGGCGCAGGATCTTAGTGAATCGCGGCAGTTCTGAATCCTCATCGGAATAAGTTCAAACCTGAGGTCAAATAACATATAAAATATGGACCCCTGAAAACGGTCTCCAAAATTAAAGGGAACCTGTCACCACATTTCCACAAATACAGGAAGTGACAATCTCCCATAGAGCCCTATTAACCCTTTCTTATGGGTGCTGTCACACGTTAGCCTTTTGATTCTGTTTAGAAATGGAATCAGGGCACACGGGGGCAGCCACACATTTCTATGCAATCGGCAACCAGCACCCGGTGACTTGTATCGTCTAAATGCAAGATACTGGGTGCTGGTTGCCGATTGTGTGACAGCACCCTTAGCAAAAAATTGTTTCCCTTACATTCCCATAAATCAACTTTATCTCATATTACCTGGCATCAGAGAGGGCGTGTCCTGCTCAGCCAGCCCCTCCCATCTACTCCTCACCATGTCCCATCATGTCTCTTCTCAGCATGTCATATGACCAGAGTGATGTCATCTAAGGTCCTGTTACATTTGCAATGTATGTATCTGATCCCATGAAATCACAGCTGAATCTTGTATTTATGAAAATGTGGTGACCGGTTCCCTTAAACCCCTTAAGGACTAGGTCATTTTAATTTTTTTTCATATTCCATTATTCACTCCCTGTCTTAGTGACAGCATTTTATATTCCATGCCATGTACTGGGAAGATGGAGAAAAATTCCAAATGCAATAAAATTGTGGAAAAAATACATTAGCTCCATATTCTTGTCAACACAGTTTTTACAGCCTGCCCTGTGCGCTCCAAATAACACCTCTACTTTATGCCTTGGGTTGGTACGATCATGGGGATACCAAATTTATGCAGATTTTATGAAGTTTAATGGATTTTAAAGAATTAAAACCTTTTGTGCAAAAAAAAAATTCTTAATTTTTCCCTATTTTGACTCTAATAACTTTATCATACTTCGGCATACGGACCTTTATAAGGTGTCATTTTTTGTGGGACACCATGTGGTTTACATTGCTACCATTATGGGGACTGTATGAGCTTTCAATCACTTTTTATAAAAATTTTTGCTGCGAAAAAGTGGCGTTTCGGACAATTTGTCGCTATTTTCCATTACAGGGTTCACCCCCAAGAATAACCGTTTTAATATTATGACCGGGACTTGTGGGACGCGATGATCCCTAACATGTTTATGATTGTATTTGTTTATTTCATTTAGTTCTAGGGAAAGGGGAATGATTTACATTTGTAGTTATTTTTAATTTTTTTTGCCTTTTTTTTACTGCTTTTTAGACCCCCAAAGCTACTTTAACCCTTAGATGTCTGATCATTCCTCCCATAGTATTGCAGTATATGGAGAATTTTCTAGGGATCTAAAACACACTGGGGCAGATTTACTTACCCGGTCCTGACATGATCCAGCAGCGCATTCTCCGACAAGGATTCGGGTCTTCCGGCGATTCACTAAGCTCGTCCGCCCGATGTCCACCAGGTGTCGCTGCTGCGCCGAGGCCCGCTGGAATTCATCATCCTATTCCTGGTGCATGTGAGTGTGGGTCAAGTGACACTTTTTTTTTTTAAATAGCGCGATTTTTCCCGAATCCGTCTGGCTTTCCGAAGGCCACGCCCCCCCGTTTTGCGTCGCATGCAAGCCGGCGCCAATGCGACACAATCCGTTCACGTGCGTGAGCCTTCAAACATCCTTAATGGCATTAGGACACTTTAAAAATTTATTAGAAATTTATTATCATTTTATTTCAGAAAACTGGCACAAACACTTTAATAAATATGGATCAATGTAAACGCCATGTGTGACCGCAGCCTTAGGCTACATTCACACACACATATGGGGGATGTATATACAGCCAACGTATATATACGGCGTATATATGTCCCCCATAGCCGGCAATGGGCACACGGCGCCGTAAGGGAGCGGTATGGTGCAGCACTGTGACGCTCCGTAGCCAGGAGAAAGATAGGACATCTTTTGCCGGATACAGTGCTGTGCGGCATATATTACTAAGGAGAGGGGCGCTGGTGAGCGTCACTCTCCCCCTCCTCCTCTTCCCCGGCGCCAATGTCTGCCCGCCGTGCTACGGTACCGTGGGCACATGTCTGTGTGAATGTAGTCTTACTGCCATTGGACTCACCTCAAGTGAGTTGCATATAATTTAACAAACAGATTATTTTTACATTACAGAGTGACATGAACATCTTTATTCCACGAGTCGTCTGTAATGAGCCGCTTCCTCCTGCCTCTCACCCGGTAACAGATGATGACACACATGTAGCTCTTCCTATTGGCCGCTTTCTGTCTTGTTGTTATATTTTTAGTCCGGGACTTTCCTCCGGAATTCACCTCCTTCCCAGAAACCCTCAGTCTGTAAGAAAGGGAAACCACATCCCGTATTTATTACACAATTGTTTAGGTAACATTTGCTGGATCTGCAGAATCTTATAGATACCTCTCAGGAAGAAGAGAATCTCAGTGACTAAATGTTTGGTTTGTTTAGGATTTTTGAACATAAAATTCTCCTTTATTCTGGCTGCATCTGGGGGTCTCACTGATCTTTCTCACTGATGGAGCAGAAGGTCGGGATGTGATCTACAGCTCCAGAAAAAATGACAGGAAAGATCTCCCAGCGGCTGCACATTTCTGCAGAGAGGACGACTCTACAAGAGATCTGCAGATACTATCAGGGGCATAACTACAGTGGTAGTAGCCATAGCAGCCGCTATGGGGCCCACAGTGTCAGGGGGCCCCAACATCCTACCTGACATACTAAAGTGTGGAGGACGTGCACCATTATATGCATATTATGCTGCACATTATACAGCATAACATGTATATACCATATATGTGATGTATATGCTCTAGATGTGTGTATAAATGTGTGATTGTAACTTGCATGTGTGAGTATACAAATATGTATATTTCTTAAGTGAGAAGGGGGGCCCCATGCAGAAGCCTGCTATGGGGCCCTGCTTCTCCTAGTTACGCCACTGGCACATTTGAAGACACAGAGGGAAAGGAAAGAATCCGAGTTATGACTTTAGACCGAGCTCCTTGGATGTTCCAATACATGTGAAAAAAACAAGAAAACCTATTTCAGTGCAGAGTAGCGAGCGTCCTGGCGCCATCTACCTGCGTATCCTGCGTATCGCTGCCTCTGCTACTCCTCTCCTGGTTATATCTCAGTACTCGCACTTTTCTCTAGCTCTTTACCCAGTAACCAGTGACCGCGGTGCGATGAGCTGCTCCATTGGCTCGTGCACATTGCTCAGCAGCGTCGCTGGGAACCTGATACGTGACTCTGTTTGTGGAGCTTGTGATTATTTCTCTGCCAGGGACTTGCTGCTTCAGAAATCACCAGCACCGCACAAGCCACAATGTTGTGTAACACCCAAGTCCCATCTATATCACACCCCATAATGGTCTGTGTCCCCACAAAGCAGCGTCAGCTCCATCAGCAACCATTCCCAGATTCCAGGCATAAGCCCATAGTAACTCCCAACTCCCATCTATATCACACCCCATAATAGTCTGTGTCCCCACAAAGCAGCGTCAGCTCCATCAGCAACCATTCCCAGATTCCAGGCATAAGCCCATAGTAACTCCCAACTCCCATCTATATCACACCCCATAATAGTCTGTGTCCCCACAAAGCAGCGTCAGCTCCCGCAGCCATTCCCAGATTCCAGCATAAGCCCATGGTATCTCCCAACTCCCATCTATATCACACCCCATAATAGTCTGTGTCCCCACAAAGCAGCGTCAGCTCCATCAGCAACCATTTCCAGATTCCAGGCATAAGCCCATGGTAACTCCCATCTATATCACACCCCATAATGGTCTGTGTCCCCACAAAGCAGCGTCAGCTCCATCAGCAACCATTCCCAGATTCCAGCATAAGCCCATAGTAACTCCCAACTCCCATCTATATCACACCCCATAATAGTCTGTGTCCCCACAAAGCAGCGTCAGCTCCATCAGCAACCATTCCCAGATTCCAGGCATAAGCCCATAGTAACTCCCAACTCCCATCTATATCACACCCCATAATAGTCTGTGTCCCCACAAAGCAGCGTCAGCTCCTGCAACCATTCCCAGATTCCAGGCATAAGCCCATGGTAACTCCCATCTATATCACACCCCATAATAGTCTGTGTCCCCACAAAGCAGCGTCAGCTCCATCAGCAACCATTCCCAGATTCCAGGCATAAGCCCATGGTAACTCCCATCTATATCACACCCTATCAATGGTCTGTGTCCCCACAAAGCAGCGTCAGCTCCCGCAACCATTCCCAGATTCCAGGCATAAGCCCAAGATATCTCCCAACTCCCATCTATATCCCAGGTCAGAACAGTCAGCACCGAGTATATTAGTGGTTAGTATAAGGGTCACGTGTGGTTATCGCTGATAAGTTCTGCTCTATTCATGTTCACATTTGATAAGATCTGGAGCCCAGGATACTACACATAATACATGAGGCGTCGTCCTCTCCTGTTGTGTTTTTGGTCTTTCCACATACTACACACCGATCCTGATCATTTGGCCTCTATGAGGGAACCAGAACTTTGTCACCTTCTTTCTTAGGATCATCCAGGTTTTTGGATTCAGGTGTAAATCTAAGATCAGGAATGGATTTTAAAGAGCACGGGAGAAGTAGCTCCTGCCCTCTAGACTTTCCTCTAGGTTAATAATTCTGACCTGGTTTTAGCTTTAAAAAACTCCATCAGAAAATCTGATAAAAAACAAACAAATTCTTAAAGATACAGGACGCTTCCCCCCTCCTACACAGCCCTGGTGTGGGTGTACTCTGTCTCCCCCTGTCTGCTGGAATCAGTATTACATGAGTCGTCTGTAATGAGCCACTTCCTCCTGCCTCTCACCCGGTAACAGATGATGACACACATGTAGCTCTTCCTATTGGCCGCTTTCTGTCTTGTTGTTATATTTTTAGTCCGGGACTTTCCTCCGGAATTCACCTCCTTCCCAGAAACCCTCAGTCTGTAAGAAAGGGAAGACATGTTCCTTATAATTGCACAATTGTTGAAATGAAAGTGATGACATGTACAGCCGCTATTCTGGAGAGAACCTGCAGCATGTCCCCAGGATCCTACAGTAGCTTCCATCTCATGATGGAGGAGAAATGTATATTTTAAAGATTAGAACTAATGCAGGAAACATTTTAATATTCATTATCTGTATTTATAAGATACTTACCATCGTGCACTTTATTTTTAGTTTGCTTAACTTTATTGACTAAACATCTGCTTTTGTGTACTTTTAACATAAAATAAAGTTGGACGTGGACATGAAAGAGAACCTGTCACCAGGGACCCAATTTTCACTAAAGACACCTGCAGTGCACATCTGCCTTTGTGCCTTCTCTAAGCATTTGCATTACAATATAATTGTGTGTTGTAACTTACCTTGCTTCCTGACAGAGTCCTCTGTGTACTCCCAGGGGTTGGGCTTTGGTTTGGATGTATTTCGAAAAACAACACATGACTTGTCTCTACTGCAGACTCCTCAGCTCACAGCCCCCACCTTTGTGCTCCTTTAGAGCTCCTGCCTCCTGCTCCTTCACAGGGGTCACAGCCTGGTGCCATCAGTGAGAGAGGGAGGAGCTGTACAGGAGCATAAAGGTGGGGGCTGTGAGCTGAGGAGTCTGCAGCACAGACAAGTCACGTGTAGTTTTTTGAAATGCATCTATTGGCTTGGCCTCCGGAGTCTGTGCTGGTTGCAGGGTCTTCCAGAAATCGTGGAGGTCAGTCGTCGTCCTCCGGTTCCTATTGTTCTGCTAGTGCATCTTGGGGGCAATCACTGTGGATATGCGGAGAAAAAGGGAGGGGGACAGAGAGAAACAGCACTACCTAGTGCGAGATTATCCTTGGTTATTTCCGGGGTGCTCTTGGGTGAGATTGGGTACTCACCTTTACTGGTTGTGCTAGAGACGGGCACAACGCTGGGTCAGGCATATGTGATGAGTAACCACTCCCCCGTCCCCACCCTCGCCCCAAGGTTGGGTAACAAGGGGGTATAGCAAATGGGCTGGAGGGTAGGTCACTGGTTGTACCTCCCTATGTGTAAAAATGAGACGTATGGATGGCGCTGGTCCTCAGGGGTAAAAGGTCTCCTTCTATTCAGAGATATTTTGGACAACACGTTTCGCACCACAACGAGTGCTTCCTCAGGTCTAGGCTTGTTGTGCTGGAGTGGGGCAATAATTCCAGGATTATTGCACCAAATCTAGACGTCTCATTTTTACACATAGGGAGGTACAACCAGTGACCTACCCTCCAGCCCATTTGCTATACGCTCTTGGGGGCAATGACATCTGTCAAGTCCGCCTCAGTGAGCTCATTGCCTTAATACAGTCCGCCAGAGGTGGCTTTGTCGTTTGCCATAGTCAATTAGAAGGAGACTACTGTTATTTGATGTTGGCTGGTGGAGTCCATCTCACGGACATTGGCCTGGATATATTTTTATCTGGGTTGCAGGATAGAAAGGGTCTTGTATTGGTTGGCTGGGGAATGGAGGGTCTTATAGGTGGTACACAACCTCCTTCTTGGATAGGTAGGGGTTGTCGGCCTACACTGAATGTTCTTGTTGATAAAAAATGTGTTAAATTGTTTAATTAATAACTGGAAAACATAACAAAAAATATTTCAATATATTTAAGGATTTAATTGTTCATTTATGATAAAGCTGTGGCCGACCTTCATGTCAACCCACTGGTTCACTTTAAAACCTGCCCTTGTGTGTTTTATCATCGGTGGGTGTTGGTTCGGGGTTAAAGGGGCCCGCGCTCCTGGGGGTTGGGGCCAAATTTTATTTGTGCAGTCATGAAACAAAGAGTCGCCAATGACTGAAGGGAAATTTATCATTAAAGGACATCTACCATCATCAGGGCCGGATTATACGGGGGGCGCCCACCAAATGTGGGCAATTCTGGGTTCCCCGGGTCATATTCTGCAGATGTGCCCCGACTTCAGTCTATGGCAGAGCAAGGGAACTATAAGTTCCAAAGATGTGTACAAAGATGGCGGCCATCTTGGTACACCTTCAATATCCACTACACTGACACCTCAAGGGAAGGGAAGGAGGACGGCGTGCATTGGGGGAAAGATGGAAGGCGAGTACAATTTTATTATTTTGCCTAGGACTGTATATTTCTAATAGGAGCCTGTATATAGTTAGTTATAGGGGACTGTATATAGTTATAGGGAGACTGTATGTAGTTATTTAAGGGGAATGTATATAGTTATTATAGGGGGAGCTGTAGATAGTGATTGCTGGCGGCACTATATATAGTAATTGGGGGCTGTATATAGTGATTGCTGGGGGAGATGTATATAGTGATTGCGGGGCTGTATATAGTGATTGCTGGGGGCTGTATATAGTGATTGCTGGGGGGCTGTATATAGTGATTGCGGGGCTGTATATAGTGATTGCTGGGGGGCTGTAAATAATGATTGCAGAGGGAGCTAAATAAAGTGATTGGGGGTTATATATAGTGATTACTGGAAGACTGTATATAGTTATTATAGGGGGTGTATATAGTTATTATATGGGGAATTGTATATCGTAATTACTTGGGAGCTGTATATAGTGGTTGCTGGGGCAGCTGTATATAGTGAGTGGGGGGCTGTATATAGTGATTACTGGGGGGCTGTATATAGTGATTGCTGGGACAGCTCTATATAATGATTGCTGGGGGAGCTGTATACAGTGATTACTGGGGGAGCTGTATATCATGATTGCTGGGGGGGTTGTATAAAGTGATTGATGGGGGAGCTGTATATAGTGAGTGCTGGGGGAGCTGTATATAGTGATTGCTGGGGGGAGCTGTATATAGTGATTTCTGGGGGAGCTGTATATAGTGATTGCTGGGGGGAGCTGTATATAGTGATTTCTGGGGGAGCTGTATATAGTGATTGCTGGGGGGAGCTGTATATAGTGATTTCTGGGGGAGCTGTATATAGTGATTGCTGGGGGGGCTGTATATAGTGAGTGCTGGGGGAGCTGTATATAGTGATTGCTGGGGGAGCTGTATATAGTGATTGCTGGGGAAGCTGTATATAGTGATTGCTGGGGGAGCTGTATATAGTGATTGCTGGGGGGGGCTGTATATAGTGATTGCTGGGGGAGCTGTATATAGTGATTGCTGGGGAGCTGTATATAGTGATTGCTGGGGGAGCTGTATATAGTGATTGCTGGGGGAGCTGTTTATAGTGATTGCTGGGGTGTATATAGTGATTACTGGGGGAGCTGTATATAGTGATTGCTGGGGAGCAGTATATAATGATTGCTGGTGGCTGTATATAGTGATTGCTGGGGGAGCTGTATATAGTGATTGCTGGGGGAGCTGTATATAGTGATTGCTGGGGGAGCTGTATACAGTGATTGCTGGGGGAGCTGTATATAGTGATTACTGGGAGCTGTATATAGTGATTGCTGGGGGAGCTGTATATAGTGATTGCTGGGGGAGCTGTATATAGTGATTGCTGGGGGAGCTGTATATAGTGATTGCTGGGGGGCTGTATATAGTGATTGCTGGGTGGCTGTATATAGTGATTGCAGGGGGAGCTGTATATAGGCATTTCTGGGGGGCTGTATATAGTGATTGCTGGGGAGCTGTATACAGTGATTGCTGGGGGCTGTATATAGTGATTACTGCTGTAGCTGTATATAGTGATTGCTGGGGGAGCTGTATACAGTGATTGCTGGGGGCTGTATATAGTGATTACTGCTGTAGCTGTATATAATAATTGCTGGGGCTGTATGTAGTGATTGCTCGGGGAGCTGTATATAGTAATTGCTGGGGGCTGTATATAGTAATTGCTGGGGGAGCTGTATATAGTAATGGCTGGAGGAGCTGTATATAGTGATTGGTGGGGATTACTGTATATAATGATAGTCATTACTGGTGTAGCTGTATATAATGATTGCTGGGGGAGCTGTGTGAAGTGACTGCTGGAAGGCTGTATATAGTGATTGCTGGGGGCTGTATACAGTGATTGCTGGGGGAGCTGTATATAGTGAGTGCTGGGGAGCTGTATATAGTGACTGCTAGTGGGCTGTATATAGTGATCGCTGGGGGCTGTACATAGTGATTGTTGGGGGCTGTATACAGTGATTGGGGGGCTGTATATAGTGATTGCTGGGGAAGCTGTATATAGTGATTGCTGGGGGAGCTGTATATAGTGATTGCTGGGGGGGGCTGTATATAGTGATTCCTGGGGGAGCTGTATATAGTGATTGCTGGTGGCTGTATATAGTGATTACTGGGGGCTGTATATAGTGATTACTGGGGAGCTGTCTATAGTGATTGCTGGTTGAGCTGTATATAGTGAGTGCTGGTTGAGCTGTATATAGTGATTGCTGGAGGAGCTGTATATAGTGATTGCTGGTTGAGCTGTATATAGTGATTGCTGGGGTAGCTGTATATAGGGATTGCTGGGGGAGCTGTATAAAGTGGTTGCATGTATATAGTGATTGCTGTGGATCTGTATTTAGTGATTGCTAAGGGGGCAGTATATAGTGATTGGGGGGCTGTATATAGTGATTGGGGGGCTGTATATAGTGATTGGGGGGCTGTATATAGTGATTGCGGGGCTGTATATAGTGATTGCTGGGGGGCTGTATATAGTGATTGCTGGGGGAGCTGTATATAGTGATTGCTGGGGGGCTGTATACGGTGATTGCTGTGGGGCAGTATATAGTGATTACTGGGGGAACTTTATATAGTGATTACTGGGGGGCTGTATATAGTGATTGCTGGGGGGCTGTATACGGTGATTGCTGTGGGGCAGTATATAGTGATTACTGGGGGAACTTTATATAGTGATTGCTGGGGGAGCTGTATACAGCGGTTGCTGGGGGAGCTGTATATAGAGATTGCTGGGGAGCTGTATATAGTGTTTACTGGGAGCTGTATATAGTGATTGCTGGGGGAGCTGTATACAGTGATTGCTGGGGGCTGTATATAGTGATTACTGGGAGCTGCATAAAGTGATGGCTGGGGGGCTGTATATAGTGATTACTGGGAGCTGTATATAGTGATTGCTGGGAGCTGTATATAGTGATTGCTGTGGGAGTTGTATACAGTGATTGCTGGGGGGCTGTATATAGTGATTGGGGGGCTGTATATAGTGGTTGCTGGGGGGCTGTATATAGTGATTGGGGGGCTGTATATAGTGATTGCTGGGGGAGCTGTATATAGTGATTACTGGGAGCTGTATATAGTGATTGCTGGGAGCTGTATATAGTGATTGCTGTGGGAGTTGTATACAGTGATTGCTGGGGGGCTGTATATAGTGATTGGGGGGCTGTATATAGTGGTTGCTGGGGGGCTGTATATAGTGATTGGGGGGCTGTATATAGTGATTGCTGGGGCTGTATACAGTGATTGGGGGGCTGTATCTAGTGATTGCTGGGGGGCTGTATACGGTGATTGCTGTGGGGCAGTATATAGTGATTACTGGGGGAACTGTATATAGTGATTGCTGGGCGGCTGTATATAGTGATTACTGGAGGGCTTTATACAGTGATTGCTGGGGGCTGTATATAGTGATTACTGGGAGCTGCATAAAGTGATGGCTGGGGGGCTGTATATAGTGATTGCTGGGGGAGCTGTATATAGTGATTACTGGGAGCTGTATATAGTGATTGCTGGGGGGCTGTATATAGTGATTGCTGGGGGAGCTGTATATAGTGATTGCTGGGGGAGCTGTATATAGTGATTACTGGGAGCTGTATATAGTGATTGCTGGGGGAGCTGTATATAGTGATTACTGGGAGCTGTATATAGTGATTGCTGGGGGAGCTGTATATAGTGATTACTGGGGGAGCTGTATATAGTGATTGCTGGGGGCTGTATATAGTGATTGCTGGGGGAGCTGTATATAGTGATTACTGGGAGCTGTATATAGTGATTGCTGGGGGAGATGTATATAGTGATTGCTGGGGGGCTGTATATAGTGATTACTGGGAGCTGTATATAGTGATTGCTGGGGGGCTGTATATAGTGATTACTGGGAGCAGTATATAGTGATTACTGGGGAGATTAATTATTATTACAAGAGTGGCTGTGGCCAACAACCGGATCACTCACCATTCACCTGTGAAGGCAATGTGACTGATCCTCGCTGTGACTGATCCTCGCTGTAACTGATCCTCGCTGTAACTGATCCTCGCTGTAACTGATCCTCACTAATGCATCTCTGCTCTTTGTTACTTAAATGGTGATGGAGCTGTAATAGGGCGGGAAGGCAACCGCATAGTGTATGGGGCCATCTGCTTCTGTCATCCGCTGTAGATGGTGGGGGCGCACAGATGATTGGTGGGAGCGCTAGGTGTAAGGCCCGTTCCACACTTGTGAGTGTTATGCGATGAACTCACATCATATTCGCAACGCAAGCTGCCGGGAACGCACGGCCCGAACGCTGCACTGCGGGAGTGAACTCAGCATGTCAGTTCACTCCTGGTGTGCAGCGTTCGGGCCGTGTGTTCCCGGCAGCTTGCGTTGCGAATATGATGTGAGTTCATCGCATAACACTCGCAAGTGTGGAACAGGCCTAAGACCCCTCTAACCTGATGATCTGACAGCAATCTGTTACCTCTGCCCTGAATAACCATTTTTGGATCTCTGGCTCTGAGGGATCATCTGTAAGGGCTGATTCATGCTCAGACTTTTTAAGCTTCATATAAATTTTCATTTCAAATGGGAAAGAAATATTGAATTGTCCTCCTCATAAATCATAGTGACAGGACGCTGCACGGACGCCATTGTCTGTAAGTGTTCACAGCGACTCAAGGATTTACAACAGAGGAAACATGGAACTAGTGGGGGGCTCAGTAATGGAATATTTCCCATCAAGAGTGTCTGAGGATAAGTGTCTGCTCTCATCGGGTCCCCAACCCATTGGCAGAATAGGCAACCAAAACTTACAGAGGGCACCATCTTTTTTTGGTGCACCTTTAACATGGGGCGTGAGGCACACTTCTGTCGGACTCTGCACGATAAATGTGGCGCATGGTCCGACTGTGCACCGGATGCCCCTTGCAGTGCAGAAATTTGTGGCACGTCGGGTATAGTGCAGCAGTGACACAAATGTGGTGCGGACACTTTATAAATACCTGTGGAAGCAGTTTGCACTGAGAAAAGTCCCACAGAAAACTGACGCCGGGCTGTAATAAATCTGCCCCATTGTCTATGAAACTGCAAAATAGTTCATGACACTTTCATTCCACTCCAGAAAATAAAGTGTCCATCTCGGCTTCCCGTAGGATTGAATTGAAGAGGATTCAAGGAGATTTTGATATCGGATCTTATGCTGGAATATCCATGTCCAAATCTGCCATCTCAAGGTTATTTTACTTGACCTATCAAAAGCAATTCTGCCATGTGAATGGGGCCCAGCAAAGTGTGTGTGTGGGGGATGTATTAACGCACTTGTGCCACAATTCTGGTGGTTTTGCGCCTAAAACACATTGGAGCACATTTACTAAGGGTCCGCACACCACATTTCCATCGGTTTTTCCGACTATTTCCGATTTGCATCACATTTAACAGGGGTTTTTGGCGCACGTGATCACATTTTTTCTTGCAACACAAATCGGGGGGCGTGGCCGTCGGGCAACCCGACTGATTCAGACAAACAGTGAAATTTAAATTTCAAATTGTGTTGCAAGACATGCACTCACATACCCCAGGAAGAAGATGGTGAACTCCGGCGGACCTGAGTCGGGGAAGCGACACATGCAGGAAATTGGACGCACAATTCTAGTAAATCGCAGGAGCTCCGAATCCTTGTCAGACAACGCACCTCGGGGATTGCGAAGGGACGGGTAAGTAAATGTGCCCTAGTGTGAAAAGCCTTACATCACATTTATCAAGCCTTTTTAGACCTGTTTTTAGCCATTTTCCGATTAGTCCGGCTGAGGGGGCGTGGCCTTCATAAAAGGAGCTTGATCTAAAGGGGGCGTGGCCTATTTGACAGTTCCGTGCGCTGAAAATTGTGACGCAGAGTTTAGACCACTTTAAAGTAGGTCTAAACTGGAAACGGACAGTCTTATCCTGCACCAGATTCATTAACACAGGGATAAATCTGGTGCAGAAAATGACTCGGGTTTTCCTCCACTAAACTGACAGAACCTGCAACACATTGATAAATCCCCCCCAGTGAGCGATCAGTGTTATCACATGCAAACCTATGGACAGAAATAAGCTACAGATCTTCTACTACTCAGCACATATAGCAGCTCCACATCTGCGTTCGTGATCCGTATGTATTTGGAACAATAGAATTAGATGCTACTTCATGTTCTAAGCAGATTTACTGCATATATGGAAATGCTGCATCGTGTGCCGTACGACATCTTAGGGTGCGGTCACACGTGGCGTTTTGAACCCATTTTGGGGCCGTTTTTAAGCAGTCCGTTAAAAAAAACGGAATGAAATGGAATAAATGCGGCACGTTTGACTGCGCCTTAAGGGGATATTCATTATTGAAATCCTGACTGAAGAAAAGCATGTTTTTCTTGTCTTGCTGAGCCTGTTGCGCCATATTTAATGAAGTGATGATGCGGCACAATGTTGGTGCTTTTTTGGCACTATTACGTGTTTTTTAGCACAATTTTTGCAGCAGACTTAGAGCTGCAAAAAACAGTATATGGAGTTGCATTGTACCTTCATGAATGGGGAATTAGGTTGCACCATTTTTGGCTGTGTGGCGATTCATTAACCCCTTGCGCCACAAACTATGCAAAATATAGCACGATTCATACTACAAAAGAAACAAACCCAGCGGCACAAATGATGAATGTCTGCCCTAGTGTCTAGTCTATAAAAACATTTCATATAACACATTAGATAAAACTTGTTATTATTTCAGAACCTTTATCTCTTGGCCAGAATGCAGTAACTCGGATCAGCTCCCACTGTTACACACATGATGGGTTCTGTAGGTTTGCACTTGAATTTGTGGTCAGAACTTGTATATTTTATAACTGTAGCTCCAGGTAGAATTATTTTTTTTGTCCCTGTGACAATTGGATTTTCAAAATGTTGTGCTGGGACCAAGGATTATGAATAAATCTTCATTACAGACGCCTTACAGCTCATCATTGCAGCCTGAGACTATAGTAACATCCAGAGAGGTCACCAGAGGTCACAGGGGGCAGAGAGGTCACCAAAGGTCACAGGGGGCAGAGAGGTCACAGGGGGCAGAGAGGTCACTGCCTGTATATGTCCTGTATATTGGATGCTGCTAGGAAATATAATGCTAATGTTCACTAAACATTTGACATTTGAGATTTCTACTAAGTCCAAATTAATCATTTTAAAAGTGTAATAATGAGACTATAGTTTGTTTCCTTGTGTAAATACATCTGAATGTCTGTCATCCATATGTGATCCTCTGACATGATGTATTCGAGGTCGGACTTTTATAGCGGTGGCCTCATATCTTGCCATTGCTTAAACGGGTTTTCCCACAATGGCAAGTTATGGCCTAACTTCCTGATCAGCGGGGGTGTAAGTGCTGAGACCCCCGCCGATCCTGATAACGAGGGGTCCGAACGACCCCTCGCCGCTCCTCAGACTAGTGGCGATTTCCGTTAGTTCCATAGAGATTAATGGAGCAGAACAGTCATGCGCGGCCGACGGCTCCACTAGTCTGAGGAGCGGCGAGGGGTCGGTTTCGCGATCTGTGGGGGTCTCAGCACTAAGACCCCACTGATCAGCAAGTTAGGCCCTATCCCGTGGATAGGGCCTAGCTTGCGTTCGTGGGAAAACCCTTTTAAAGGTACACTGTGATAGGACAACAGATTATTACTGATAACACTGGTCGGTAGCGTCAGGTTTTGCTTTATAATCCATTTCCTTTTGTTATAAAAGTCTAAAAATGTTAAATAACAAAACAAGATCCTTTGTACACGTCTCACTATTCCCCGCTTTTATTAGTCCTCAGTTGGTTGTTTTCACTTGACAGAGAAAACACCGATCAATGGCCGGAGCAACGTCTCATCTCAGCCCGTGATTGGGAACTGTGTGTTTGGAAGGATTAGAGTCCGAAGGCAATTAAATAGGCGGGAATGGTGAGGTGCGTTTAGACCATTTGGTTTTTTTTAATGCAAAGCATAGATATATATTCTGGGATTTTTTTAAATACTGACTTATAATATATAAACTCATAACCAAAGCAGATCACTATATATAATGTATATAACAGCCTTATAACAGCTGATTACTCTATACCATATTCCTTAAAGGGATTGTACCAACTAATTAAGTTCTCCTCTACCCACAGGATGGGAGATAAAAATCGGACTGGTGATGGTCCAACTGATGGGATCCCCATTGATCATGAGAAAAGGACCCCCCAATGATCCAGGGATCCATGTCTCATTCTCACTAATGGGCAGCAGGACAAGCATTGGTCTATATGGAAGTATTGGAAATTGCCGAGCACTTTGGTATCTCTGGCGCTCTCATTGACAAGTGTTAAGTTTGCCAATTTCTGACACTACCATACAATGAAATAGAGAGATTGCACACCCAACCTGCTGCGGCACCTCCTATGAGAGTCGTCAGACCCTCACCTATCACCTTGTAAGAACTGACTTATCTTGTACAAAATTAACAAAATTAACCAAAATTGTGTAAAAATGAGATGTTGAAAGAGCCTGTTAAACCTGCAGAATTGTTATTGTCTTTTTGGGCACCAACTCGAACTTCCAAACTTCCCTTTGAAAGCCCCATGTTGTCCCTTGTGTATAACTGTGATGGTTTTAGGTGCGCTGTCTTTCCAGAACCTGACGCAAGAAAAGAACCCGATCTGCCACTTTATTCCTCTGTGGATTTCACCTTTTGCACATATTTATTTAAATAAAAGAGGAAACTATAGACACAGAGCAGATTGGAGGAAGAGGAAGTGGATGTGACACAGGGGAGGGAGGCGCAGGAAGTAGATAGTGGCCGGCAGGAAGTCACGTGTGGACATGCGCAGGAAGAAGAACAAAAAAAAAACTAATAAAAATAAAAAGCAGCAAAATTATAGATTATATATTACAATACAAAAAATACTTACAAACATTACACAGTAATACTCTGAGCACCTGTGAGGGTTTTTTTTTTTTTGTAATCTTGTTGGACAAAACATAAAGCTTTACTCCGAGCACCATAGTAAAAACTGGTTCACAGATTTTTTTTTCGATTGTCTTGTGATCTGTTCAGGACATCTGTTTCTAGTAATATTTTCCCATGTTGTGTGCAAGGTAGAAGGGAAATTTATAACAAATTTTATTATTTTTTTTTTTAAATAATATTTAAAACTTTCATTTATCCACAGAAGAAAAAAAAAATAAGAGTCCTGTTTTTAAGGAATCTGCATGTGTTCATAAAACTGGAGACATAAACACTGAGGGCGAGGAAGCTCTTTACGGGGCGAGGAAGTGGCTCTTTGTCCACAATGTGAATTTTGTAGGATATGGGAAGTCCACACCCTTTATTTTCGGCAGGGGTCATCTTTACCTCTCGTTAAAAAAAGCCACAAATAATTCTAGCTAAAAGTCTATGATAAAAAAAAATCTTTCTTTGGTCATCAGAATATCCAGCCAGCTTTAGGTCTGTGTCACGGGTAGACCGGGGCCTTTGGTCTTGTGTCGCCCCTCGTTGGAAGGGCTTTCTGCTCCTCATCAGCTGAGCTTCTTGAATACTGGTGTATGGGAATGAAGGAAAAGGGGGTAGGGCATCTCCTTTTTTAAGAAGGGGGTGCAGTTGGGTGGGGGATTGTCTCTAATTCTGAATTGCCTCAGCCCATAAAACATACAGGTCCCACTTCAAATCCAAATTTCTGGTTGGGTTCTCCAAAGTCCATAAACATAGCGTCCGTCAAAGGAAGCTGCTCTACGCGTGGAGTGTGGATCTCTAGCACAGTCTTGTCGGTGCCCTTCTTCATCTGTAGGTGGAAAGATACAACAGAATTGGTTATAAAATTGTTATTTTCAATCATCTCTTTACCCAACATTATGTGATCAACCAACCACAGCCCTTGTCAATCATCTCTTCACCCAATGTAATGACAACCACAGCCCTTGTCCATCATCTCTTCACCCAACGTAATGACAACCACAGCCCTTGTCAATCATCTCTTCACCCAACATAATGACAACCACAGCCCTTGTCAATCATCTCTTCACCCAACGTAATGTCATCAACCAACCACAGCCCTTGTCAATCATCTCTTCACCCAATGTAATGACAACCACAGTCCTTGTCAATCATCTCTTCACCCAATGTAATGACAACCACAGCCCTTGTCAATCATCTCTTTACCCAATGTAATGACAACCACAGCCCTTGTCAATCATCTCTTCACCCAACGTAATGACAACCACAGCCCTTGTCAATCATCTCTTCACCCAATGTAATGACAACCACAGCCCTTGTCAATCATCTCTTTACCCAATGTAATGACAACCACAGCCCTTGTCAATCATCTCTTCACCCAATGTAATGACAACCACAGCCCTTGTCAATCATCTCTTCACCCAATGTAATGACAACCACAGTCCTTGTCAATCATCTCTTCACCCAATGTAATGACAACCACAGCCCTTGTCAATCATCTCTTTACCCAATGTAATGACAACCAACCACAGCCCTTGTCCATCATCTCTTCACCCAACGTAATGACAACCACAGCCCATGTCAATCATCTCTTCACCCAACATAATGACAACCAACCACAGCCCTTGTCAATCATCTCTTCACCCAATGTAATGACAACCACAGCCCTTGTCAATCATCTCTTCACCCAACGTAATGTCATCAACCAACCACAGCCCTTGTCAATCATCTCTTTACCCAATGTAATGACAACCACAGCCCTTGTCAAACATCTCTTCACCCAATGTAATGACAACCACAGCCCTTGTCAATCATCTCTTCACCCAACGTAATGACAACCACAGTCCTTGTCAAACATCTCTTCACCCAATGTAATGACAACCACAGCCCTTGTCAATCATCTATTTACCCAATGTAATGACAACCACAGCCCTTGTCAATCATCTCTTCACCCAACGTAATGACAACCACAGCCCTTGTCAATCATCTCTTCACCCAATGTAATGACAACCACAGCCCTTGTCAATCATCTCTTTACCCAATGTAATGACAACCACAGCCCTTGTCAATCAGCTCTTTACCCAATGTAATGACAACCACAGCCCTTGTCAATCATCTCTTTACCCAATGTAATGACAACCACAGCCCTTGTCAATCAGCTCTTTACCCAATGTAATGACAACCACAGCCCTTGTCAATCATCTCTTCACCCAATGTAATGACAACCACAGTCCTTGTCAATCATCTCTTCACCCAATGTAATGACAACCACAGCCCTTGTCAATCATCTCTTTACCCAAAGTAATGACAACCACAGCCCTTGTCAATCATCTCTTCACCCAATGAAATGACAACCACAGCCCTTGTCAATCATCTCTTCACCCAAAGAAATGACAACCACAGCCCTTGTCAATCATCTCTTTACCCAATGTAATGACAACCACAGCCCTTGTCAATCATCTCTTTACCCAATGTAATGACAACCACAGCCCTTGTCAATCATCTCTTCACCCAATGAAATGACAACCACAGCCCTTGTCAATCATCTCTTCACCCAATGTTATGACAACCACAGCCCTTGTCAATCATCTCTTCACCCAATGTAATGTGATCAACCAACCACAGCCCTTGTCAATCATCTCTTCACCCAAAGTAATGACAACCACAGCCCTTGTCAATCATCTCTTCACCCAAAGTAATGACAACCACAGCCCTTGTCAATCATCTCTTCACCCAACGTAATGACAACCAACCACAACCCTTGTCAATCATCTCTTCACCCAATGTAATGACAACCACAGCCCTTGTCAATCATCTCTTCACCCAATGTAATGACAACCACAGCCCTTGTCAATCATCTCTTCACCCAATGTAATGACAACCACAGCCCTTGTCAATCATCTCTTCACCCAATGTAATGTGATCAACCAACCACAGCCCTTGTCAATCATCTCTCCACCCAAAGTAATGACAACCACAGTCCTTGTCAATCATCTCTTCACCCACCGTAATGACAACCACAGCCCTTGTCAATCATCTCTTCACCCAACATAATGACAACCAACCACAGCCCTTGTCAATCATCTCTTCACCCAACGTAATGACAACCACAGCCCTTGTCAATCATCTCTTCACCCAACGTAATGACAACCACAGCCCTTGTCAATCATCTCTTCATCCAACGTAATGACAACCACAGCCCTTGTCAATCATCTCTTCACCCAACGTAATGACAACCACAGCCCTTGTCAATCATCTCTTCACCCAAAGTAATGACAACCACAGCCCTTGTCAATCATCTCTTCACCCAATGTAATGACAACCACAGCCCTTGTCAATCATGTCTTCACCCAATGTAATGACAACCACAGCCCTTGTCTATCATCTCTTCACCCAACGTAATGACAACCACAGCCCTTGTCCATCATCTCTTCACCCAACGTAATGACAACCACAGCCCTTGTCCATCATCTCTTCACCCAATGTAATGACAACCACAGCCCTTGTCAATCATCTCTTCACCCAACGTAATGACATCCACAGCCCTTGTCAATCATCTCTTTAACCAACGTAATGACAACCACAGCCCTTGTCAATCATCTCTTCACCCAATGTAATGACAACCACAGCCCTTGTCAATCATCTCTTCACCCAACGTAATGACAACCAACCACAGCCCTTGTCAATCATCTCTTCACCCAATGTAATGACAACTACAGCCCTTGTCAATCATCTCTTCACCCAATGTAATGACAACCACAGCCCTTGTCAATCATCTCTTTAACCAACGTAATGACAACCACAGCCCTTGTCAATCATCTCTTCACCCAATGTAATGTGATCAACCAACCACAGCCCTTGTCAATCATCTCTTCACCCAAAGTAATGACAACCACAGCCCTTGTCAATCATCTCTTCACCCAACGTAATGACAACCAACCACAGCCCTTTTCAATCATCTCTTCACCCAATGTAATGACAACCACAGCCCTTGTCAATCATCTCTTCACACAATGTAATGACAACCACAGCCCTTGTCCATCATCTCTTTAACCAACGTAATGACAACCACAGCCCTTGTCAATCATCTCTTCACCCAATGTAATGTGATCAACCAACCACAGCCCTTGTCAATCATCTCTCCACCCAAAGTAATGACAACCACAGCCCGTGTCAATCATCTCTTCACCCAACGTAATGACAACCACAGCCCTTGTCAAACACCTCTTCACCCAACGTAATGACAACCACAGCCCTTGTCAATCATCTCTTCACCCAATGTAATGACAACCACAGCCCTTGTCAATCATCTCTTTACCCAATGTAATGACAACCACAGCCCTTGTCAATCATCTCTTCACCCAACGTAATGACAACCACAGCCCTTGTCAATCATCTCTTCACCCAATGAAATGACAACCACAGCCCTTGTCAATCATCTCTTCACCCAATGTAATGACAACCACAGCCCTTGTCCATCATCTCTTCACCCAATGTAATGTGATCAACCAACCACAGCCCTTGTCAATCATCTCTTCACCCAAAGTAATGACAACCACAGCCCTTGTCAATCATCTCTTCACCCAACGTAATGACAACCAACCACAGCCCTTGTCAATCATCTCTTCACCCAATGTAATGACAACCACAGCCCTTGTCAATCATCTCTTCACCCAATGTAATGACAACCACAGCCCTTGTCAATCATCTCTTTAACCAACGTAATGAGAACCACAGCCCTTGTCAATCATCTCTTCACCCAATGTAATGTGATCAACCAACCACAGCCCTTGTCAATCATCTCTCCACCCAAAGTAATGACAACCACAGTCCTTGTCAATCATCTCTTCACCCACCGTAATGACAACCACAGCCCTTGTCAATCATCTCTTCACCCAACATAATGACAACCAACCACAGCCCTTGTCAATCATCTCTTCACCCAACGTAATAACAACCACAGCCCTTGTCAATCATCTCTTCACCCAATGTAATGACAACCACAGCCCTTGTCAATCATCTCTTCACCCAATGTAATGACAACCACAGCCCTTGTCAATCATCTCTTCACCCAATGTAATGACAACCACAGCCCTTGTCCATCATCTCTTCACCCAACGTAATGACAACCACAGCCCTTGTCCATCATCTCTTCACCCAATGTAATGACAACCACAGCCCTTGTCAATCATCTCTTCACCCAACGTAATGACAACCACAGCCCTTGTCAATCATCTCTTTAACCAACGTAATGACAACCACAGCCCTTGTCAATCATCTCTTCACCCAATGTAATGACAACCACAGCCCTTGTCAATCATCTCTTCACCCAACGTAATGACAACCAACCACAGCCCTTGTCAATCATCTCTTCACCCAACGTAATGACAACCACAGCCCTTGTCAATCATCTCTTCACCCAATGTAATGACAACCACAGTCCTTGTCAATCATCTCTTCACCCAATGTAATGACAACCACAGTCCTTGTCAATCATCTCTTCACCCAATGTAATGACAACCACAGCCCTTGTCAATCATCTCTTCACCCAATGTAATGTGATCAACCAACCACAGCCCTTGTCAATCATCTCTCCACCCAAAGTAATGACAACCACAGCCCGTGTCAATCATCTCTTCACCCAACGTAATGACAACCACAGCCCTTGTCAAACACCTCTTCACCCAACGTAATGACAACCACAGCCCTTGTCAATCATCTCTTCACCCAATGTAATGACAACCACAGCCCTTGTCAATCATCTCTTTACCCAATGTAATGACAACCACAGCCCTTGTCAATCATCTCTTCACCCAACGTAATGACAACCACAGCCCTTGTCAATCATCTCTTCACCCAATGAAATGACAACCACAGCCCTTGTCAATCATCTCTTCACCCAATGTAATGACAACCACAGCCCTTGTCCATCATCTCTTCACCCAATGTAATGTGATCAACCAACCACAGCCCTTGTCAATCATCTCTTCACCCAAAGTAATGACAACCACAGCCCTTGTCAATCATCTCTTCACCCAACGTAATGACAACCAACCACAGCCCTTGTCAATCATCTCTTCACCCAATGTAATGACAACCACAGCCCTTGTCAATCATCTCTTCACCCAATGTAATGACAACCACAGCCCTTGTCAATCATCTCTTTAACCAACGTAATGACAACCACAGCCCTTGTCAATCATCTCTTCACCCAATGTAATGTGATCAACCAACCACAGCCCTTGTCAATCATCTCTCCACCCAAAGTAATGACAACCACAGTCCTTGTCAATCATCTCTTCACCCACCGTAATGACAACCACAGCCCTTGTCAATCATCTCTTCACCCAACATAATGACAACCAACCACAGCCCTTGTCAATCATCTCTTCACCCAACGTAATAACAACCACAGCCCTTGTCAATCATCTCTTCACCCAATGTAATGACAACCACAGCCCTTGTCAATCATCTCTTCACCCAATGTAATGACAACCACAGCCCTTGTCAATCATCTCTTCACCCAATGTAATGACAACCACAGCCCTTGTCCATCATCTCTTCACCCAACGTAATGACAACCACAGCCCTTGTCCATCATCTCTTCACCCAATGTAATGACAACCACAGCCCTTGTCCATCATCTCTTCACCCAATGTAATGACAACCACAGCCCTTGTCAATCATCTCTTCACCCAATGTAATGACAACCACAGCCCTTGTCCATCATCTCTTCACCCAATGTAATGACAACCACAGCCCTTGTCAATCATCTCTTCACCCAATGTAATGACAACCACAGCCCTTGTCAATCATCTCTTCACCCAATGTAATGACAACCACAGCCCTTGTCAATCATCTCTTCACCCAACATAATGACAACCACAGCCCTTGTCAATCATCTCTTTAACCAACGTAATGACAACCACAGCCCTTGTCAATCATCTCTTCACCCAATGTAATGACAACCACAGCCCTTGTCAATCATCTCTTCACCCAACGTAATGACAACCAACCACAGCCCTTGTCAATCATCTCTTCACCCAACGTAATGACAACCACAGCCCTTGTCAATCATCTCTTCACCCAATGTAATGACAACCACAGTCCTTGTCAATCATCTCTTCACCCAATGTAATGACAACCACAGTCCTTGTCAATCATCTCTTCACCCAATGTAATGACAACTACAGCCCTTGTCAATCATCTCTTCACCCAATGTAATGACAACCACAGTCCTTGTCAATCATCTCTTCACCCAACGTAATGACAACCACAGCCCTTGTCAATCATCTCTTCACCCAATGTAATGACAACCACAGCCCTTGTCAATCATCTCTTCACCCAATGTAATGACAACCACAGCCCTTGTCAATCATCTCTTCACCCAACGTAATGACAACCACAGCCCTTGTCAATCATCTCTTCACCCACCGTAATGACAACCACAGCCCTTGTCAATCATCTCTTTAACCAACGTAATGACAACCACAGCCCTTGTCAATCATCTCTTCACCCAATGTAATGTGATCAACCAACCACAGCCCTTGTCAATCATCTCTTCACCCAACGTAATGACAACCACAGCACTTGTCACTGTTACGGTCCTCATAGCTACTGGGTATTGTGTCTAAGACAATGAAGATGACTTCCACTCACCGAGCAGCCATCTCTTAGAGCCTTAATGTAAGGGCTGGTGTGGAAGGAAAGGTCCTCATCATTGGCGGCCATGAAGTGCAGTGCTTTCTGGTAGCTATCGGTGGAGGCCATGTGCCAGGCCGCAGAGCGGTGGCAGTTATACGTGAAGTTCTGACGGGCAGTGATACTCAGCAGACGCAGGAAGGTCAACTGGACCACACCGATCGGGTTCTTGTCAGAGTCGACATAAGAGAACTGTAGGGATTTAACAACATAATATCATTAATGCACCAAATCAAGGTGGGTTTTAATTGAAATTGGATAGAAAAAATGTCCTTGACTATTAATGCAAACATTAGCGATCTATAACCCAATGCTTATGGGGTGACAGCCATCTTTACTATTTCCCATTCACATCCGGTGCATGTACTTACCTTACGGCCGCTCCTGAACTTGCTGTACCAGGTCTCTCTCTTCTCAGTGTTCCAGGTAGACATCTTAACCTAAATGTGAGAAAAACGCATGAGCAATCCTGTCCTATATGTCATGTAATCTGTATATCCTTGGGCTCCCATGCTTTACCTTCTCAATGTCCTTGCTGGGGTAGATGCAGGACTCTCCGCCTGCTGTGAAGTTACAGAAGACCTTGAAAGAGTCCCGGGTGCAGCCCTGGTTGGGATCGATCCAATATTCACCTGAAAGGAAGAAGATTTTCTGTTATAAATTACCAGTGGCCAGGTGTAACAGAGGTAAGTGTCTATTATGTGAGGTTCTGACTGATGGGACCGCCACCTATCATAGGAACCCCCCGAGGTCACATAAACATGATTCTACTTCATTTATGTTGATGGGACTGGACAAAGAAGACCAGTACAGGGTTTGGTGATTCTAGTAGTTCCAGGGAGTTGATACAATTGATCCCCATTTTCATGATCAATGGGGATCCCAGTGGGCAGAACCCAACTAGTCAAATACTTATCATGTATCCTGCTGAAATCTTGGTTATTACTAGTTTCCTAATATGCCCTTATGTTGGTAGATATTACACTGCTGATATTACACTCTGATAGGACCACCTGATCGACATTTACCATCAGGGAGCTCTGGGTGGCAGAGTCGCAGGTCCAGGCATGTGCGCGCCGGGTGCTCCTTTGTGCCTAAGGGTGTCTTCATCAGCTCAATATCCTTCTTGATAGCATTGAGAGATCCGTAGATTTCCTCCATGCCATCTGCATAGTCCCCAGTGGGTTCGTCTGCCATGATCTGACTGGCATCGATGGAGCGCTTATTTTTCTTGGGCATCTGGAAAGGCAGTGGCTGGATGACTTCTCCTGGAGGTCCCTGTACAAGACGTGGACAACACGGAATTAGATATACGCAATCTAGTATAAGACTTAGAAAGATCAGCATATGTTCATGAGGCAGCCACTTACCGGGGGTCCAGGTGGACCTTGCACGCCCTTCTGTCCCTTAGGTCCTGCTTGTCCCTGTTTATTAAAGAGATTAGTAACAAAACATGAGTGGACAGAATAGTAATAATAATATCATGTAGAAACCATGAACCGCTGGAGGATACGCACCGAGGCACCCTTAGCTCCTTTAGGACCTGGAGGACCCTAAAAAACAAGGACAAGAAATGTCATAAATATCATGTACCTTAAATATGTTCCCTACATAGTGATGACATCAGAGTTGTCTAGCTGAGCAGCGGCCAGGAAATCTGCTCCAAAAAGTGCAGAAAATGAATTCCAATGAGATGCAGATAGAGTGGAGAAAAGTGTCTTCCCCTTTATATTCCTGTGGTCTCAGCAGGATTCCACATCAGAAACCACGACTAGTGGCCACACGTCAACCAATTACCAGACCCAACAGCAGATGCAACCCATGGACGAACCCTCAGGCTCAGAACTGGATGATGGACTCCACAAAGAATATGTGTCACGAAATATATCAAAAACATAAAAGGAAACAAGGTAATATACTTACAGGCTGCCCGGCAGATCCTGATGGACCAATGGGACCTGTGACACCAGGAATACCCTACACCCGGGAGAATAGCAGAGATAAGGGACATGAGATAAGGGACATGAGATAAGGGACATGAGATAAGGGACATGAGATAAGGGACATGAGATAAGGGACATGAGATACGGGACATGAGATACGGGACATGGGATAAGGGACAGGAGATAAGGGACATCTAAAAAACACTAATAAATAATAATTACTATACTCACCGTTTCTCCTTTCTGTCCACTTGTGCCATGTGGACCCGGAAGACCCCTGTCACCTTTCTCTCCCTGCTCTCCTGTTGGTCCAATGAGTCCGATAAGACCAGGATGACCCTAAAAATGAATTATTAAAGAAATTACTTCATTGTTCCCAATTTAATCCTGGTGCAAAGGCGTCATATAACATTGGACTATCCTGTGCTACATATCTATTATACTCTCTCTGCCCGCATCCTCTCCCTCTGCCCGCATCCTCTCCCTCTGCCTGCATCCTCTCCCTCTGCCCGCATCTCCTCTCTCTCTGCCCGCATCCTCCCTCTCTGCCCGCATCCTCTCTCTCTGCCCGCATCCTCTCCCTCTGCCCGCATCCTCTCCCTCTGCCCGCATCTCCTCTCTCTCTGCCCGCATCCTCCCTCTCTGCCCGCATCCTCTCCCTCTGCCCGCATCCTCTCCCTCTGCCCGCATCCTCTCCCTCTGCCTGCATCCTCCCTCTCTGCCCGCATCCTCTCTCTCTGCCCGCATCCTCTCCCTCTGCCCGCATCCTCTCCCTCTGCCCGCATCCTCTCCCTCTGCCCGCATCCTCTCCCTCTGCCCGCATCCTCTCTCTCTCTGCCCGCATCTCCTCTCTCTCTGCCCGCATCTCCTCTCTCTCTGCCCACATCTCCTCTCTCTCTGCTGCATCCCCTCTCTCTGCTGCATCCCCTCTCTCTGCTGCATCCTCTCTCTCTGCTGCATCCCCTCTCTCTGCTGCATCCTCTCTCTCTGCTGCATCCTCTCTCTGCCCGCATCCTCTCTCTCTCTGCCCGCATCCTCTCTCTGCCCGCATCCTCCCTCTCTCTGTCCGCATCCTCTCTCTCTCTGCCCGCATCCTCTCTCTGCTGCATCCTCTCTCTCTGCTTGCATCCCCTCTCTCTGTCCGCATCCTCTCTCTCTGCTGCATCCCCTCTCTCTCTGCCCGCATCCTCTCTCTCTGCCCGCATCCCCTCTCTCTGTCCGCATCCCCTCTCTCTGCTCGCATCCCCTCTCTCTGCGTGCATCTCCTCTCTCTCTGTCCGCATCCCCTCTCTCTGTCCGCATCCCCTCTCTCTGCTGCATCCCCTCTCTCTGCTGCATCCCCTCTCTCTGTCCGCATCCCCTCTCTCTGTCCGCAATGCTTCCTGGACTTTGGTGCTGTACACCAGTGCTTGGCTGTAGGATACGCTGACCCATGGGCTGCATCTATGGGCTATGTAAGGCGGCTCATCCAACAAGGAGATACCCGAGCAGAGGCTACTAGATGGATCCAGTTGGGCTTTTGCTACACTCTGTCATGGTGTCTGTATACTTTGACCTCAACTTATCTTTTTCTGGTATATAAACCTGTTCTTTTTGATGTCTCTTGATCCAGTTGTCAGTGTAAAGTGATTACTCCGAGAAGTAACTACACAGCAGTTTCCCTGCAGCAAAGTCTGCAAAGATTTGGGTTTCACAGGGGGTCTACAGCACTGTGTTACAGAGGGGCTGCGTGTGCCGCCATGTTTGCTGTGGATATTAGCATTACTAGGATGTTCATTATCAGATAACGTATCTCCATATTTTATGTCACATACAAATTATTCAGGTTTCTCACCTTCTCTCCTTTAGCACCAGAATCTCCCTTGAGTCCGGGCAATCCTGGAGGACCCTAAATGATAAAAAAGCTCAATATATTGTACTCCAGAAGAGGTTTATATCATTAACCTGCTGCAGTTTCACTTACCACCGGTCCAGGGGGTCCAGCTTGACCTGTTGCTCCTGGACGACCTTGTTCACCCTAAAAAAGAAAATTCCCATCCATCACCATCTGACATTCTGCCCCTTGGGAAGGTGCCTGAGCCATAGACTTCCTAGTCTTTCATATCTAGGTGTTCAGTCTCCTGACTTCTGTCTATTCCATTGCTTTGCCATAACCTTTACTTGTCTCTTTACCTGTCCAGGTCATTCAATAAACGACTCCTACATTAGATCCCGGCAGTGAAGACCAGAACTCTATATTGGAGGTTAAAAATGTGAGAACCAGGGATGTTGGGAGTCTACTGGGGAGCCGGTAGCTAAATAATATGTCTGGGAGCCCTAATATATCTCCTGATTTGGCTACTAAGTGCCAGTCTCCTGCCGCTTGGGGATCACTCACCACAGCTCCAGGGATGCCTCTAAGTCCATCTGGTCCCTGCTTCCCTGCAGCTCCCTGGGGTCCAACAGCTCCAGTCTTTCCAGGAGCACCCACAGCGCCCGGTTCTCCCTGATCACAAAAAGAAATGTGTTATAAGAGACACGACTATGGCAAAGATCCGACCCTTATCCATACACAACACAGTACGATCCAGAGCACTTACCTTAGCTCCTTTCTCTCCCTGACGACCTTCAGGACCGGATGGACCAGCAGGACCCTGATAGAGAGAGGGAACAGGGCAGATAAATACTCACCCTATAGCTGTATACTACTGAGATACAAGCACCATGAACTGCAGGATCTATACATGGGACAGACCCTGAATATATCACATCCTGTGGGTTAAGAGTTCGGGTTTGTGGTATCATAGTACATAATGGAGATGAGATTGCACCAGGAGCACACGGGGGGGGGGGGGGGTATTGGAAGTGGAGGCGATTTTGTTTCATTTACAAAAATTGGGTTTTGGTGTAAAAATGTGATGAAGACAATGAGGCAGAAATGTGGAAAGATGAGAGCTCCTTATTCTCACCACTCATCTACCCGGCACTGGTGGTAAAATGTGTGATGCAGATTGTAAAAGGTGGAAATCATGGAGCATCCCCTAAAGTACAATCAGGAAATAACCTAAAAGTTTTTGTATACTATAATATATATATAGTATTTATCACAGAGTCTAACACTGGATATTAAAGCTGGTGCAGATTGTATAGTGGAACTTTGCACCATCTATCACTTGGCTTAGCTTTACCCCAGAAAATGCCCCAAAACTGGATGCACTTTGTAGTGAATGTTGTTGCGGCCGAGGCTTCGGCACTTATGACAATGTCACTTCCCTTTCTCCATAAATCACATCAAAAATGCCTAAAACACTTAGCACAAAGTATGTGAGACTGGATACCAGAGAATTCTGGTCCATTTCTCATAGTTTCTCCCCCATCAGTTTATAGGCCCATGTCTGTCTATTCGGACCCTGCACCACAGTCTACAGGGTTCTGGCTGCTGTTATTGTGGATCCGGCCGACTGACCGTGGGGTGAGGTGCCCAAATCTGCGTCCGGCTTCAGCACGTTGATGTTTTTATAGAATTGTATTGTTTCCCTGAAGAGTGTTTTATCTGAGATACTCATCCCCCCAGCTGGATCCATCTCCTGAACAGAACCCGGCCATCTGAGACCGGGCTTTGTGTAGTGAATGGTCAGAACAATGAAGGAGAACAATAGTTGTAGATCAATTAAACAGTTACTTACGCGCTTTCCTAATGCTCCAGGGGGTCCGTTCTCTCCAGTAGGACCAGGAGATCCCTGAGAAAGAAGAAAAAGATACAAGAACTTAGAAACTGGACTTTTGTTTAGGTATTTTTTAGTTATATTTCTTATATTATACTTCAATATTACATTGTATTAGCAAACCCATAGCTGGAAGCGAATCTAGAGAATTATAAGGAGACACTTAAAGGGAAAGTGCTAGAAGTCCCCTGATATATCTCATGGGCTTTTTATCCAGGGAAGACCAAAGCCCCTGAGAATATTATGGGAGAGACTTCTCTGCAGAGGAAAGTTACTGACCACGGCCAAACCTCAGTCTATAATTTACACTGGAGCCCGTTACCTGATAACCATCGCCCGCACACAATTATCTCCCATAACTACAAATAATTGGGCTGAAATCTGGCGTGCCTCATCCTCTCAACATTTTTTATCAGAGGAGAGTCTTCCGCAGAACATGAAGGGGCTCATTTACTAAGGGTCGCGCTGCACTTTGTTGCTAAAACATCTTGCACAGGTATAAGTGTCTGCGCTGGGATTGTGGCGCACGTGACCCTTTTGTGGTGCTGCTTCCATGTGACACAAATTAGGGGGGGGTGCCAGTGGACGGTCCCACTGATTTGGACCGCATGCCATACTTAACTTGCATCACACACCGTATGTTAAAGGTGCACCATAAATAAGATGATGAACTCTTTCGGGTCATTGCGGGGAAGAGACACATTCATGATTTCTGGCGTACGAACTTAGTGAATCGCGGCACGCAGCATTATACACGGGCAATGCACTTTCTGTGAACTCCAGTGACCCGGTAAGTAAATGAGCCCCAAAGTGTTACCCTCTAATGCAGGTTTTAGGTGTTGTTTCCTTCCAATTGTTGAATTACAGATACTTTTCCTGAATACAGAACAGCAGAGGAGACTAAACATGTACTAGACATTTACATAAGCGAAAATGTGACCTCACCTGCTGATTAGAGGGGACAGATGGACGGTCACTGCATGTACATTACTGATTCTCCAGTATGGATCAGTATGAAATCTGTTCCTCTAGTGCTACCTTACATATTGGCCTATTACTTTGCTCCACTCCCCTTTGCAGACACTTGCACATTGCTGAGTGTGCATGTCTATGGGTGCGTCACAAGGAGTAGCTCTTGGTATAATTTGGATGTGCATAAACACCTTTCAGTATGTCCAAAACCCTCATCTCTATGAGAAGTTACTCAGGAACATCCACTTACTGCCTCTCCCTGTTCTCCATCCTCTCCTCGTTCACCCTTTGCTCCATCTTGTCCCTGAAATCAAATATAGAAATTAATGGTTTAAAAAAAGCAAATCTCATAATACTTCTGTGTTACTTTACGCCACCGCTTAGTCTACAGCAATGAAACTATAGCACATAACTTCACATGACATCATTTTATAGTCACATTCATAGGCAGTGAGGAGCAGTGACAGTATAAAATACAATATCTCCCCGTATCTTATCATACATCTCAGTACATGCCCCCGGGCATCATCCCTGATCTATACTGTAGCTGGTGCTGACCCATCGGTAAAGTCATATGTTTAACCCCTCGGGGTGACTACTTACTCTTGGTCCCATCTCTCCGGGTGGTCCAGGATCTCCAGGGAATCCAACAGGACCCTAAAACAGACAAGTAAAACAGTTCATGTATTTTTGGGGGCAGAAATATGGAAGCGCTGCCTGAAGTTCAACACAAGTACAAATATTCCTCAATAACCTCATTAGAATTGTCACAATCAATTCAGGGCCAATAGTCCAATGATTCCAACAGAACCCCATTAATACAAAGCTCATAGCTCCGGCCTCTTTCCATGATGTATTTCCACATTGCACTCTCCATGTACAGAACATCCATGTACAGAACATCCATGCACAGAACATCCATGCACAGAACATCCATGCACAGAACATCCATGCACAGAACATCCATGCACAGAACATCCATGTACAGATCATCCATGCACAGAACATCCATGCACAGAACATCCATGTACAGATCATCCATGTACATATACATGTAGATACTTTGTTTCTTCCAGGTTTTGGTCGTCTGGTTTTCTATTTCCCCTTTTAATCTTTAAAATTGTAACTTTATAACTTTCATGAACGTCTAAAAAGTTTCCCTTGTATAAAGAGGCCGTATTCTCACCGGGTTTCCTTTGGGTCCATCATCACCAGTTGGACCCTTTCCTCCTGGAGGTCCAGGGTCTCCCGGCTGCCCAGATTCTCCCTTTTCACCTCTATCTCCACGTGGTCCCTGTCAAGTAAAGAATAAGGTAAAGACACAAGTTTTCCGCATAGTAATCTATTAGATCCACATTATAATGAGACATAAACTTGGCAACTACTGGAATGTCCTGAACTTCTCACCTTAGGTCCGGGTTCCCCTTGGACACCAGGGACGCCAGATTCTCCAGGTTCTCCCTATAATTTATAAAGGTAAAAGAAACGACTCTCAACAAATTGTTTAGGACTAAAGTTTTTTGTGTTGTTTTCCAAGAATAAAAGATCCAAACCTTCTCTCCGGGAGGTCCCAAGTTTCCTATTCCACCTGGAGGACCTTGAGGTCCCTGCAAAGAACATCAAACGAAGAGACATGAGATGGAGGAAGAAGTCAGACACATACAGAAGTTATTGCCCTGAGCCCTCTGCACCCAACTACACCATGGACATTCATGGTTGGCCCGGTGCACAGGAGGATGAGGAGCAAACAAAACATTCCCGTCCATACTTCATAAGATTTCTAATGTCCTGGAAAGGTTGGGAGGCCACATGCACATGGGGAATCGGGGGCTTTAGCCAACTTCTCATTAAAGACCATGGGGGAGATTTCTCAGATGTGTCTGAGAGCTGAACTGTTCTAGCCAATCAGAGCACAGCTTTCATATTCCCACGGCTGTTTATCAAATTAAAGCTGAGCTCTGATTGGTTGCCATGAGCAACTAGAACACTTTTACCTAAGTCACCTTTAATAAATCTCCCCCTATGAATATCTTAGGACCAGTTTTTCGGCTTATTGTCTTCTGATTTAACATAACTTGGAATGTCACTACCACCTGCTTTTAGAATAAGGCAACAATCTTAAGTTTTATTAAGAATATATAAAGAATTCCTAGCACTGACAATGTTATGGCTGATTAGTGTGACACACAGATTAGGAATATTGTAGTCGGCACGGCCGGCACCAGCTCTGGGAATACCTGGGCAAGTGCCGGGGCCCCCATAAGGAATCCCTGGGGATGAGGGGGGCTGTATCTAATAAATCCATAGGGGTGAGGGGGCTGTATCTAATAAATCCATAGGGGGGTAGGGGGGCTGTATCTAATAAATCCATAGGGGTTGAGGGGGGCTGTATCTAATAAATCCATAGGGCGTGAGGGGGGCTATATCTAATAAATCCATAGGGGTGAGGGGGCTGTATCTAATAAATCCATAGGGCGTGAGGGGGGCTATATCTAATAAATCCATAGGGGTGAGGGGGCTGTATCTAATAAATCCATAGGGCGTGAGGGGGGCTATATCTAATAAATCCATAGGGGTGAGGGGGCTGTATCTAATAAATCCATAGGGCGTGAGGGGGGCTATATCTAATAAATCCATAGGGGTGAGGGGGCTGTATCTAATAAATCCATAGGGGGTGAGGGGGGCTATATCTAATAAATCTATAGGGGTGAGGGGGCTGTATCTAATAAATCCATAGGGGGTGAGGGGGGCTATATCTAATAAATCTATAGGGGTGAGGGGGCTGTATCTAATAAATCCATAGGGGGTTGAGGGGGCTGTATCTAATAAATCCATAGGGGGTGAGGGGGGCTGTATCTAATAAATCCATAGGGGGGTGAGGGGGGCTGTATCTAATAAATCCATAGGGGGTGAGGGGGGCTGTATCTAATAAATCCATAGGGGGGTGAGGGGGGCTGTATCTAATAAATCCATAGGGGAAAGGGGGGCTGTATCTAATAAATCCATAGGGGATGAGGGGGGCTGTATCTAATAAATCCATAGGGGGTGAGGGGGGCTGTATCTAATAAATCCATAGGGGTAAGGGGAGCTGTATCTAATAAATCCATAGGGGGTAAGGGGGTTTATATATAATAACCACGAGAGGGCAATTTGCTATGATAAACTATTGAATATTTTAGGGAACAGGAGACTGTTTTAGTTTCTGAATATTTAATGCCGCCAGTGAGTTCACTGTAAAGGAGCCACTGAGGCTCTGTCGCCCAGGGGCCTACCGAAACCTGGAGCCCACCCTAGTAGTAGGTACCATAACATGTACTATGAGGTTAATATTGAGTAATACAAGGTTAGTGAAACACGTTTATAGCTGCAGCGACGCGGTTACATTACTAATAACACGATTACTAGTGACTCACATCAGCTCCATTAGGTCCGGCTGGTCCGCGAGGTCCGGGTGGTCCTGGTGGGCCCTGAGTAATAACAGAGGAAAGTGATTACATTCAGTATAATATGCGATACATGGCTTTGCACATATACATCACATGACCACACCCACCATGGGGCCGACATCGCCCGTTTCTCCCTTCTCACCAGATGGACCCGGCAGCCCCTGAAAAAGACAAAGGAAATGTCTGGATTTACATAATTGTCCTATATTTACTGTATAATAACTATAAGAGATCAGCCACAAATGTCTGCAGGATTTACAGTATTTTATATAAGACACATTCTAAATCCTAGGTTAATCCTTGATATTATGTATCACACACATATATATATATATATAAGCAGATTCAGGAACGGCTTGTGCAGAATTAGTATTTTTCAGCCGAACACATTCACTGGATCAGAACCACTTTTGTAGCAGAACTTGATCCACTTTGATCACTCAGATCAAATGCCGATCCCAGATCTTAATTGTAACAACTTCCTGATTCAGACAAACCCAGAGCCGCTATCCACGTACCGGCGCCGTCTGATCCGCTCTCTGCTCACACAAACCCAAAGCCAAGGTCCAGCAGAACCCTCAGTTACCTCCAAACAATTCAGACATTTCCTGCAGCGTCTGAGAATGACTTTGTATTTCACTTTGTTTCTAAGAAACTAAGGCGGAACTTTCTGCTATAAAACCTAATGACAGGATATTTACAGCCGCGCCGAGGGGGGTGTAAGACCCCCATGGACCCTGGAGTGTAGGAATATTACGGCCCCTACAAGTCTGGAGTCACTTCCTACATCTGGGACTAGGATCACTATGGGGAATGGACGATGGGTCCTTTCTACCTGATTTCAATCTGCAGTTCCAGGACCTTTGGACCTTTAAAGGTCCTGACATTGAGAGCAGGAGCAGACGTACGAGGATTTCTCAGTATAATAGTTGGTGGGTGGTTTGGGTGGCCATGGGCCCCCTAGAAGGCTTGGGCCCCGGGTTACCGCCACTGCTGGCTGCGCTGAATGTCTGAATTACTGATACACGGGACATTTTACATTTTGTTGGGAGACTTTTAAATCTTATAAAGAAGAAAATGAATCATTTTAATTCACAATTTACTTCAGTGCTGAATGTTTACTCTGGCTGCAGCAATGATATTATATAACGGGCTGCTGCAGCCAATCACCGGCCTCAGTGGTCTTGTGTCTATACATGACTGCTGCAGCCAATCACCGGCCTCAGTGGTCTTGTGTCTATACATGACTGCTGCAGCAATCACCGGCCTCAGTGGTCTTGTGTCTATACATGACTGCTGCAGCCAATCACCGGTCTCAGTGGTATTGTGTCTATACATGACTGCTGCAGCCAATCACCGGCCTCAGTGGTCTTGTGTCTATACATGACTGCTGCAGCCGATCACCGGCCTCAGTGCTCTTGTGTCTATACATGACTGCTGCAGCCAATCACCGGCCTCAGTGGTCTTGTGTCTATACATGACTGCTGCAGCCGATCACCGGCCTCAGTGCTCTTGTGTCTATACATGACTGCTGCAGCCAATCACCGGCCTCAGTGGTCTTGTGTCTATACATGACTGCTGCAGCCAATCACCGGCCTCAGTGGTCTTGTGTCTATACATGGCTGCTGGTCTATACAAGACCACTGAGGCGGGTGATCGTACTGATGTTATCCCTGAATGACAACTAGAAACAGACAGCAACACTGAAGTAATTAAACAGTGAATTCAATGTTTCCCCTAATTTTTCATGTAATGGAGAACAATTGATGACTTTATCTCACCTGTAGCCCGATGGGTCCTGGAGACCCTGGGAAACCTCGTGTACCTTCATCTCCTTTAGCTCCAAAGATTCCCTGCTGTCCCCGTGGTCCGGGCTCTCCATCAGCTCCCTGCAGAGAAACACAAAATCCGTTACTAAAAGCCGGACCGGATCCAGGCTGGAGATTCCATAGGGTAAAATATTTAGTTGCGACGCATTTTTCTGGAAAAAGAAAAAAATTCTAAGTAAACATCAGAGGAGATGACACTGACATTGCCAGAAGTTACCGCTCATTAACTGTATAAAATCTTTTCACCAATGTAAATATTATATCCTCAATATCCATCTGTGACATAGTACAGATATTATAGATATTCCACGAGCCTCGTTACAGCTCCTGCTGCTGATGACTATGCTATTTATTATTAGTGGGGTATCGCAGCGCTTGCAGTTTGTCCACAGATTCCTGAAAACTTGAAAACTTTTTTCTGAAAACTTTTTTTCTGTTGCACTCAGTTTGACGGGCAGCTCCAAATTTCTGGCCGACATAAATGTGGTGCGCAGTGTGAATGTGCCCGGGACGCCCACTTATTGGGTATTGTGTGAGTGCGTAGTGCAAGCCTGAAACAATACTGCGGGAAATGCATCATAAATACAAGTTTGTAAAAGTATTTATGTGCAAAGACCATAAAAAAAACTGGCGCAGGCCTGGTAATAACACATAGGGGCAAATTAACTTACCCGGTCCTGTTGCGATCCCCGATTCGGAATGTCCGACGAAGATGAAGTCCGGCGCGATTCACGTAGCTCGTGCGCCTGAGTTCCTGCATCCGTCGCTTCCCCACTAAGGTCGGCTGGAGTTCACCTTCTTCTTCTCGGTGCTTGTAAGTGCGTGTCTTGCGACACAATTCGAAGTGTTAAATCTTACGCGTTGTCCGAATCCGACGGGTTGTCCGACGGCCCACCCCCTAATCACGTGCAAAACGATGTGCATGTTCCAAGATCCGATCGCGTGCGTGAAACTCCCCTGTTAAATGCGGCGCACAATGGAAATTGTCAGGAAACCCAACGAAAATGCGCTCCACAGACTGTTAGTAAATGAGCCCCATAGTGTGGATAGAAGTTTTTCATGGTGTTTGTGGCTGTGCAGCTCGTACATCACAATGTTGCACTGATAAATCACATCTCATGATCGTGAATGTTGCAACAAATTACATGATGAATCCCTGACGTGACTGTTGTCACAAATCCCAAATTGTTTAATTTTTGGGGACAAGTCACAAGCATCATAGACTGCGACGTAAATCTCTCATGAACGTGAATCGCTTGTGACACGGGTTCCTTCCTGAACCAGACCCAGCCTTGTAAATATATGTCTGACACTTTAGAAAGTTTGGGAAACAAAATAAAATGTTTTCTTTATTTTCAGACACTGTAATGTTTTTATTGTTTTAGCAGATGCACTTACCGGGGTACCTGGCTGTCCGACGGGTCCAATAGGACCAGGGGGACCAGGAGGACCCTGAAAAGAAAAGAAGAAGTAAGAAGATTACATGGAGGAAGCATTAGTGGCTCCTGGGCCTTGGAATCTTCCAATCGTCATATAAAAAAACATCCTCATAGACTGTAAGCTCTTGTGTCACCCCTCATCCTCATAGACTGTAAGCTCTTGTGTCCTCCCCTCATCCTCATAGACTGTAAGCTCTTGTGTCCTCATCCTCATAGACTGTAAGCTCTTGTGTCACCCCCTCATCCTCATAGACTGTAAGCTCCTGTGTCACCTCCTCATCCTCATAGACTGTAAGCTCTTGTGACCCCCTCATCCTCATAGACTGTAAGCTCTTGTGTCCCTCCTCATCCTCATAGACTGTAAGCTCTTGTGTCACCCCCTAATCCTCATAGACTGTAAGCTCTTGTGTCACCCCTCATCCTCATAGACTGTAAGCTCTTGTGTCACCCCCTAATCCTCATAGACTGTAAGCTCTTGTGTCTCCCCTCATCCTCATAGACTGTAAGCTCTTGTGTCCTCCCCTCATCCTCATAGACTGTAAGCTCTTGTGTCACCCCCTCATCCTCATAGACTGTAAGCTCTTGTGTCTCCCCTCATCCTCATAGACTGTAAGCTCTTGTGTCCCCCCTCATCCTCATAGACTGTAAGCTCTTGTGTCACCCCCTAATCCTCATAGACTGTAAGCTCTTGTGTCTCCCCTCATCCTCATAGACTGTAAGCTCTTGTGTCCCCTCTCATCCTCATAGACTGTAAGCTCTAGTGTCACCCCCTCATCCTCATAGACTGTAAGCTCTTGTGTCACCCCCTCATCCTCATAGACTGTAAGCTCTTGTGTCACCCCCTCATCCTCATAGACTGTAAGCTCTTGTGTCACCCCCTCATCCTCATAGACTGTAAGCTCTTGTGTCACCCCCTCATCCTCATAGACTGTAAGCTCCTGTGTCACCCCCTCATCCTCATAGACTGTAAGCTCTTGTGTCCGCCCCTCATCCTCATAGACTGTAAGCTCTTGTGTCACCCCCTCATCCTCATAGACTGTAAGATCTTGTGTCACCTCATCCTCATAGACTGTAAGCTCTTGTGTCACCCCTCATCCTCATAGACTGTAAGCTCTTGTGTCACCCCCTAATCCTCATAGACTGTAAGCTCTTGTGTCACCCCATCATCCTCATAGACTGTAAGCTCTTGTGTCACCCCCTCATCCTCATAGACTGTAAGCTCTTGTGTCACCCCCTAATCCTCATAGACTGTAAGCTCTTGTGTCTCCCCTCATCCTCATAGACTGTAAGCTCTTGCGTCTCCCCTCATCCTCATAGACTGTAAGCTCTTGTGTCCCCCTCATCCTCATAGACTGTAAGCTCTTGTGTCCCCCCTCATCCTCATAGACTGTAAGCTCTTGTGTCACCCCCTCATCCTCATAGACTGTAAGCTCTTGTGTCTCCCCTCATCCTCATAGACTGTAAGCTCTTGTGTCTCCCCTCATCCTCATAGACTGTAAGCTCTTGTGTCACCCCCTCATCCTCATAGACTGTAAGCTCTTGTGTCACCCCCTCATCCTCATAGACTGTAAGCTCTTGTGTCACCCCCTCATCCTCATAGACTGTAAGCTCTTGTGTCACCCCCTCATCCTCATAGACTGTAAGCTCTTGTGTCACCCCCTCATCCTCATAGACTGTAAGCTCTTGTGTCACCCCCTCATCCTCATAGACTGTAAGCTCTTGTGTCACCCCCTCATCCTCATAGACTGTAAGCTCTTGTGTCACCCCCTCATCCTCATAGACTGTAAGCTCTTGTGTCATCCCCTCATCCTCATAGACTGTAAGCTCTTGTGTCACCCCCTCATCCTCATAGACTGTAAGCTCTTGTGTCACCTCCTCATCCTCATAGACTGTAAGCTCTTGTGTCACCCCCTCATCCTCATAGACTGTAAGCTCTTGTGTCATCCCCTCCTCCTCATAGACTGTAAGCTCTTGTGTCACCCCCTCATCCTCATAGACTGTAAGCTCTTGTGTCACCCCCTCATCCTCATAGACTGTAAGCTCTTGTGTCTCCCCCTCATCCTCATAGACTGTAAGCTCTTGTGTCACCCCCTCATCCTCATAGACTGTAAGCTCTTGTGTCACCCCCTCATCCTCATAGACTGTAAGCTCTTGTGTCACCCCCTCATCCTCATAGACTGTAAGCTCTTGTGTCACCCCCTCATCCTCATAGACTGTAAGCTCTTGTGTCACCCCCTCATCCTCATAGACTGTAAGCTCTTGTGTCACCCCCTCATCCTCATAGACTGTAAGCTCTTGTGTCACCCCCTCATCCTCATAGACTGTAAGCTCTTGTGTCATCCCCTCCTCCTCATAGACTGTAAGCTCTTGTGTCATCCCCTCCTCCTCATAGACTGTAAGCTCTTGTGTCACCCCTCCTCCTCATAGACTGTAAGCTCTTGTGTCATCCCCTCCTCCTCATAGACTGTAAGCTCTTGTGTCACCCCCTCATCCTCATAGACTGTAAGCTCTTGTGTCACCTCTCATCCTCATAGACTGTAAGCTCTTGTGTCTCCTCCTCATCCTCATAGACTGTAAGCTATTGTGTCCGCCCTCATCCACATAGACTGTAAGCTCTTGTGTCACCCCCTCATCCTCATAGACTGTAAGCTCTTGTGTCACCCCCTCATCCTCATAGACTGTAAGCTGCAATGACTATGGGGAACACTTGGGCTTTCATTAGTATCTGGAATATATTTGTATGTGATACATTGGTTGTTTCTTGTTGGATTCTTTGGAGGATACATCCTATGCTGATGGAACGTCTAAGATGCCTATATACATGTACTACACAATATATAGTATATATAAGTATTTGGAGACTACAATGGCCACATATATACTTCCCTATCACAAGGTCAAGGGCAGTGTCCCATCAGACTCCATCCTGATAACCCAGGGACATAATCATAGATCCAGGAACCAGGACTGCGGGATTTTCTTATATTTATTTATCTATGGCCTCCTTCCTTCTAACATCAACTTATATAATTATGCTAATGAACCTGTGCGCCTTCCCTTGCCCCTCTGTGATCTGGCTTTACAGGCTGTTACACTGTCTCATCCTCGTGGAAGTGCTGAGACAGTGTAAAGTCACATCAAAGAAGAGCTAGGGTTGCCTCTCTGGCCCATTAGCATAATTTTCAAAGTTGATTTCAGAAGGAATAAGGCAATGGCTAAGCAATACAAGAAGATACCACAGTCCTGGTGCCTGGATCTAGGAGTAATGTATCAGGATGGTGTTGGGTGGGAGATTCCCTTTATTTTCCACCTAATATACCAATGGCCTAAGATCTGAAGCTTTAGTAGACGTATCACAAGAGGCAGCGGCCATGTTTTAGCTGGGACTTTGATTGTGCATCTGCTTTGGTTTAATAGTTATAGTCATAATCTTAGGTAAGGAACATTGAAGAGCCGGTAAAGTGGCGAAATATCCAGATACTTACGTGTTCCCCTTTGTTCCCCTTGGCTCCCTTCTGTCCGTGCTCCCCAACTTCACCCTGCGAGATGATAAGAACAGGAGCAATGACTATATTACATACTGAAGACTACACAAAGCAACGTCATACAAGATACATACAGAGGGATCGGACCTCTGCAGTGTGTGACACTATTACACAGTTACACAGGGTCATAACATTCTACATTGAGTCTCTGTAGCCACCACAAAAACTTCACCTTATCTCCGTCTTCTCCGGAGATTCCAGGAGGTCCGGCTGCCCCAGGAAGACCCACAGGTCCTTGCACTCCGTCTCTACCTGCAGGACCAATGGGACCTTTCTCACCCTATAAGAAAATGCAGAATGTACAGAATTAGATAATAATACAGAAATCACAGAGACACCGGAAACTAGAACAGTCATTACTGTACAGGATTATAATCTGTCGTTCTGTCTTTATATTCAGCAAATTCTCTCTTGGGGGTAAGTTCTACCTCGATCCCCCCCCCCAGGACAAGTCCAAGGCATCACCAATGACGTATCACATGGAGTATTCAGAGCGGATGAGACAATGACAGAGGCCAAACACATCGATCACCAGCGCCATGGACTCAATATACAACTAGACTCAGTAATAGAGGAATATTCTATACACTAAGCCTGTATACAGGTATATAGACCTCATGGCCACCCAGATCTATACACTAAGCCTGTATACAGGTATATAGACCTCATGTCCACCCAGATCTATACACTAAGCCTGTATACAGGTATATAGACCTCATGGCCACCCAGATCTATACACTAAGCCTGTATACAGGTATATAGACCTCATGTCCACCCAGATCTATACACTAAGCCTGTATACAGGTATATAGACCTCATGGTCACCCAGATCTATACACTAAGCCTGTATACAGGTATATAGACCTCATGTCCACCCAGATCTATACACTAAGCCTGTATACAGGTATATAGACCTCATGGCCACCCAGATCTATACACTAAGCCTGTATACAGGTATATAGACCTCATGGCCACCCAGATCTATACACTAAGCCTGTATACAGGTATATAGACCTCATGGCCACCCAGATCTATACACTAAGCCTGTATACAGGTATATAGACCTCATGGCCACCCAGATCTATACACTAAGCCTGTATACAGGTATATAGACCTCATGGCCACCCAGATCTATACACTAAGCCTGTATACAGGTATATAGACCTCATGTCCACCCAGATCTATACACTAAGCCTGTATACAGGTATATAGACCTCATGTCCACCCAGATCTATACACTAAGCCTGTATACAGGTATATAGACCTCATGGCCACCCAGATCTATACACTAAGCCTGTATACAGGTATATAGACCTCATGGCCACCCAGATCTATACACTAAGCCTGTATACAGGTATATAGACCTCATGGCCACCCAGATCTATACACTAAGCCTGTATACAGGTATATAGACCTCATGTCCACCCAGATCTATACACTAAGCCTGTATACAGGTATATAGACCTCATGGCCACCCAGATCTATACACTAAGCCTGTATACAGGTATATAGACCTCATGGTCACCCAGATCTATACACTAAGCCTGTATACAGGTATATAGACCTCATGTCCACCCAGATCTATACACTAAGCCTGTATACAGGTATATAGACCTCATGGCCACCCAGATCTATACACTAAGCCTGTATACAGGTATATAGACCTCATGGCCACCCAGATCTATACACTAAGCCTGTATACAGGTATATAGACCTCATGTCCACCCAGATCTATACACTAAGCCTGTATACAGGTATATAGACCTCATGGCCACCCAGATCTATACACTAAGCCTGTATACAGGTATATAGACCTCATGGTCACCCAGATCTATACACTAAGCCTGTATACAGGTATATAGACCTCATGGTCACCCAGATCTATACACTAAGCCTGTATACAGGTATATAGACCTCATGGCTACCCAGATCTATACACTAAGCCTGGATACAGGTATATAGACCTCATGGCCACCCAGATCTATACACTAAGCCTGGATACAGGTATATAGACCTCATGGCCACCCAGATCTATACACTAAGCCTGTATACAGGTATATAGACCTCATGGCCACCCAAATCTATACACTAAGCCTGTATACAGGTATATAGACCTCATGGCCACCCAGATCTTTACACTAAGCCTGTATACAGGTATATAGACCTCGTGGCCACCCAGATCTATACACTAAGCCTGTATACAGGTATATAGACCTCATGTCCACCCAGATCTATACACTAAGCCTGTATACAGGTATATAGACCTCATGTCCACCCAGATCTATACACTAAGCCTGTATACAGGTATATAGACCTCATGTCCACCCAG
Organism: Engystomops pustulosus; assembly: GCF_040894005.1. Lineage (NCBI taxonomy): Eukaryota > Metazoa > Chordata > Amphibia > Anura > Leptodactylidae > Engystomops > Engystomops pustulosus. Next base: position 3,474,748 of record NC_092419.1, read on the forward strand.
ATCTATACACTAAGCCTGTATACAGGTATATAGACCTCATGGCCACCCAGATCTATACACTAAGCCTGTATACAGGTATATAGACCTCATGTCCACCCAGATCTATACACTAAGCCTGTATACAGGTATATAGACCTCATGGCCACCCAGATCTATACACTAAGCCTGTATACAGGTATATAGACCTCATGGCCACCCAGATCTATACACTAAGCCTGTATACAGGTATATAGACCTCATGTCCACCCAGATCTATACACTAAGCCTGTATACAGGTATATAGACCTCATGGCCACCCAGATCTATACACTAAGCCTGTATACAGGTATATAGACCTCATGGCCACCCAGATCTATACACTAAGCCTGTATACAGGTATATAGAGCTCATGGCCACCCAGATCTATACACTAAGCCTGGATACAGGTATATAGACCTCATGGCCACCCAGAACTATACACTAAGCCTGGATACAGGTATATAGACCTCATGTCCACCCAGATCTATACACTAAGCCTATATACAGGTATATAGACCTCATGGCCACCCAGATCTATACACTAAGCCTGTATACAGGTATATAGACCTCATGGCCACCCAGATCTATACACTAAGCCTGGATACAGGTATATAGACCTCATGGCCACCCAGATTTATACATACGGGAACACCCTTTTCTCCAGCAGCGCCAGAAGGTCCTTGAGGGCCGGGTCTTCCGGGAGGTCCAATAGGTCCACCTTGTCCTGGTCCACCTCTTTCTCCAGGAGATCCCTATGGATTGAAAAATCATAGCCTGAATACAACACAGACCTAAAGACTGAGAAGAGCTCGATGCCCCACACTCCATCAATCCCCAGCATAATAGTAATAATGGAATAGTAATGGTTAGCTCCGGAAAAGTAAAATTGTTCTATGTTCAGGATATGCAAATCACCACCCGATATTGAATAACAAGTCATCATGTAACATATATGTAACGGAGACCTACAACACATGGAGGAGACTGTATGGAAAAGATGAGAACTTACTGCCGGACCGGGGGGACCAGCTGGACCTTCATTACCCTTCAGCCCGGGACCACCCTAAAGACAAAGAAAAGTGGAGATTGTAGTGATATTTCAAGTTGACACAAATAAACATACATGGAAATGTAAAACTTTCTAATATCATTTTTATTTTTTGCATTGGTTCAGTTAGAAAAGTCTAAAATACACAAATTTATTCACAATAAAGAACTTTTGTATATTCTTAAAACTTTTAGCTACTCTCAAGGTTCCGTGTTGTAATTCATATATAAAAATGTGAGCTTCCAATATTCCTGTCACATACTGGACCCTGATACTGTCAGGATTGTTTGTATCTCATGTGTTTCGTTTTTGTTACATTTTGAATTATCTGTGTCTTATAGTTACTATTTACATAAATAAATAAATATAAATAATAAATAGAACATTGGCGATTCTTAGAGTTACAGTTACAGTTTCTGTGTCTTATAGTTTTGTTACATTTTTTAATTATCTGTGTTTTATAGTTTATTTGTGAATTCTGAGTTTTTAAAACTTCTGCAAAGAGAAATTGTTTCGGGCTCTGGAGACGCGTCAGAAAACTTTCTTGTAACTTGTAGAAGGCGACTGCAGGGAACTCCCTCGTCTCAATGTATAAAGATACAAATATAAAAAGCTGTAACAGATTTGATCTATTTTCGGTCTATATACATATCGATGTAGTGACTAGGAAGAAGCAGGGAAGTCCAAGAATTGCTTCAGCCGAATCGGCTTTTAAAAATGGCAGCAAAATACTAATGCTTTGAATAATGTCACAATGTAATTTCTTTCTAGGTAAAATGATGGATAGAATTGCAGAAAAAGAATGAACCCCGTTAGTAGGTGAGGTCTGTCAGGCACTGCTGGTCTCTGCCAGATACTTAGACATGATGGTCACCCCCATGTTACTATTACAGATTGCAGCACCTACAGGTTTCCTCCAAAGCATCGCCATTGATATGATACTTATATATTATATATTCACATTACATAGATATCCATAAGTTCTACATGTGATGGAATATCTTTGGTAGATTTCTTTACTTTAGGTTCTGGTGTTATCCAGAGGGAATCATCTTTTACCGCAATTGTATTTATCTCTGGTGTTTATGGTGTTTGTGTCAACTAATGAACACAAAAATGTCTCAGAAAATGATGTAAGACCAGGCGCGTAACTTGAGGGGGTGCAGAGGTTGCGGTTGCACCAGGGCCCATGAGGTTTAGGGGGCCCTTATGGTGTGACTTTCCCATTTGAGAAGACTATTACTATAAACCATACATTATAGTCAGGGGCCTGGCACACACTTTGCACTGGGGCCCATCAGCTTCTAGTTACGCCACTGTGTAAGACAATGACATGTACCACAACTACCAGCACTACTACTACTACTAATGATGATGATCTGTGTGGTGCTACTCACCGGTGTCCCGGGGAGGCCTCTCTCTCCTGGGAATCCTCTCAATCCGGCCGGACCGTCCTTTCCAGGGACACCGACAGTTCCAGGATCTCCCTGTGAAGAAATAACGATTGGTAGGTATCAGGACAGTAAGTTGGAGTTGGGAAAGAAACTTGGGAAGGGCAATGGAGTCATGAATTGATAAACCTGTGTCCTTTTTCCATCTATAGAACAATGGAAAATGTGGAGGTGAACAAAAATTTTGGTAAACAGCAGAAGTGGTTTCCTCACCTTGGTGCCTTCTTTCCCAGATGCACCAGACAGGCCCTGCTCTCCAGGGGGTCCTGGAGGACCCGGGTGCCCCCTCTCTCCCATAGGTCCAGATTCTCCTTGAGCTCCCTGTACAGTGATGGACATTTAGATGCTCGATCAATGTTTAAAATGAGGAAGTAGAGAATTTATAACAAATATATGTGCTACATGCATCATACCTGCGGTCCGACAACACCCGGAGGTCCGGTGGTTCCCATTTTACCTTGGAAACCCTACGAATAGACATAAGATGAGTAATGATATTGTATGGCAGTGTTGTGACGGCTCAGTATGGTATTATTAGAGACCATACACTAAAAATCCCAATACTCACCACTTCTCCTCTCTGTCCGGGATGTCCTGGGATTCCATCTTTTCCTGGGGGGCCCTAGAGAAGAAGAAGCAGAGAAATTACTTTACTGTCCCCTCTTTATAGAAATCATCTTGTCTATAAAGTGATGTCATTAGGATTTTCTCATTATGACCCTTTTTACAATGGAGTCTTATTTGATTTTACATGAGGCACTTGACATTATGGATCCTTTAAGATAACTTTTACATTGGACACTGACAAATCTGGCTAATTTAATAGTCATGGACCTGAGTCTAGGCTACTGCTGGACATCTTAGTAATGAGGGGGGCTGCTGGACATCTTATTAATGAGGGGGGCTGCTGGACATCTTATTAATGAGGGGGGCTGCTGGACATCTTATCAATGAGGGGGGCTGCTGGCCATCTTATCAATGAGGGGGGCTGCTGGCCATCTTATTAATGAGGGGGGCTGCTGGACATCTTATTAATGAGGGGGGCTGCTGGACATCTTATTAATGAGGGGGGCTGCTGGACATCTTATTAATGAGGGGGGCTGCTGGCCATCTTAATAATGAGGGGGGCTGCTGGACATCTTATGCATGAGGGGGGTTGCTGGACATCTTGTTAATGAGGGTGGTTGCTGGAGGGGGGTTTCTAGACAGTATCTTAGTTACGGAGGCTGCTGCTGAGAACTACGTATAAGGTGTATGAGTATGGTGCTGTGAGTATATGTTGGTGTGTGTATATATATATGTGTGTGTGTGTGTGTATTTTCATGTCTAATGTGCAGGATGAAGTTGGAAGGGCGATTATGAGGCCCTGAGGACATTGCTTGATCCAGAAAAAATGGCGTTTGCTTCACTTGACTAGAGCTGAGTGATGGCCAAAATAATAATCTTTACCCCAATGATCACTTTAATGTTACATATTGTAATATATTACAATATATTTTCCTGTCTTCGTAGCCTTGACCCAATCATTGTGGTTTGAAAGCAGGGTGATGGAGGTTCTGGTCATGGTCTGGTCAATATAAGAATTTGGATCTAGTCTTGGGTGGGGGCACTGGTTCTCATTGAGGAGACCCTGACATATTATTACAGTTTATTCAGATTGGAACCTAGTCGGTGCCAAGGACTGTATAATGTACTCACGGGAGGTCCTTTAGGTCCAGGGAAGCCATTAGAGCCTTGTGGTCCTGGAAGACCCTGGAGAGAAAGAAGAAGAAAGCTCAGAGGACAAACAGGTGGAAACACTGAGAGGCAAAGATGGAGAAGCTTGAGATAATGATATTATTAATGAACCATTGTTACATATAAGATACAGACACTGAGAAGGACAAAGGAAAATAGGAATGACAGAAATTCTGCGGAATCATAAACCGTGGAAAGATTCTCAATGTACAGGGAATAAAAGGGACAGTCAGAGGATTATGGATACAAAATTATTCATTGGTTAAAGATCTGGACTTACTCTTTCTCCAGGGGGACCAGAAGGTCCATCTCCTCCGGATGTGCCCTGTGGGGGGGAGACAATAGGTAAATCTTGTGGCTAATGACAAGATAGAAACACGAGGGGAACAAAGAAATATCTGACGTTACTTATTATAACTTATTACTTATTGTAACATTATTATTGTTATTATATGAATAAGGAATGAGCTGCAATAGCGCGGCCCCACCACTGCAGTATAGGTGGCGCTGTCTGCTCCTGGCTCAGGGCCCGGGTGTCGCTGACCTCATTACTTGTCAGTATTGGACAGAACCTTTTTCCCTGTATACTTGTTCCCCTACCTTTGGTCCTGACTTTCCGGTGGCCCCACGGGGTCCTCTTTGTCCTCTTGGACCCTGTCAAATAAACGGATAATTAATAAACATATAAAGTAATAAAATTGTATTGTGTACACAAAATCCACATTTTATACGAAAAAGCAAGAGTCACTTAGCCCCATGCACAAGGCAGATTGTCTGGAACCAGAACTGAACAAGAAATTATTGGGATTTTGTTTACTGTTCGGTCATTTGCTTCGTTTATGGCAAAAAAATTTTTTAATTCAAGCCACGCCTCCATTATGATAAGCTCCACCTCCTGCTTAGGTGAGACGCAAAATGTGTCTAAACAAATAAATGGCGCAGCAGAAGGTGCAGCACATTGTGCAGCATGAGGCACGTGTAACACAAACCAGGGGGGAGGATGAATGGATGATAATGCGGTGACTGATAGATGTCTGAAGAGAGACCATTCATATAGCAATAAGCTGTAAATAACTTACTGAGGGTCCTCTCTCGCCTCTTGGTCCTGATTTTCCAGAAAGACCCTAAAAAAATAAAAACAATAAAGTCTGTTTAATAATAAATCATTGTTACACATCAACACTAACATCATTGCAATAATATAAACTATTGTGTCCTACCACAACTACCTGTACACATTGCAATTCACATCTACAACGTTACTTAATCAAATGGGGATCTATTTCTACATACAGACAGTCCCTGAGTTACATACAAGGGAGGTTCTGTAGGTTTGTACTTGAAGCTGAATTTGTATGTAAGTCGGAACTGTATATTTTATAATTGTAGCCCCAGTCAAAATTTTTTGGCCTCTGTGAAAATGTTAAAATGTTGTGTTGTCATCAAAACCAGGATTAACAATAAGTTTAGTCGCAGACACCTCTGATAACGGTTAGAGCTGATCATTGTAGTCTGGGACTAAGGTACAGTAAATTACCAACATCCAGAGGTTTGTTTGTAACTAGGGGTCGTCTGTAAGTCCCGTGTTCTTAAATAAGGGACCGGCTTTATGTAGCGCCCGATCTGTGTGTTTTCAAATCCCATGCATGGAAAACATTCTGAGTGTATACTGCCGCCACCAGAGGGGGGTAAAGAGCTCACTGCATACAGGTGTTGTACTCATCCAATGATAACACTGCATACAGGTATTGTACTCATCCAATGATAACACTGCATACAGGTATTGTACTCATCCAATGATAACACTGCATACAGGTATTGTACTCATCCAATGATAACACTGCATACAGGTGTTGTACTCATCCAATGATAATACTGCATGCAGCAAGCACAATGCTCTAGCGGCAGCCGCATCTAGACAAATATGGAGATTTAAGATGGAGGGTCTTTCCACACAAGCTCATCTGCTAGAAGTAATGTTTGTCAATGAACACAATGGCCTATTACCACAGCCTCTGCTGAGTACATGGAGCGAAGCAATGCAGCGCATGCACCACCAATAAACTTGTGTGATAAATACAATCAGCCGACACACAAGAATTTGCTGGTGGATCAGCCGTCCATGTAGGATGCGGACACACTATGTAGATGTTACGGCATCCTGAGCTGCTACTGAGCCCATCCCGAATGTCATGGATGTGGTACGTCTGGTGTCTGTCTCCTACATGGGGAAATACATGGGAGCTTCTCATACCCTAAGTGTGCACCACCACTCAACAACGGGTGTGCGGGACCTCCACTTCTATCTACTGGGTGTAGTAAGGCCTCCCCCAATCTGATAGTAGAGAAACAAGAATATTAACCCTGAGAGCTGGGAATGGTGAGGGCTACAAATAGATCCAACGAGCCGCAACACGGAACAAAAAATGCCAAAAGCTAAGTTTGGTGAATAATGAGGAAAAGTCCCGGAGTCCTGACCAGCACCTTCATATATACAAGCCATGAATATCATTTGTTTTGTATTTGGATGTAATATCTCAGGCTCCGATAAAAATAGTATTTAAAAAGAACCCTGTGGCAGCATTGGGCTCCTCTCCTGGGTCACTACATGGACAATATGATTGTATAGATTTCCTTGTGTGGCTGGAGAGGACACAAAGCTTGTACTGTAACTATAGGGAGACATGGCGGCTCTTTTATGTTGTTCTTTTATCACTTTCTATGTTGGGACACGGACACATCACATCCATTGTAGAAGTGACTGAGGTCTTAGGGATAGATGGTCCCTGGAAGTTCTCCTATATCTATATGACCTCCTCTCCATACATTGACCGATGCAGATGGATGTGATGAATGTTATGTAGTAGGATATAACGTGTCTCATACCCGCGCTCCCTTCTCTCCGTTAGCCCCGGGGAATCCTGGGAATCCGAGAGATCCCTGTAAGGAGAAAATATAAGGTAAATCACTGCCCAACATCCGGGGTCTGTATCAGCGTTATCTTCCTGTGACCCTTCTTTACCTTTGTCCCCTGTCGTCCCGGATATCCTGGCAGCCCGGGGACACCCAGTTTACCCTGGAAGGGAAGATAATACAGGTTTAATGGCCGTCTGGGCAATCCATACATGAAAGAGAACACACACACGACACAACCACATCTCACCTTCTCACCAATCAATCCAAGGGGTCCGGGGTCACCAGGGGGGCCAGACCTTCCCTTTGGACCTTCCGGCCCATCTTCTCCTCTAGACCCTGGGACACCACCTTCACCCTAAACAGATATAGTAAGAAACAGAGGATATAACACAAGAGCCTCGCAGAGGCACCAACCTCAGGATTGTTAGAGGTAGTTTATGAATTTAGTGAAACTATCAGACATCACATTATAGAGAATGAATCCAGGACGATCACGGAGATATTATAGGATGTATCACTTATGTATAATGTAAGGAAGGTCAATATATTCAAGTTTTACCTTGTCGCCCTTTACGCCGAAGTCCCCCTTGAATCCTGGGAAACCATCTTCACCCTTTGAATAGTAAACACAGCAATGTTATGAGTAGGACACCTGAGGGGGTCTGGCTGTAGGACACGTGAGGGGGTCCGGCTGTAGGACATGTGAGGAGTTCTGGCTGTAGGACAGGTGAGGGGGTCTAGCTGTAGGACATGTGAGGAGTTCTGGCTGTAGGACAGGTGAGGGGGTCTAGCTGTAGGACACGTGAGGGGGTCCGGCTGTAGGACACGTGAGGGGGTCTGGCTGTAGGACACGTGAGGGGGTCTGGCTGTAGGACACGTGAGGGGGTCTGGCTGTAGGACACGTGAGGGGGTCTAGCTGTAGGACAGGTGAGTGGGGTCTAGCTGTAGGACAGGTGAGTGGGGTCTAGCTGTAGGACAGGTGAGTGGGGTCTAGCTGTAGGACAGGTGAGTGGGGTCTAGCTGTAGGACAGGTGAGGGGGTCTAGCTGTAGGACACGTGAGGGGGTCTAGCTGTAGGACAGGTGAGGTGGTCTAGCTGTAGGACACGTGGGGGAGTCTAGCTGTAGGACAGGTGAGGGGGTCTAGCTGTAGGACACGTGAGAGGGTCTAGCTGTAGGACAGGTGAGGGGGTCTAGCTGTAGGACAGGTGAGGGGGTCTAGCTGTAGGACAGGTGGGGGGGTCTAGCTGTAGGACAGGTGAGGGGGTCTAGCTGTAGGACACGTGAGGGGGTCCAGCTGTAGGACATGTGAGGGGGTCTAGCTGTAGGACACGTGGGGGAGTCTAGCTGTAGGACACGTGAGGGGGTCTAGCTGTAGGACAGGTGAGGGGGTCTAGCTGTAGGACAGGTGAGGGGGTCTAGCTGTAGGACACGTGAGGGGGTCTAGCTGTAGGACAGGTGAGGGGGTCTAGCTGTAGGACACGTGAGGGGGTCTGGCTGTAGGACAGGTGAGGGGGATCTATCTGTAGGACACGTGAGGGGGTCTAGCTGTAGGATACGTGAGGGGGTCTAGCTGTAGGACACGTGAGGGGGTCTAGCTGTAGGACAGGTGACGGGGGTCTAGCTGTAGGACATGTGAGGGGGTCTAGCTGTAGGACACGTGAGGGGGTCTAGCTGTAGGACACGTGAGTGGGGTCTAGCTGTAGGACACGTGAGGGGGTCCAGCTGTAGGACACGTGAGGGGGGTCTATCTGTAGGACAGGTGAGGGGGTCTAGCTGTAGGACACGTGAGAGGGTCTAGCTGTAGGACACGTGAGGGGGGTCCAGCTGTAGGACACGTGAGGGGGTCTAGCTGTAGGACATGTGAGGGGGTCTAGCTGTAGGACACGTGAGGGGGTCTAGCTGTAGGATAGGTGAGGGGGTCTAGCTGTAGGACACGTGAGGGGGTCTAGCTGTAGGATAGGTGAGGGGGTCTAGCTGTAGGACACGTGAGGGGGTCTAGCTGTAGGATAGGTGAGGGGGTCTAGCTGTAGGACACGTGAGGGGGTCTAGCTGTAGGACACGTGAGGGGGTCTAGCTGTAGGACACGTGAGGGGGTCTAGCTGTAGGATAGGTGAGGGGGTCTAGCTGTAGGACACGTGAGGGGGTCTAGCTGTAGGATAGGTGAGGGGGTCTAGCTGTAGGACACGTGAGGGGGTCTAGCTGTAGGACACGTGAGGGGGTCTAGCTGTAGGACACGTGAGGGGGTCTAGCTGTAGGACACGTGAGGGGGGTCTAGCTGTAGGACATGTGAGGGGGTCTAGCTGTAGGACACGTGAGGGGGTCTAGCTGTAGGACACGTGAGGGGGTCTAGCTGTAGGACACGTGAGGGGGGTCCAGCTGTAGGACACGTGAGGGGGGTCCAGCTGTGGGACACGTGAGGGGGTCTAGCTGTAGGACACGTGAGGGGGTCTAGCTGTAGGATAGGTGAGGGGGTCTAGCTATAGGACACGTGAGGGGGTCTAGCTGTAGGACACGTGAGGGGGTCTAGCTGTAGTACACGTGAGGGGGTCTAGCTGTAGGACACGTGAGGGGGTCTAGCTGTAGGACACGTGAGCGGGTCTAGCTGTAGGACACGTGAGGGGGTCTAGCTGTAGGACACATTAGGGGGTCTAGCTTTAGGACACGTGAGGGAGGTCTAGCTGTAGGACACGTGAGGGAGGTCTAGCTGTAGGACACGTGAGGGAGGTCTAGCTGTAGGACAGGTGAGGGGGGTCTAGCTGTAGGACACGTGAGAGGGTCTAGCTGTAGGACACGTGAGAGGGTCTAAATGTAGGACACGTGAGGGGGTTTAGCTGTAGGACACGTGAGGGGGTCTGGCTGTAGGACAGGTGGGGGGGTCTAGATGTAGGACACGTGAGGGCGTCTAGCTGTAGGACACGTGAGAGGGTCTAAATGTAGGATACGTGAGGGGGTCTGGCTGTAGGACACATGAGGGGGTCTAGCAGTAGGACAAGTGAGGGAGTCTAGCTGTTGTACACTTGAGGGGGTCTAGCTGTTGTACACTTGAGGGGGTCTGGCTGTAGGACACGTGAGAGGGTCTAGCTGTAGGACACGTGAGGGGGTCTAGCTGTAGGACACGTGAGGGGGTCTAGCTGTAGGACACGTGAGGGGGTCTAGCTGTAGGACACGTGAGGGGGTCTAGCTGTAGGACACGTGAGGGGGTCTAGCTGTAGGACACGTGAGGGGGTCTAGCTGTAGGACACGTGAGGGGGTCTGGCTGTAGGACACGTGAGGGGGTCTAGCTGTAGGACACGTGAGGGGGTCTAGCTGTAGGACACGTGAGGGGGTCTAGCTGTAGGACACGTGAGGGGGTCTAGCTGTAGGACACGTGAGGGGGTCTAGCTGTAGGACATGTGAGGGGGGTCTGGCTGTAGGACAAGTGATGAGGGTCTAGCTGTAGGACACGTGAGGGGGTCTAGCTGTAGGACACGTGAGGGGGTCTAGCTGTAGGACAGGTGAGGGGGTCTAGCTGTAGGACAGGTGAGGGGGGTCTAGCTGTAGAACAGGTGAGGGGGTCTAGCTGTAGGACACGTGAGGGGGTCTAGCTGTAGGACACGTGAGGGGGTCTAGCTGTAGGACACGTGAGGGGGTCTAGCTGTAGGACAGGTGAGGGGGTCTAGCTGTAGGACAGGTGAGGGGGGTCTAGCTGTAGGACAGGTGAGGGGGTCTAGCTGTAGAACAGGTGAGGGGGTATAGCTGTAGGAGACGTGAGGGGGTCTAGCTGTAGGACAGGTGAGTGGGGTCTTGCTGTAGGACACGTGAGGGGGTCTAGCTGTAGGACACGTGAGGGGGTCTAGCTGTAGGACACGTGAGGCGGTCTGGCTGTAGGACACGTGAGGGGGGTCTGGCTGTAGGACAGGTGAGCAGGGTCTAGCTGTAGGACATGTGAGGGGGTCTAGCTGTAGGACACGTGAGAGGGTCTAGCTGTAGGACACGTGAGGGGGTCTAGCTGTAGGACACATGAGGGGGGTCCAGCTGTAGGACACGTGAGGGGGTCTGGCTGTAGGACACGTGAGGGGGTCTAGCTGTAGGACACATGAAGGGGGTCCAGCTGTAGGACACGTGAGGGGGTCTAGCTGTAGGACACGTGAGGGGGGTCTGGCTGTAGGACGGCAGGGAGGGGGCAGATAACTACAGGTAAGTCAGTTTTGTTTTTACCTTTTCTCCTTTATGTCCTTTAAGACCCCGGATTCCGTCCACTCCCTGTGAAGACAAAAGGGATCAGCAAAGATTCAGCAATGTCCATACAGCTTCCAGCAATAGACTCTTCCAGTTGACTATGTAAATATGGCGGCTATTAAGGTCCCCCCTCCCCGGGTCCTGATCCCCACCCAGTAACACCCAAAGTGACGCGCAGGGGAAAAGCTTTACAAATCCCTCGTCTGCAAAGAAACTGGCAGGAAAGGGTTTATAATTTCACCCCATTGTATCTGCACCCCCATTGTATCTGCACCCCCCCATTGTATATGTACCCCCATTGTATCTGTACCCCCATTGTATCTGTACCCCCCCATTGTATCTGTATCCCCCCATTGTATCTGTATCCCCCCATTGTATCTGTACCCCCATTGTATCTGTACCCCCCCCCCATTGTATCTGTACCCCCCCCATTGTATCTGTACCCCCCCCATTGTATCTCTACCCCCCCATTGTATCTCTACCCCCCCATTGTATCTCTACCCCCCATTGTATCTGTACCCCCCCATTGTATCTGTACCCCCCCATTGTATCTCTACCCCCATTGTATCTGTACCCCCCCATTGTATCTGTACCACCCATGGTATCTGTACCCCTCATTGTATCTGTACCCCCATTGTATCTGTACCCCTCATTGTATCTGTCCCCCCATTGTATCTGTACCCCCCATTGTATCTGTATCCCCCATTGTATCTGTCCCCCCATTGTATCTGTACCCCCCATTGTATCTGTATCCCCCATTGTATCTGTATCCCCCATTGTATCTCTATCCCCCATTGTATCTGTACCCCCCCATTGTATCTGTACCCCCATTGTATCTGTACCCCCATTGTATCTCTATCCCCCATTGTATCTCTATCCCCCATTGTATCTTTACCCCCCATTGTATCTGTATCCCCCATTGTATCTCTATCCCCCATTGTATCTCTATCCCCCATTGTATCTGTACCCCCCCATTGTATCTGTACCCCCATTGTATCTGTACCCTCCCCCCATTGTATCTGTACCCCCCATTGTATATCTACCCCCCATTGTATCTGTACCCCCCATTGTATCTGTACCCCCCATTGTATCTGTATCCCCCATTGTATCTCTATCCCCCATTGTATCTGTACCCCCCCATTGTATCTGTACCCCCATTGTATCTGTACCCCCATTGTATCTGTACCCTCCCCCCATTGTATCTGTACCCCCCATTGTATATCTACCCCCCATTGTATCTGTACCCCCATTGTATATCTACCTCCCATTGTATCTCTACTCCCCATTGTATTTGTACCCCCCATTGTATCTCTACTCCCCATTGTATTTGTACCCCCCATTGTATTTGTACCCCCCATTGTATTTGTACCCCCCATTGTATCTCTACCCCCCATTGTATCTCTACCCCCCATTGTATTTGTACCCCCTAATGTATTTGTACCCCCCATTGTATCTCTACCCCCCATTTTATTTGTACCCCCCATTGTATTTGTACCCACCATTGTATCTGTACCCACCTGACACCAGTACCTGTACCCCTATTGTATCTGTACCCCCCATTGTATCTGTACCCCCATTGTATCTGTACCCCCATTGTATCTGTATCCCCCCATTGTATCTGTAACCCCCCCATTGTATCTGTACCCCTCCATTGTATCTGTATCCCCCATTGTATCTGTACCCCCATTGTATCTGTACCCCCATTGTATCTGTATCCCCCCATTGTATCTGTAACCCCCCATTGTATCTGTACCCCCCATTGTATCTGTATCCCCCATTGTATCTGCACCCCCATTGTATCTGTACCCCCCCATTGTATCTGTACCCCCATTGTATCTGTACCCCCATTGTATCTGTACCCCCCCATTGTATCTGTACCCCTCATTGTATCTGTATCCCCCCATTGTATCTGTATCCCCCATTGTATCTGTACCCCCATTGTATCTGTCCCTCCATTGTATCTGTCCCTCCATTGTATCTGTACCCCCCATTGTATCTGTATCCCCATTGTATCTGTACCCCCCATTGTATCTGTATCCCCATTGTATCTGTACCCCCCATTGTATCTGTATCCCCCCCATTGTATCTGTACCCCCCATTGTATCTGTACCCCCCCATTGTATCTGTACCCCCCCATTGTATCTGTATTCCCCATTGTATCTGTATCCCCCCATTGTATCTGTACCCCCATTGTATCTGTATCCCCATTGTATCTGTACCCCCCATTGTATCTGTATCCCCCCCATTGTATCTGTACCCCCCCATTGTATCTGTACCCCCATTGTATCTGTATCCCCCCATTGTATCTGTATCCCCCCATTGTATCTGTATCCCCCATTGTATCTGTACCCCCATTGTATCTGTACCCTCCTGAGATTTGTAGAGCAATGGACCCCACATTTTATAACTCAACATCAACGCAATTATTTTCTTATATATATATGACATAATCTGAACATCCTAAAGGAAAAGGGGCAAGAAATGGAGAGGTTCCGGTACCTTCGCGCCCCGAGGTCCTGGATATCCAATGGGACCTTGTGGACCAGATGGACCCTGAGGGGATGAGACAGAAGACATTATATATAATAACTCTGCAGGACGGGTGATAAACCATTGGCGGCAACAAAATCCAATCCCAAAGGGTTAATGGATCCATAGAAAGAAAAATATATGGAAATGAAGGGAATTAAAAAAAGTTCAATAAAACTCCTGGAAATAATCACTGATTAACCCTTCCAGGATGTTTCTTCAGTTTTCATTGCTGCTTTCTATAAGACGCAACTTATTATCGTTTTTGTGAGTTACAGGTGTGAGGACTTATAGGGGCAGATTTATCAAAAGTGAAGCCTCACGAATGTGCAGCCGATTACTGCATCCCGGAGCACGGCCTACAATCACCCGGCACTGCTCACCGAAATGAGTCTGAGGGGCTCCAGGCCCAGAGCCCCTCTGGCTCATTCACACAATTGAGAATCTATAAGAAGAGCAGATCCTGCCAGAGGGGGCGCACACCAGGATGTCAGTGCTTGGTTTACAACCCTTTATCCTGGTGGTAAATGTCCTTTAAATATGTTGCAAATTCCAACTCGCCCCTCGGTGCAGCCACAATACTAGATCTGGGCCAATATCTGCAGGATGATGTGTATTTTGGACGTTGTGTATTTGGGATGCCTGTAGTTCATTGGCTTTTATACATCCTCTCAATGACGGGGTGTAAGAACCCCCCATTCTGGTTCCACAAATGACATCAGTAACATCTTGTTATCCTTATTCTGCTGATTTTAAAAACGTGTTTTTATATTTCTCAGCAAACTGAGAACTTGGTTTTTATGTGTAGACGCGGTTTTCACTGGAGCAACAATTGGGTACATTTTCCAGTTTTGTTTCATTGCATTGGAAGAGAGATGACCAAAAAAAGCTGAATTTTAAGCATATTTTTTTAGTGCTCATTGAGAGATGTAGATAATGTTGTTGCTTCCTCCATCCTGTGTCACCTCCCCTAATGGTGGACCAGCGCCCGATGCACAAAGCTCATGAATGTGTCCGGCTGTGGAACACAGAACATTCGGGTCCAGATGTAAGAAACAATGTAGTAAGTGCAGCCTCCGGATGTGCGGAGTGCAGCAGGTTACTGGAGCACGGTCTTCTATAATCTGGCGCCCCCCGCACTGCTCGTCCCTCTAGGGGCGCATTTTCTCTGTCTTGTTGAAGAGGAAGATGAAGAAACCACGGCTGCAGCTTTATGTGTCATGTACGTGCTGATAAGTGTTAACTCTGACCACGGCCATTGCCGCAGGAGCCCCGGTCACTGCCGGTCACCACTGTCGCCCTGAGGACTATGGGTGCTCACTGTGATGTATATCTAGGTGCTGTGTGTCGCTGCGCACTTCATGTACTGACCATGAAATATAAAGCTATAGATGGCTACACATGACCCGGATTTTGGCAGTGCCGGAGGGGTCACCCGGAGGACCTCACTGAGGATACAAGCAAAGTCATCAGAACAAGGTAATAACTATAGAGGGCGAATGAGGAGACAAATCCAACTTACCTGGTTTCCTTTGAAGCCGCCAGGACCTTCTTTACCAGGATGACCCTAGAAAGAAAGAAGACACAAGTATTAGAATAATACTTGTATTCCTTTAGGTAGGTCCTCAGGTACAGGTGATGGGGACAGTCAGGAGATGACTGTGCTATAGGTCCTAAGCTATAGGCTATGGGGACAGTCAGTAGTCAGGAGATGACTGTGCTATAGGTCCTCAGCTATAGGCTATAGGAACAGTCAGTAGTCAGGAGATGACTGTGCTATAGGTCCTCAGCTATAGGCTATGGGGACAGTCAGTAGTCAGGACATGACTGTGCTATAGGTCCTCAGCTATAGGCTATGGGGACAGTCAGTAGTCAGGACATGACTGTGCTATAGGTCCTAAGCTATAGGCTATGGGGACAGTCAGTAGTCAGGACATGACTGTGCTATAGGTCCTCAGCTATAGGCTATGGGGACAGTCAGTAGTCAGGAGATGACTGTGCTATAGGTCCTCAGCTATAGGCTATGGGGACATTCAGTAGTCAGGAGATGACTGTGCTATAGGTCCTCAGCTATAGGCTATAGGAACAGTCAGTAGTCAGGAGATGACTGTGCTATAGGTCCTCAGCTATAGGCTATGGGGACAGTCAGTAGTCAGGACATGACTGTGCTATAGGTCCTCAGCTATAGGCTATGGGGACAGTCAGTAGTCAGGAGATGACTGTGCTATAGGTCCTCAGCTATAGGCTATGGGGACATTCAGTAGTCAGGAGATGACTGTGCTATAGGTCCTCAGCTATAGGCTATAGGAACAGTCAGTAGTCAGGAGATGACTGTGCTATAGGTCCTCAGCTATAGGCTATGGGGACAGTCAGTAGTCAGGACATGACTGTGCTATAGGTCCTCAGCTATAGGCTATGGGGACAGTCAGTAGTCAGGAGATGACTGTGCTATAGGTCCTCAGCTATAGGCTATGGGGACATTCAGTAGTCAGGAGATGACTGTGCTATAGGTCCTCAGCTATAGGCTATGGGGACAGTCAGTAGTCAGGAGATGACTGTGCTATAGGTCCTCAGCTATAGGCTATGGGGACAGTCAGTAGTCAGGACATGACTGTGCTATAGGTCCTAAGCTATAGGCTATGGGGACAGTCAGTAGTCAGGAGATGACTGTGCTATAGGTCCTCAGCTATAGGCTATGGGGACATTCAGTAGTCAGGAGATGACTGTGCTATAGGTCCTCAGCTATAGGCTATGGGGACAGTCAGTAGTCAGGAGATGACTGTGCTATAGGTCCTCAGCTATAGGCTATAGGAACAGTCAGTAGTCAGGAGATGACTGTGCTATAGGTCCTCAGCTATAGGCTATGGGGACAGTCAGTAGTCAGGAGATGACTGTGCTATAGGTCCTAAGCTATAGGCTATGGGGACAGTCAGTAGTCAGGACATGACTGTGCTATAGGTCCTAAGCTATAGGCTATGGGGACAGTCAGTAGTCAGGAGATGACTGTGCTATAGGTCCTCAGCTATAGGCTATGGGGACATTCAGTAGTCAGGAGATGACTGTGCTATAGGTCCTAAGCTACAGGCTATGGGGACAGTCAGTAGTCAGGAGATGACTGTGCTATAGGTCCTCAGCTATAGGCTATGGGGACAGTCAGTAGTCAGGAGATGACTGCGCTATAGGTCCTCAGCTATAGGCTATGGGGACAGTCAGTAGTCAGGACATGACTGTGCTATAGGTCCTCAGCTATAGGCTATGGGGACAGTCAGTAGTCAGGAGATGACTGTGCTATAGGTCCTCAGCTATAGGCTATGGGGACAGTCAGTAGTAACTAATTTACGCCATGAGCCTCAATGGTTTTGCCATGTCTGTGGTTCTTGGGTTGGACGATGATTGCACCTTGTAGTAGAATAATCTTCTCCTACTTGTGCTTCATGGCTGACTGCAGTCTGGTTTATATAAAAAAGGACTAAGATACGAGCTGAAACCCTGTTATAGTATGATAAGTATATACTTACAGGAGGTCCATCAGAGCCGGGAATACCGGGAAGGCCGGGTTTTCCTGTAGGTCCCTATAAGTAAATATATAAAGGTTTAACCCTGTATTATAAGTAATTTTATACTTTTTCCATAATAATCCCAATAACTTTGCTTACAGTCTCTCCTGGAGGTCCCTGAGCCCCCTGTGGCCCGGAGAGTCCCTGTGTCCCAGGAGTTCCCTGCTGTCCTGGAGGTCCCGGTTCACCTTGTGGGCCCTAAAAAACAGAGAGCAATAAAATTAAGCATTTGTCCCTTATACGTTGTGTCCCTCTCTCCATCTTTGTTACTTTGATACTCACCAGGTTTCCTTTGGGTCCCACATGTCCATCCATACCTCGTACACCCTGTACAGACAGAAATCACGTTAGGACAGACACTCATCAGACTGGAGAACATGTGACGGATGGAGGCTACTCACAGGTGGGCCGGGGTTGCCCGGGGGGCCTTTGGGTCCTAGCAAACCTCTGACACCCTATAAAAATATAAAGATGACCACTTATTATAGTATAAACAATGTTACTAATTATACATCAGATAGAACTGGCCAGAAATCTCCCATAGACCAAACAAGCTTCTAGTCTCCACGTTACATGTGAATGCTTGGCCCGGGATGCATGTGCTGCCATATGGAGGAAGGTAATGAGCACCTGCAGGACACCTCCTATAGCAGTAATTTATCTCCTTGGGAACTAAGGGTTAATCATGATAAAATCAGCAGGCCCGATCCTTGGCTCCTCCAACACTATTGGCTGAAGAGTCAGAAGGACCTTCGGCCCATATTATCGGTTCTGATGGAAATCATATAAAAATATTGTCTATAAATAATTACTAAAATAAAAGTATAATAAATGTTCTTACTGGTTCACCGGGAAGTCCGCGGGGTCCAACATCTCCATCACCTCCCTAAGACATAATGAAGGACACGATCAGCCAATGATTGAAGCCTGCGGGGATTTGGAAGCCTAAAATTATGAAAGTAAGGACTTACCCTTTCTCCATCTTCTCCTGGAGGTCCCATGGGACCCTGAGTGCCACCATCACCCTACAAAGACAAGACACCCCCAGTCAGTGACCCGTGGCCCCCGGCATCTAGTAACAATGTGACTGTACGGGGCAGGACCAATACACAAAGATAGAGGAGTCTACGAAAACCAGACGTCAGGGGTCCATGAAATCCTCATTTCTTACTTCATTCATTAAAAGGCCTGCTCTCATCCAAGCCATTTTTAATTAAAAAAATTGGCAAAATGGCCATAATTTTTTAGTGAAAATTAATTTCTCTGTCTTTATCCATTTTCTGGAATGAGGATATAAGCTTAGAATCTGTGCTGTCATCAGTAGTGGATTATAATATAAGTGGTTTGGGTGGTAGCCCGGGGCCCAAGTCTTCTAGGGGGCCCAGGGACACCCAAACCCAACTCAATTTTAAACTGAGGACCTTCACCCATTAAATCCTCCCACATGTGTTCAAGCTTTCAATACACATGTGCACAAGAGCCATTTCAGGGTCTTTAGTCCACTAGAAGTTGGGTCAGAGGGTTGTACTAATCATTTACCCTAACTCTATGTCTTATGAAGCACAATATATTATTGGGTGATGTACAGGGGGCTCTACCTCTGCTTCTGATGAGCTGTGTAGGTGCTGCACCCATGTGGGGCAGTAGTGCCAAGCCCAATAATCCATGGGGGGACCATTGGTTATATATGCTGGTCTACAGGAGGCCTAAACCTGTTCTATTGTCACGTCTAATTTTCCCACAACTAAATACTTCTGCTTCTTTGTCACATTATTATGGTTATAAGATTTTACATTTATTGTGTTCTTCACATATTTTTCTTTCCATTTTATTACCGATATCTGATTATTATGTGATTATTTGTACGGTGTTGTACTGACGATGCTTTAAAATATAGTTGAAGCTACTAATATTTCCACAGAGAGAATCTTTCGTTGTACATTGATGATTACGGGCACATCGTTATTTGTAGGTGTAAAGAAGTGGAGCCGTAATTGTACTTTATGTAAAAATATATATAGGGGGAGGTCAAGTGAAAGAAAACAAACAATGTGTCCTGCCGGTAATTCCCCCCATTGTGATCGTATGTTCCTTACCCGATGACCTTTTTCTCCTGGTAATCCGGGTAACCCATCAAAGCCGCGTTCACCCTGCACAGGAACAAAGATGGTGAAGCCACTGGGTGGTGGAGCAGCAAGGACATGACGGAGACCAAAAGTGGAATATTTACCTTATTACCAAATTCACCAGGAAGACCACGAGCTCCATCAGCACCAGCGCGACCCTACGAGAAAGATAATGTATCCGGAGATCAGCACAAGAGCCGTAGCCCGACCCCTGCCCGACCCCTGCCTGACCCATGCCCGACCCCTGCCCGACCCCTGCCTGACCCATGCCCGACCACTGCCCGACCCCTGCCCGAGGGACCACATATTCAGGTTATGTTCCCAATCACTCAACTCCTTAAAAATTTTAGTCCTTACCCTTCTCCCTGCTTTTCCTGGAGGTCCAGACAGTCCCTGGGGTCCTCTTTGACCCTAAAAATGAGCAAAAACTGTTTTATATTGTTAAACACAAGAATCTCCATTAGATCCTCAAGTTTTCATCAAATTCAGACAGAAAAGTGTTTTGGGGTCATGTGCCTAATGGTTGTGCTGTAAATAGAACCAAATTTAGAAGTAAAAAATAAAAAAAATATTTCTTTTCTATCTCAGACCTCTTGTGTTCATCTTTTATGTAAAGATGGGAATATTTCAATGCATTGCCATGACCCCAGTGTCTAATAAGTGCTATGACAAGGGAACATCTCACCATTCCCTATAATATCCATAGACAAGTCACAGGGTTATATCAAGGACCTAATGCTTTGTAAGGGGAATGTGGTCACGTCCACCAATATGGGGATATCTGTGGCATCACATGGGGGGGTCATACAACATTTACAGGTGGAAGGGACACAGAGGTGACATATAATCCAGGCCACTGACACCAATAGCTGAATCCACATCACCAGGGCACACGTTGTGTTGGTTCAAACTTAACTACACTCCGAAAAATTTTATTGAATTCCATAAATTCCTAAACTGATGAGTAACAAAAATAAAATCTGATGTGTTTCCCTAGAGGATGTGACCAAGCTTAATTACCTGGGGACCAATGTCTCCTTGATCGCCCTTTAATCCCGAATTTCCAGGTGGTCCCTGAAATCAAAATCAAAAAGAAATGTAAAAAAGTTACAGAGCGCAGAAAAAACTTTTTGCTAAAATTCTATCTGACTTCAAATGAAATTCTGATGATTTATACAACAGACTGAATTCTTCAGGATCACGAGATTGAATTTCTTGTTAATGATAATTGTTTGATACTGAGACACAGATGGAATATAATAAAATGGTACATTGATTATTAATAAAAAAATGTATTAAGTTACATTTACATTTCACTGGAAAACTACAATCAACATCCAAACATCTACAGCTACAGTACATTATACAATCTCGGTGCAGACCACATCTGGTTGACCAGACACAGACCCAACAACATCATCTACTAAATCCTAATTTTCTCCAACTTCTCTCAGCCAGGATTATGGTGGTTTGTCCACCTGAAACCCATTTTCCTGGAGAACTCCTCTGGACATGCAGGTTTGTGAACAATAAGGGTCACATCGGGGCAGATTTACTTACCCGGTCCTGTCGCGATCCAGCGCCGCGTTCTCTGCGGTGGATTCGGGTCCGGACGGGATTCACTAAGGCAGTTCCTCCGGCATCCACCAGGTGGCGCTGCTGCGCTGAGGTCTGCCGAGGCCCGCCGGAATGCACTGAAGTTCACCGTCCTACACTGGGTGCAGGTAAGCGCGTGTCAAGCGACACTTTTTTTTTTTTAAATACGTCGGTTTTTCCGAATCCGTCTGGTTTTCGTACGGCCACGCCCCCCCCCGATTTCCGTCGTGTGCATGCCGCCGCCGATGCGCCACAATCCGATCGGGTTTGCCAAAATCCCAGGGCAATTTAGGGAAAATCGGCGGAAAACGGAAAAATTCGGGTAACCCGCCGTAAAAACATGATTCGAGCCCTTAGTAAATGACCCCCATTGTCTTCACAAGATCCTGGATTGGGAACTTTTCTCTTTGTTCAATGAAATGGTTGATTGATCCCCAACTTGTAGAGATGATATAAAGCTCCTGTGTCCGGCCGGGGTTGGTCTGGTAACATTCCAGATGTTGACCTCTTAAAAAACCCATTTATATTGTTCCTGCTTATTTTTCTATAAACCTTAAAACAAACTATGAAACAAAGTAATAATGTAAACTTTTGGTAATGTTTGTATTTCAATCATCATCTTTCCTGTTACTCCTTACCAAGGGTCCAGATCTTCCAGTGTAACCCATGGGTCCGGCAGGTCCACGCAGAGCCAACTGCAGACACAACATGTAATGAGTAAATTACATCAGAAAACTTTGAACAATTTTACTAATTCAGTCTTGAGCTGGATGAGTCGTACCCGCGCCTGCTGTAAGATCGCTGCTGCCTGAGCTTCTTGTGCAGAAACTACCGGCCCCTTGTCACCACCGCTGGCTCCAAAGCGGAACTAAGGAGAGAACCAGATGAAAAGCTTTAATCTCTTATAAAATGTTGATTTAATTCATGAATTTGACACCACAATCTCTAGAAAATTATTCTCATAATGAGAGATATATTATATATTATCTAAATTAATTCATGGACACTTACCGGTAGCATAACGGAGCTGCCGGGCTGTCCTGGCAATCCATTGGCTCCCGGTAGACCGGCTCTTCCTGGAGGACCCTACAAGTAAAGAGAAGGTGATACATTGTATAACAGGCTAAACAATTGTATCACATATATTGGGAATCCTCCATTGGTAATCTTCCTACCCTCTCTCCAGGGTCACCAATAGGTCCAGGATGACCATGTGTTCCAGGGGGACCGGGCTGACCCTGTGGTCACAAAAAGGAAGATTGAAGAAACATTGCAGAACACGATGCACATCATTAAGACAAACCCAAGATACTGCATATCAGACAAGTTCCTACACTGCGATATGGTTACAAATGTGACTATCACAAGTAAAGGAGGAAGATTCATCCTGTTTTGAACCAAATTTTTTGTGGTTTATTCTTTTTTTCATTTCTCCCTTTTTAATTTGCTTTTAACCAATAACAATAGAAAGATCAGCAGAAAATCTTCTTCAGAGACTCCAAAAACAAATATCATTGGGACCATCTTCTGTATGAGATATGAATACACAAGTAATTATAGTAATATGTCACCTACCGCGGGTCCTTCGGGTCCTGGGGGACCTTCCACTAACATTCCCTGGAAAAGAACACAAAGGGCTCAGGATCCTGATATGATCTGTAATTTACCTCAATATCACATGGGAAATCTCCTAAATATTGAGAAAATGCTAAATACCCAGAACACCAATGTGAATAATTTGTATCTCTTATGTGAATGGGTGTAAAGGTGGCCATACTCTGCGTTGTGTAGGCGAGTGCTCTGCCCCAGCCTTGATTTCCCCTTACAGGCGCTCTCTAGGCGAATCTCAAAGTAAACAATTATGGACATCTCCAAATTTTCCTTCCTTTGACATCTTATGAGAGTATGATCAGGCATGTTTAAATTCAACATGCCTGATCTGTCTTTCCATAATAAAGTGTTTCGGAGAAGGATCGTTGCAGCCACATTTCCACTAGGATCCGTGTTTCCGCTGCCTCCTCTTAGGCTTAGATGGTACAATATGTATAGTGTGTCCCCGGCTTATACTTACTGATTCCATGTGAGCCGGGTCCCCCTTTTCTCCTTTCAGTCCTCGGGGACCACTGATAGCCTGTGGGTAGCAGACATATAACCACAAAGACACGGTTGTTTAGTATCACTCATAAACACCATAACCCTCTCACACGTCCCCCTGACATGTCCCCAATCATCTTACTGAGTGCCCTAACAATATTATTATATTCTCTATAAGTCAGATTTCATATGTTATGACTTTAATCTTCCCTACAATGAATATAATTAAACAATAAGTATAAACGGAGGTCTGCAGATCTCTAAGCTCATATGTATCTGACATATGATGTGACCCCAGTAATACATGAGTGGCAGCTACGCAACGCATTTCCATCAGCCAAGCTGCAACGTTCCCCATTCCAGACACAACTCTGATAGATCATAAAATTCCAGGGGAATATTGGGAATTCTATGATGCCGTAAGCAAGAGTCAGAAAGAATCCTGTAGATGTCCCCATTGGGATTACTACAATTCTGACTTCACCTAATAGAACATGATGTCACCACGACATCATCATCTATCTGAGCAATGAGGATAAGTAGAGACAAAGCAAGGACCACAGGTAGGTGACATTAGGAGAGGAGCGAAGGCCGAAGAAGACCCTGACACATCCAGAAGGTGAAGAAGACACAAGGGACAAGTGGTCAACACCGGAGAATCTTTCCAGATGAAGGAAGAAGGAATTATAAGTATCAGTGACCGGACACGAGGGGAGGAGAGACGGACAAGACAAAGGATTTCAGACGCAAGAAGATACATGAAAAACGGACACCAGAAGGACCAGGGAGGGAGGGATTTTCATGTGACTTGGATATGTGAGACTTACACCTCCACTCTCAGGGGTCTCTGCGGAGAGGACTGGACCCAGGTGTGTACTCTCCGAACCCTCATGATAGTCCTTGTACACATACTCATAGTCCAGCCCGATGGTTGGATTTTCCTCCTCTCCGACCACATATTCCTCTATGAAGGAATCACTACCCTTGACATCTGTTGAAGGAGCATTTTCCTTTTCCTTTTTGGGGGGCAAATAAGGTGAGAATAAGGATAAGAAAAGGAATAATAGGAGGAGAAGGTGAAATCAAAAAAGAGCCAAAACATTGTAGGTCTGAGGTTGCACAGATACAAGTATCAAGTCTTTAAAGGTATAAAGAGACTGTAGAGAATCCCATTGGTTGGGAAGGGTTGGGAATAGCATCAAAAATGACATTTTGACAAATAATTTTCAGGAACAGTCCAAGATAAGAAGGCGTCCTGAACCATAGGATGTGGACTCCATCCCTGCCTGGTGGAGGAGCCAATGGTTACCTGTGGATTGGGTGGAACTTCTTGAGTAGGTTCTTCCTCCCAAACCTCATAAACATCCTCCTCATTGGGTGATACAGTATAATCTGGGCTTTGTTCTAGCACCGTAGGCTCAGGGGTCAAGATAGGTTCAGTGGTCGGGGCAGGGTCCTTCAAAACCACCAACAGTGAGGAATGGAAAAAGGAAGAACCAGCAAGAAGGGAGATAGAAGAAATAGAACGGAGGAAACAGGTGGAAAAAAGAAGTGAAGTTCAAATGATTGCAGTGAAAGAAGGGAAGAAAATAAAATGGCGAGCATTAGTTGGTTATCAATTGTAAAGTCTATTCCCCATCATACTGAAGATTTACTGAAGATTGAGTCATTATCGGCCGCTATGAGAGAAGATAATGAATCCGCTCAGAAATGACTTCAGATGATGCCCCCCCCCATCCGTGGATGGAGGGAGTGGGAAATATTTCATTCATTTATTCAATGTAACAAACAGTTACACAAACTGCAAAATACGAGACCCCTGAAGGAACAGAACATCAGCCAAAGGACAATCATGGGGAATATTTACTGGATGTGTTCCAATTTATGATGTAAATAATAATCTTCTGTAAATTAGGGGGGGGAGGGGGCCGTCGTTCTGTGGATTTTCAGGGGTCTTTTGTTTTGCACAGACAACAATGAATGAACCCCAAGCTGGGAGCAGCAAGCACGGAATGGAATAACACAAGTCAGACACGAGGACAAACAAATATCATCAACATCTCCATGTAGAAGCCCATATCCCCTGGAAGGTAGGATCATGGGGTAACTGTGGGGGGTTATGTATGTCAGATCGCGCCCCTGGCATCTGCATACTTCGTTTTTGCTCTACCTGCTGGTAACTATTCCCCACGTTCCTCCTCTTGGCGGCGGCAAACTTTTTCTTGGGCTGAGCTTTGCCCACAGAATTTTTCCCTGGGGTGTTTCGCTTGGTGGGGGCTTTGCCTACAACACCATTTTTCGCTTTGCCAGTGCTCTTTGCCGGAGGAGGCACCTTGGGTTTCGACTTGGCCGGTGGCTTGTGATTTTTGGATTTTGCTTTGTTTTTCTGCCAGTGGCCATGGCAGGTAAGATAGGGAGGAGGACATGGGGCAGGTAGTGACAATGGAGAACATGTGGGACACAGACAAAAAAATGGATTGGAGAAAAAGAGAGAGAAAGAAACATGAATAAAACATGTGATGAACAGACGACGGTCAATGGATGCAGGAACCAGGCGTCGCCCAGCAAGGAAAAGTCAGGGGAGTGCTCAGTTCCATCATGACTGCAAATATCCCATATCTGTCCTAACATCTCATCCACCGAGGAGGCAATGCTCATCCTCTGCTGCTTCTACATGCAACATCATCATCTCTGAATCCTCATCCCCCCAGAGATATCCAGAAACAGGAGCTAACACACAACAAATGAGTAACACAGAGCACACAGGAGTAACACAGAGCACACAGGAGTAACACACAGCACTAAGGAGTAACACAGAGCACACAGGAGTAACACAGAGCACACAGGAGTAACACAAAGCACACAGGAGTAATACAGAGCACACAGGGGAAACACACACTGCACAGGAGTAACACAGAGCACACAGGAGTAACACATAGCACACAGGAGTAACACATAGCACACAGGAGCAACACACAACACACAGGAGCAACACACAACACACAGGAGTAACACAGATCACACAGGAGTAAAACAGAGCACACAGGAGTAACACACAACACACAAGAGTAACACAGAGCACACAGGAGTAACACAGACCACACAGGAGTAACACAGACCACACAGGAGTAACAAAGAGCACACAGGAGAAACACAGACCACACAGGAGTAACACAGACCACACAGGAGTAACAAAGAGCACACAGGAGTAACACAGAGCACACAGGAGTAACAGAAACCGCACACAGGAGTAACACAGAGCACACAGGAGTAACACAGAGCACACAGGAGTAACACAGAACACACAGGAGTAACACAGAGAACACAGGAGTAACACAAACCGCACACAGAAGTAACACAGAGCACACAGGAGTAACATAGAACACACAGGAGTAACACAAACTGCACAGGAGTAACACAGAGCACACAGGAGTAACACAGACCGCACAGGAGTAACAAAGACCACACAGTAGTAACACAGACCACACAGGAGTAACACAGAGCACACGGGGGTAACATAGAACACACAGGAGTAACATAGAGCACACAGGAGTAACACAGAATACAAAGGAGCAACACAGAACACACAGGAGTAACACAGAGAACACAGGAGTAACACAAACCGCACACAGAAGTAACACAGAGCACACAGGAGTAACATAGAACACACAGGAGTAACACAAACTGCACAGGAGTAACACAGAGCACACAGGAGTAACACAGACCGCACAGGAGTAACACAGACCGCACAGGAGTAACACAGACCACACAGGAGTAACACAGAGCACACGGGGGTAACATAGAACACACAGGAGTAACATAGAGCACACAGGAGTAACACAGAATACAAAGGAGCAACACAGAGCACAGAGAAGTAACACAGAGCACACAGGAGAAATACAGACTGCACAGGACTAACACATAGCACACAGGAGTAACAGAGACTGCACAGGAGTAACACAGAGCACACAGGAGAAACACAGAGCACACAGGAGTAAGAGAGAGCACACAGGAGTAAAACAAAGAACACAGGAGTAACACAAAGAACACGGGAGTAACACAGAGCACACAGGAGTAACATAGAGCTCACAGGAGTAACAAAGACCGCACAGGAGTAACACAGAGCACACAGGAGTAACACAGAGCACACAGGAGTAACACAGAACACACAGGAGTAACACACAACACACAGGAGTAACACAGAGCACACAGGAGTAACATAGAACACACAGGAGTAACATAGAACAAACAGGAGTAACATAGAACACACAGGAGTAACACAAACTGCACAGGAGTAACACAGACCACACAGTAGTAACACAGACCACGAAGGAGTAACACAGAGCACACGGGGGTAACATAGAACACACAGGAGTAACATAGAACACACAGGAGTAACAAAGAGCACACATGAGTAACACAGAGCACACAGGAGTAACACACAACACACAGAACTAACACACAACACACAGGAGTAACACAGAACACACAGGAGTAACATAGAGCACACAGTAGTAACACACAACACACAAGAGTAACACACAAAACAGAAGAGTAACACAGAGCACACAGGAGTAACACAGAGCACACAGGAGTAACACAGAGCACACAGGAGTAACAGAGCACACAGGAGTAACACAGAGCACACAGGAGTAACACACAACACACAAGAGTAACACAGAGCACACAGGAGTAACACAGAGCACACAGGGGTAACACAGAGCACACAGGGGTAACACACAACACAGAAGTACAGAGCACAAAGGAGTAACACAGAGCACACAGGGGTAACACACAACACAGAAGTACAGAGCACAAAGGAGTAACACAGAACACACAGGAGTAACACAGAGAACACAGGAGTAACACACAGCACACAGGAGTAATACAGCACACAGGAGCAACACACAACACACAGTAGCAACACACAACAAACAGGAGTAACACGGAGCACACAGGAGTAACACAGAGCACACAGGACTAACACACAACACACAGGAGTAACACAGAGCACACAGGAGTAATACAGAGCACACATGAGTAACACAGAGCACACAGGAGTAACACACAACACACAGGAGTAACACAGAGCACACAGGAGTAATACAGAGCACACATGAGTAACACAGAGCACACAGGAGTAACACACAACACACAAGAGTAACACAGAGCACACAGAAGTAACACAGAGCACACAGGGGTAACACACAACACAGAAGTACAGAGCACAAAGGAGTAACACAGAGCACACAGGAGTAACACACAACACACAGGAGTAACACAGAGCACACAGGAGTAACACATAGCACACAGGAGTAACACAGCACACAGTCGCAACACACAACACACAGTCGCAACACACAACAAACAGGAGTAACACGGAGCACACAGGAGTAACACAGAACACACAGGAGTAACACAGAGCACACAGGAGTAACACAGAGCACACAAGAGTAACACAGAACACACAGGAGTAACACAGAGCACACAGGAGTAACACATAGAACACAGGAGTAACACAGAACACACAGGAGTAACACAGAGCACACAGGAGTAACACAGAGCAAAAATGAGTAACACAGAAGACACAGGAGTAACACAGATCATACAGGAGTAACACAGACCATACAGGAGAAATACAGACCGCACATGAGTAACACAGAGCACACAGGAGTAACATAGAGCACACAGGAGTAACACAGACTGCACAGGAGTAACATAGAGCACACAGGAGTAACACAGAGCACACAGGAGAAACACACACCGCACAGGAGTAACACAGAGCCCACAGAAGTAACATAGAGCACACAGGAGTAACACAGATCACACAGGAGTAACACACAACACACAGGACTAACACACAACACACAGGAGTAACATAGAGCACACAGGAGTAACACAGAGCACACAGGAGTAACACAGAACACACAGGAGTAACACACAACACAAAGGAGTAACACATAGCACACAAGAGTAACAGAGCACACAGGAGTAACACAGAGCACACAGGAGTAACACACAACACACAGGAGTAACACAGAGCACACAGGAGCAACACAGAACACCCAGGAGTAACACAGAGCACACAGGAGTAACACAGAGCACACAGGAGTAACACAGACCGAACACAGGAGTAACACAGACCGAACACAAGAGTAACACAGAGCACACTGGAGTAACACAGAGCACACAGGAGTAACACACAACACACTGGAGTAACACAGGGCACACAGAAGTAACACAGACCGAACACAGGAGTAACACAGTGCACAAAGGAGTAACACAGAACACACAGGAGTAACACACAACACACAGGAGTAACACAGAGCACACAGGAGTAACACACAACACACTGGAGTAACACAGGGCACACAGAAGTAACACAGACCGAACACAGGAGTAACACAGTGCACAAAGGAGTAACACAGAACACACAGGAGTAACACACAACACACAGAGGTAACACAGACCGAACACAGGAGTAACACAGAGCACACAGGAGTAACACAGTGCACAAAGGAGTAACACAGAGCACACAGGAGTAACACAGTGCACAAAGGAGTAACACAGAACACACAGGAGTAACACACAGCACACAGGAGTAACACACAGCACACAAGAGTAACACAGACCGAACACAGGAGTAACACAGAGCACATAGGAGTAACACAGAACACACAGGAGTAACACACAGCACACAGGAGTAACACAGAGCACACAAGAGTAACACAGACCGAACACAGGAGTAACACAGAGCACACAGGAGTAACACAGAACACACAGGAGTAACACAGAGCACACAGGAGTAACACAGAGCACACAGGAGTAACACAGAGCACACAAAAGTAACACAGACCGAACACAGGAGTAACACAAACCGCACACAGGAGCAACACAGAGCACACAGGAGTAACACACAACACACAAGAGTAACACACAAAACAGAAGAGTAACACAGAGCACACAGGAGTAACACAGAGCACACAGGAGTAACACAGAGCACACAGGAGTAACACACAACACACAAGAGTAACACAGAGCACACAGGAGTAACACATAGCACGCAGGAGTAACACGTAGCACACAGGAGTAACACATAGCACACAGGAGTAACACAGAGCACACAGGAGCAACACACAACACACAGTAGCAACACACAACAAACAGGAGTAACACGGAGCACACAGGAGTAACACAGAGCACACAGGAGTAACACAGAGCACACAGGAGTAACACAGAGCACACAGGAGTAACACACAAAACACAGAAGTAACACAGAGCACACAGGAGTAACACAGAGCACACAGGAGTAACACACAACACACAGTAGCAACACACAACAAACAGGAGTAACACACAGCACACAGGAGTAACACAGACTGCACAGGAGTAACACAGACCACATACAGGAGTAACACAGACCACATACAGGAGTAACAGAGAACACACAGGAGTAACACACAGGAGTAACACAGAGTCCACAGGAGTAACACAAACCACACAAAGGAGTAACACAGAGCACACAGGAGTAACACAGAACGCACAGTAGTAACACAGAACGCACAGGAGTAACACAGAACGCACAGGAGTAACACACAACACACAGGAGTAACACAGAGCACAAAGGAGTAACACAGAGCACAAAGGAGTAACACATAGCACACAGGAGTAACACACAGCACACAGGAGTAACACACAGCACACAGGAGTAACACACAACACACAGGAGTAACACAGAACGCACGGGAGTAACACAGAACGCACGGGAGTAACACAGAACACAGGAGTAACACAGAGCACACAGGAGTAACACACAGCACAGAGGAGTAACACACAACACACAGGAGTAACACAGAGCACACAGGAGTAACACAGAGCACACAGGAGTAACACAGAACACACAGGAGTAACACAGAACACACAGGAGTAACACACAACACACAGGAGTAACACAGAGCACACAGAGGTAACACAGACCGAACACAGGAGTAACACAGAGCACACAGGAGTAACACAGTGCACAAAGGAGTAACACAGAGCACACAGGAGTAACACAGTGCACAAAAGAGTAACACACAGCACACAGGAGTAACACACAACACACAGGAGTAACACAGAGCACACAGAGGTAACACAGACCGAACACAGGAGTAACACAGAGCACACAGGAGTAACACAGAACACACAGGAGTAACACAGAGCACACAGGAGTAACACAGAGCACACAGGAGTAACACAGAACACACAGGAGTAACACAGAGCACACAGGAGTAACACAGAGCACACAAAAGTAACACAGACCGAACACAGGAGTAACACACAACAAACTGGAGTAACACAGGGCACACAGAAGTAACACAGACCGAACACAGGAGTAACACAGCGCACAAAGGAGTAACACAGAACACACAGGAGTAACACACAACACACAGGAGTAACACAGAGCACACAGAGGTAACACAGACCGAACACAGGAGTAACACAGTGCACAAAGGAGTAACACAGAGCACACAGGAGTAACACAGTGCACAAAGGAGTAACACAGAACACACAGGAGTAACACACAACACACAGGAGTAACACAGAGCACACAGAGGTAACACAGACCGAACACAGGAGTAACACAGAGCACACAGGAGTAACACAGAACACACAGGAGTAACATAGAGCACACAGGAGTAACACAGAGCACACAAAAGTAACACAGACCGAACACAGGAGTAACACAAACCGCACACAGGAGCAACACAGAGCACACAGGAGTAACACACAACACACAGGAGTAACACACAACACACAAGAGTAACACACAAAACAGAAGAGTAACACAGAGCACACAGGAGTAACACAGAGCACACAGGAGTAACACACAACACACAAGAGTAACACACAACACACAAGAGTAACACAGAGCACACAGGAGTAACACATAGCACGCAGGAGTAACACGTAGCACACAGGAGTAACACATAGCACACAGGAGTAACACAGAGCACACAGGAGCAACACACAACACACAGTAGCAACACACAACAAACAGGAGTAACACAGAGCACACAGGAGTAACACAGAGCACACAGGAGTAACACAGAGCACACAGTAGTAACACAGAGCACACAGGAGTAACACACAAAACACAGGAGTAACACAGAGCACACAGGAGTAACACAGAGCACACAGGAGTAACACAGAGCACACAGGAGTAACACACAACACACAGTAGCAACACACAACAAACAGGAGTAACACACAGCACACAAGAGTAACACAGAGCACACAGGAGTAACACAGACTGCACAGGAGTAACACAGACCACATACAGGAGTAACACAGACCACATACAGGAGTAACACAGACCACATACAGGAGTAACACAGAACACACAGGAGTAACACACATGAGTAACACAGAGTCCACAGGAGTAACACAAACCACACAAAGGAGTAACACAGAGCACACAGGAGTAACACAGAACGCACAGGAGTAACACAGAACGCACAGGAGTAACACAGAACGCACAGGAGTAACCAGAACGCACAGGAGTAACACACAACACACAGGAGTAACACAGAGCACAAAGGAGTAACACAGAGCACAAAGGAGTAACACAGAGCACAAAGGAGTAACACATAGCACACAGGAGTAACACACAGCACACAGGAGTAACACACAGCACACAGGAGTAACACACAGCACACAGGAGTAACACACAACACACAGGAGTAACACAGAACGCACGGGAGTAACACAGAACACAGGAGTAACACAGAGCACACAGGAGTAACACACAGCACAAAGGAGTAACACACAACACACAGGAGTAACACAGAGCACACAGGAGCAACACAGAGCACACAGGAGTAACACAGAGCACACAGGAGTAACACAGAGCACACAGGAGTAACACAGAGCACAAAGGAGTAACACAGAGCACAAAGGAGTAACACATAGCACACAGGAGTAACACACAGCACACAGGAGTAACACAGAACACACAGGAGTAACACAGAGCACACAGGAGTAACACACAACACACAAGAGTAACACAGAGCACACAGGAGTAACACAGAACACACAGGAGTAACACACAACACACAGGAGTAACACAGAGCACAAAGGAGTAACACAGAGCACAAAGGAGTAACACATAGCACACAGGAGTAACACACAGCACACAGGAGTAACACAGAACACACAGGAGTAACACAGAGCACACAGGAGTAACACACAACACACAGGAGTAACACAGCACACACAGGAGTAACACAGAACACACAGGAGTAACACAGAACACACAGGAGTAACACACAACACACAGGAGTAACACAGAGCACACAGGAGTAACACAGAGCACACAGGAGTAACACAGAGCACACAGGAGTAACACAGAGCACACAGGAGTAACACACAACACACAGGAGTAACACAGAGCACACAGGAGTAACACATAGCACACAGGAGTAACACAGAGCACACAGGAGTAACACAGAACACACAGGAGTAACACACAACACACAGGAGTAACACACAACACACAGGAGTAACACAGAGCACACAGGAGTAACACAGAGCACACAGGAGTAACACAGAGCACACAGGAGTAACACAGAACGCACTCAATTTACTTATGAGCACAATTGAGCACAAAATCAGAAGCCAAAATAAGAAAACAGAAGCATATAAAACACTGCCAAAAATACAGGAATACATAACTAGAGACACATAAAAATGAAAAGTCTAAAAGCAATCAATTAGAACATAAGAAAATCTATTGCAAATTATATAGAACTGCTTCTATATCAGGAACACAGACCTGCAGACAGCATTTTATTTTGCTTACCTTCTCCTGCTCTATAACATGCTGCCTGCAGATAGGACACTCTGTACAATCTGCTCAGCTCCTCCTGCTCTATAACATGCTGCCTGCAGATAGGACACTATGTACAATCTGCTTTGCTCCTCCTGCTCTATAACATGCTGCCTGCAGATAGGACACTGTGTACAATGATCTCAGCTCCTCCTGCTCTATAACATGCTGCCTGCAGATAGGACACTATGTACAATCTGCTCAGCTCCTCCTGCTCTATAACATGCTGCCTGCAGATAGGACACTATGTACAATCTGCTCTGCTCCTCCTGCTCTATAACATGCTGCCTGCAGATAGAACACTATGTACAATCTGCTCAGCTCCTCCTGCTCTATAACATGCTGCCTGCAGATAGGACACTATGTATAATGTGCTCAGCTCCTCCTGCTCTATAACATGCTGCCTGCAGATAGGACACTATGTACAATCTGCTCAGCTCCTCCTGCTCTATAACATGCTGCCTGCAGATAGGACACTATGTATAATGTGCTCAGCTCCTCCTGCTCTATAACATGCTGCCTGCAGATAGGACACTATGTATAATGTGCTCAGCTCCTCCTGCTCTATAACATTATTCTACAAAAATATCAGATCAGACTGTTGGACGTCTGCCTGATTTTCTTTCATTATAAAGACTGGACAGGAGACATATAAGAAGATTTGTCCTTGCAAAAAAAATGTTTAAAAATGAAAGTTCTTTGAAATCGAAACACAAAATAATGTACTTATAAATTATTGGAGGAAATGCTAGTGTTCCCCTCGGTCAGCTCCCAGCACTCTCACACTGCTCCCGAGACGCCTCGAAATGTTTCAGAAAACTTCTATCATTAGTTTCAACACCTCAAAACCTGATATGGAAGGTAATTACAATAAAAATGTGGATTTTAGGAGAAGCCGGAGGAGAGTGCAGGGAAGTGACGCAGAAGGGGGAGGAGCTTGTCCTCCTGTCACTACAGGGACACAGAAGTCCTGGGATATGTCAAAATGTTTGATGACATCAAGGTTTAGATTGAAAAATTATCCTTAAAGGACATCTACCACCAGGATGAAGGACTGTAAACCAAGCACTGACATCCTGATGTGCGCCCCCTCTGGCAGGATCCGCTCTTCTTTAAGCTTCTTATGCCTTGGTTTTTAAGAATTAAAGCCTTTAACAATTATGCAAATGAGCATGAGGGGCTCCAGGCTCCATTAACACCTAAGGAGCTCGGAGGCTCATTTGCATAATTGTAAAGTCCTTTTTTGGGGGGGGGGGAAACCAGGGAATAGGAAGCTAAAAGGAGAGCAGATCCTGCCAGAGGGGGCGCACACCAGGATGTCAGTGCTTGGTTTACAGTTCTTCATCCTGGTGGTAGATTTCCTTTAAAGCGTTTGGAATAATGATCAAGGACAAGACTCACAGAAACACAGAAACATAGACATAAAACAAAATATACGAGACACATAAGAGAGTGAAGCAGACACATGATAGAGATAGATCCCTTATGTACTGATCAGATGGAACATGAGTGTATTCCTGAGCCACGTTCCTGGCTGGGCAGCCTCCAGTTATACAGTAACACACGGCAGACGCGATGACGCCACACATGACACCCACAGGTTACCTGCTCACTGGCGCCCCCTGCAGGTGGGGCACTTGTAGTAGGTGGGGCAGACGTCCCTTCCTCCTTATTGTCATAATAGTAGGGGTATTCATAATACTCCACCTCTTCCTCTGCGTACTACACGTGGGGGAGGGGGAGAGGGCAGGAAGCAGAGAGAACAGGTAAGAAACAGACTTCATAGAGATTGAGACGTGCTGCAATGCCGAGACCAAGTCTCATCACAACCTACAAACCATCCGGATCAGTTAGGGCCACAAATATTTGGACAGTGACACAATTTTGGCGAGTTGGGCTCCGCGTGCCTCCCCATTGGATCTGAAATGAAACCTCTACAAGAGAATTCAGGTGTAGGAATTGTAGACATTTCTTTACATTCCACATTTTAGGAGCTCAAAAGTAATTGGACAAATAAACAGAACCCAAACAAAATATTTTTATCTTCAATATTTTGTTGCGAATCCTTTGGAGGCGATCACTGCCTTCAGTCTGGAGCCCATGGACATCACCAGACGCTGGGTCTCCTCCTTCTTAATGCTTTGCCTTTACAGCCACAGTCTTCAGGTCTCGCTTGTTTGTGGCTCTTTCCGTCTTAAGTCTGGATTGGAGCAAGTGAAATGCAGCTCAATTGGGTTCAGATCTGGTGAGTGACTTGGCCATTGCAGAATGTTTTTTGCGCTCATGAACTCCTGGGTAGCTTTGGCTCTATGCTTGGGGTCATTGTCCATCTGTACTATGAAGCACTTGGCTGAATCTGGGCTGAAAGTATATCCCGGTGCACTCCCGGTGCTCCTCTTGTCTGCTGTTATGTCATCAATAAACACAAGTGACCCAGTGCCACTGAAAGCCATGCATGCCCGTGCCATCCCGCTGCCTCCACCATGTGTTACAGAGCATGTGGTGCGCCTTGGATCATGTGCCGTTCCCTTTCTTCTCCAAACTTTTTTCTCCCCATCATTCTGGTACAGGTTGATCTTTGTCTCATCTGTCCATAGAATACTTTTCCAGAACTGAGCCGGCTTCTTAAGGTGTTTTTCGGCAAATTTAACTCTGGCCTGTCTATTTTTGGAATTGATGAATGGTTTGCATCTAGATGTGAACCCTTTGTATTTACTTTCATGGAGTCTTCTCTTTACTGTTGACTTAGAGACAGATACACCTACTTCACTGAGAGTGTTCTGGACTTCACCGTTAGTGTTCTGGACTTCACCGGGAGTGTTCTGGACTTCACCGGGAGTGTTCTGGACTTCACCGGGAGTGTTCTGGACTTCACCGGGAGTGTTCTGGACTTCACCGGGAGTGTTCTGGACTTCACCGGGAGTGTTCTGGACTTCACCGGGAGTGTTCTGGACTTCACTGGGAGTGTTCTGGACTTCAGTTGTTGTTGTGAATGGGTTCTTCTTCAACAAAGAAAGTATGCGGCGATCATCCACCACTGTTGTCATCCGTGGTCTTTTTGCGTTCCCAAGCTCACCAGTCACTACCTTTTTTCTCAGAATGTACCCGCCTGTTGGTTTTGCTCCTCCGAGCATGTCTGCCATCTCTCTGATGGATTATTTCTTTTTTTCAGCCTCAGGATGTTCTGCTTCACCTCAATTGAGATTTCCTTTGACCGCATGTTGTCTGGTCACAGCAACAGCTTCCAAATGCAAAACCACACACCTGGAATCACACACCTGGAATCACACACCTGGAACCACACACCTGGAACCACACACCTGGAACCACACACCTGGAACCACACACTTGGAATCACACACCTGGAATCACACACCTGGAATCACACACCTGGAATCACACACCTGGAATCACGCACCTGGAATCACACACCTGGAATCACACACCTGGAATCACACACCTGGTATCAACCCCAGACCTTACAACTACTTCATTGATTACAGGTTAACGAGGGAGACGCCTTCAGAGGTAATTGCAGCCGTTAGAGTCCATTGTCCAATTACTTTTGGTCCCTTGAATGAGAGGCGGCTCTGCATTACAGAGCTGTGATCCCTAAACCCTTTCCCCGATTTGGATGTGGAAACTCTCACATTGCGGCTGGGAGTGTGCAGCCCATATTATATATAGAATTGTTATTTCTGAACAGGTTTTTGTAAACAGCTAAAATAACAAAACTTGTGTCACTGTCCAAATATTTCTGGCCCTAACTGTAAAGACAAATCCATAACCTACAAATCATCCGGATCCAGAGACAAATCCGTGTCAATTTCTCAGCACAACTAAATTTCATTGACTTCTCTGCTGCGTCTGAACATTATAAGACGAGGTCTCGATCTCATTCCACCACGGAGGTCGCAGAGATGACGGAGGGGCTCATCCCACTCAATCTCAAGGACAGAGAATTAACCATGAGTAACACTCAAAGGAAGAGACCGGACTGAGAGGGAGGGGGAGAAGGACAGTAACATCTGCATCTATCATATGGGGGGGGGGGAGACCCCACTGTGGGGGTCCTGGCAGTGATACTACAGGGGTCTTTCACATTAATGATCCTGTAGGTCAATGTCAAACCCTTGAATAAGCCTCACAACACAACTACGGACATGTGACCTCAGCGAGGGCTTCTTAAAGGGTCGGACATTGACTTACAAAGCAACTTATAGAACACCAGGGTCTCCCCTTCTCATATGGGGGCACTAGAAGGATTTCCCGGGATTCTGTGTATATAGTGCAGAATGGGGTGGATTGAATAAGAGGAGGCGTAGCAGTTACCTCTTTTTATCATCCACTCCAGATTTTGGCATCAGAAGCTTCTCCATATGCGGAGACTAGTGCTATAAGTGATGCATTATACTGTGGGGCCCGGGTTACACCCCTGAGATGTGGGTAAGGGTAGGGTAAGGGATGGTGTCTAACCCTGCCCCGCCTCGGAGGCATCTGGATTACTCTATTCTTCCTATATGCTGAGCACAGCGCTCAGGTATCTCTGGTGGTCCCATAGTCAGTAAATGGAGAGGGGAAGCATAACCCATTCTTATGAGTAGTGGGGGTCCCAGCATGACATGAAGTGTATACAGCAGAGATCCATGAGGGCCCTTATGGGGGGCCCTGCTCCGTACTTACATCCTGCCTGGTGTTGGGGTCCTGGGCCTGTGGCGTGTTCAGCAGAGCGGAGTCGCAGTCCGGACTGTAGTGTTCGCAGTAGTCGTAAGCTGCCTGGGCGTTATTAGCTATAAGTAGTTGCTGGATATCACCCTGAGGAGGAACAAGAAAACGCTGTTAAGCCTTACAGGACCACACAATATGATCGGAATATCACAGGTCATCTGATGATGTGGGGGACACCTAGACTGGGGGCTGATGTTATTACATGCACAGGGGTAAAAGTTTGGGTACTATTGCACTTGAATAGGGTTGGTGATCTGTGTTCTCCCCCCTCCCCCGTTACCTCCTGACGTCCTCCCCTCCCACAGGACGTGGGGGTGTATATGACTGATGACTCCATGTTATCTCCCTATTATCTGGCCTAGTATCTGACACATGAGAGATCAGAGAGAAAAAGAGACAGATCAGAGATCCATGAGATGCCTATTACACACAATGACACACTCCAGCTCTGCTATCACAGCCATAACATACACTGGCAGCTCTGCTATATGCCTGCCTCCCCTGGATAAAGACCTTATATGTCTGTAGCTTGTAGAGTAAGGCTCTGCACGCTGTTGTTTGCTGGCAGGTAGGGTCTCTGTGTGTGTGAGCTTGTCCTGGAATGCAGGGGGCGGATGCAGAGAGGAGAATAATCTGTCCTACCCGACCCTAGACTTCTGATTTAGGGTTGAAACCTGCAACAACTGAAATTGTGTACAGCAGGAGTGATAGAGGCAGGTTGGACTTTTCATTCCGCCTGAATAGTAAAGACACCGGAGCGCCACTACCTTCCCCCAGGGAGAGTCACTTTGTAGATCACATTACTGTTCTGCGGAGCTTTGAGGTTCGTGATGGGTTTGCTAAGAGTTCTGGGAAATAATATGCAAATCATTTTCCCCAGGTGCAATATTTTAAATCCACCACAAGATGGCGCCACGCCTGTGTTTACCTAAGGAGAATGTAGCACAAAGGGGGCTCCTAACCAAATGAGGGCGCTCCTCCCTTATTAACCCCTTCAGGACTCAGCCAGTTTGTAGCTTAAAGGGGTATTCCTCCCACATAGGCAAGTTTCTTATATGTATTCAGGATTCAGTTCATCGTCTGGGTTTAATAATGATTTTGTTTTATTGTACAGGTCAATATGAATGCGGTGATACTATGACCCCAGTTACCATAGTTTATTTAAGGTCAGGCCCATATTAGATCATTTTAGTCAAGTTTGCCCAGACATCTACCCCGCCAAACATGTGAGCAAAGACCATAGAGTCCTTGGTACATATTAAAGGGAGACTTCAGTTCTGCTAGTACCTGCCCAATAAGAGGTACGATGTATAAGCTGTGCGAGAGGGCATCAGGGTACACATACAAGTTCATGGTAGAAATAGAGAAAAAACGGGGTCAAAGAGTTAGACGCGCTACATCCGAGGTGTATTATTGATTATTTTTATTGGAAAGGTCACATTTCCAATAAAAATAATCAATAATACACCTCGGATGTAGCGCGTCTAACTCTTTGACCCCGTTTTTTCTCTATTCCTACACAACACATCTGGATCCACATCCAGCCCCGGGGTTTAACGCTGCAACTCCACTCCATTATCTCTCTCCCCCATTTTGTGCATACTTTTGGCGCCTGGCTCTAGACAAATCCCTCACAATTTTTTCCTCTCTTCCTACAAGTTCATGGTGTATGATAGGAAGGACTCCACTATAGAGCCCCCAGAATCCCCCCCTTACAGGGTATTACAGGGCAGATTAGGTGCACCCACTGCTGGACCAGGGCTGCCACCTCTACCTGGACAATTTCTACCCAGCACTACCCTATACAAGTGCCTCGCTTCCAGAAATACTGCGGCATGCGGCACTGTACGCAGAAATAAGAGAGGTCAAAGAGGCAAAAAATAGAAGTCACTATGCAGCGACTCTGTACAGGAGAGCCGGGCACTATGCAGCCACTCTGTACAGGAGAGCCGGGCACTATGCAGCCACTCTGTACAGGAGAGCCGGGCACTATGCAGCCGCTCTGTACAGGAGAGCCGGGCACTATGCAGCCACTCTGTACAGGAGAGCCGGGCACTATGCAGCCACTCTGTACAGGAGAGCCGGGCACTATGCAGCCACTCTGTACAGGAGAGCCGGGCACTATGCAGCCACTCTGTACAGGAGAGCCGGGCACTATGCAGCCACTCTGTACAGGAGAGCCGGGCACTATGCAGCCACTCTGTACAGGAGAGCCGGGCACTATGCAGCGACTCTGTACAGGAGAGCCGGGCACTATGCAGTGACTCTGTACAGGAGAGCCGGGCACTATGCAGCCACTCTGTACAGGAGAGCCGGGCACTATGCAGCGCCTCTGTACCGGAGAGCCGGGCACTATGCAGCCACTCTGTACAGGAGAGCCGGGCACTATGCAGCGCCTCTGTACAGGAGAGCCGGGCACTATGCAGCAACTCTGTACAGGAGAGCCGAGCACTATGCAGCCACTCTGTACAGGAGAGCCGGGCACTATGCAGCGACTGTGTACAGGAGAGCCGGGCACTATGCAGCCACTCTGTACAGGAGAGCCGGGCACTATGCAGAGACTCTGTACACGAGAGCCGGGCACTATGCAGCCACTCTGTACAGGAGAGCCGGGCACTATGCAGCCACTCTGTACAGGAGAGCCGGGCACTATGCAGCCACTCTGTACAGGAGAGCCGGGCACTATGCAGCCACTCTGTACAGGAGAGCCGGGCACTATGCAGCCACTCTGTACAAGAGAGCCGGGCACTATGCAGCGCCTCTGTACAGGAGAGCAGGGCACTATGCAGCGCCTCTGTACAGGAGAGCCGGGCACTATGCAGCAACTCTGTACAGGAGAGCCGAGCACTATGCAGCGACTCTGTACAGGAGAGCCGGGCACTATGCAGCCACTCTGTACAGGAGAGCCGGGCACTATGCAGCCACTCTGTACAGGAGAGCCGGGCACTATGCAGCCACTCTGTACAGGAGAGCCGGGCACTATGCAGCCACTCTGTACAGGAGAGCCGGGCACTATGCAGAGACTGTGTATAGGAGAGCCGGGCACTATGCAGCCACTCTGTACAGGAGAGCCGGGCACTATGCAGCCACTCTGTACAGGAGAGCCGGGCACTATGCAGCCACTCTGTACAGGAGAGCCGGGCACTATGCAGAGACTGTGTATAGGAGAGCCGGGCACTATGCAGCCACTCTGTACAGGAGAGCCGGGCACTATGCAGCGACTCTGTACAGGAGAGCCAGGCACTATGCAGTGACTCTGTACAGGAGAGCCGGACACTATGCAGCCACTCTGTACAGGAGAGCCGGGCACTATGCAGAGACTGTGTACAGGACAGCCGAGCACTATGCAGAGACTCTGTACACGAGAGCCGGGCACTATGCAGCCACTCTGTACAGGAGAGCCGGGCACTATGCAGCCACTCTGTACAGGAGAGCCGGGCACTATGCAGCCACTCTGTACAGGAGAGCCGGGCACTATGCAGCCACTCTGTACAGGAGAGCCGGGCACTATGCAGCCACTCTGTACAGGAGAGCCGGGCACTATGCAGCCACTCTGTACAGGAGAGCCGGGCACTATGCAGCCACTCTGTACAGGAGAGCCGGGCACTATGCAGCGACTCTGTACAGGAGAGCCGAGCACTATGCAGCCACTCTGTACAGGAGAGCCGGGCACTATGCAGCGACTCTGTACAGGAGAGCCGGGCACTATGCAGCTACTCTGTACAGGAGAGCCGAGCACTATGCAGCCACTCTGTGCAGGAGAGCCGGGCACTATGCAGCCACTCTGTACAGGAGAGCCGGGCACTATGCAGCCACTCTGTACAGGAGAGCCGGGCACTATGCAGCCACTCTGTACAGGAGAGCCGGGCACTATGCAGCCACTCTGTACAGGAGAGCCGGGCACTATGCAGCGACTCTGTACAGGAGAGCCGGGCACTATGCAGCCACTCTGTACAGGAGAGCCGGGCACTATGCAGCCACTCTGTACAGGAGAGCCGGGCACTA
Organism: Engystomops pustulosus; assembly: GCF_040894005.1. Taxonomy (NCBI): domain Eukaryota; kingdom Metazoa; phylum Chordata; class Amphibia; order Anura; family Leptodactylidae; genus Engystomops; species Engystomops pustulosus. Next base: position 3,517,639 of record NC_092419.1, read on the forward strand.
TGCAGCGACTCTGTACAGGAGAGCCGGGCACTATGCAGCCACTCTGTACAGGAGAGCCGGGCACTATGCAGCGACTCTGTACAGGAGAGCCGGGCACTATGCAGCCACTCTGTACAGGAGAGCCGGGCACTATGCAGCCACTCTGTACAGGAGAGCCGGGCACTATGCAGCCACTCTGTACAGGAGAGCCGGGCACTATGCAGCCACTCTGTACAGGAGAGCCGGGCACTATGCAGCGACTCTGTACAGGAGAGCAGGGCACTATGCAGCGCCTCTGTACAGGAGAGCCGGGCACTATGCAGCAACTCTGTACAGGAGAGCCGAGCACTATGCAGCCACTCTGTACAGGAGAGCCGGGCACTATGCAGCACCTCTGTACAGGAGAGCCGGGCACTATGCAGCCACTCTGTACAGGGGAGCCGGGCACTATGCAGCGACTCTGTACAGGAGAGCCGGGCACTATGCAGCCACTCTGTACAGGAGAGCCGAGCACTATGCAGCCACTCTGTACAGGAGAGCCGGGCACTATGCAGCCACTCTGTACAGGAGAGCCGGGCACTATGCAGCCACTCTGTACAGGAGAGCCGGGCACTATGCAGCCACTCTGTACAGGAGAGCCGGGCACTATGCAGTGACTCTGTACAGGAGAGCCGGGCACTATGCAGCACCTCTGTACAGGAGAGCTGGGCACTATGCAGCCACTCTGTACAGGAGAGCCGGGCACTATGCAGCCACTCTGTACCGGAGAGCCGGGCACTATGCAGCGACTCTGTACAGGAGAGCCGGGCACTATGCAGCCACTCTGTACAGGAGAGCCGGGCACTATGCAGCCACTCTGTACAGGAGAGCCGGGCACTATGCAGCCACTCTGTACAGGAGAGCCGAGCACTATGCAGCGACTCTGTACAGGAGAGCCGGGCACTATGCAGCGACTGTGTACAAGAGAGCCGAGCACTATGCAGCAACTCTGTACAGGAGAGCCAGACACTATGCAGCCACTCTGTACAGGAGAGCCGGGCACTATGCAGCCACTCTGTACAGGAGAGCCGGGCACTATGCAGCCACTCTGTACAGAAGAGCCGGGCACTATGCAGCGACTCTGTACAGGAGAGCCGGGCACTATGCAGCACCTCTGTACAGGAGAGCCGGGCACTATGCAGCCACTCTGTACAGGAGAGCCGGGCACTATGCAGCCACTCTGTACAGGAGAGCCGAGCACTATGCAGCGACTCTGTACAGGAGAGCCGGGCACTATGCAGTGACTCTGTACAGGAGAGCCGGGCACTATGCAGCGACTGTGTACAGGAGAGCCGGGCACTATGCAGCCACTCTGTACAGGAGAGCCGGGCACTATGCAGCCACTCTGTACAGGAGAGCCGGGCACTATGCAGCCACTCTGTACAGGAGAGCCGGGCACTATGCAGCCACTCTGTACAGGAGAGCCGGGCACTATGCAGCCACTCTGTACAGGAGAGCCGGGCACTATGCAGCGACTCAGTACAGGAGAGCCGGGCACTATGCAGCGACTCAGTACAGGAGACACGGGGACTATGCAGCCACTCTGTACAGGAGAGCCGGGCACTATGCAGCGACTCTGTACAGGAGAGACGGGCACTATGCAGCTACTCTGTACAGGAGAGCCGAGCACTATGCAGCCACTCTGTACAGGAGAGCCGAGCACTATGCAGCCACTCTGTATAGGAGAGCCAAGCACTATGCAGCCACTCTGTACAGGAGACACGGGGACTATGCAGCCACTCAGTACAGGAGAGCCAGGCACTATGCAGCCACTCTGTACAGGAGACACGGGCGCTATGCAGCCACTCTGTACAGGAGAGCCGAGCACTATGCAGCCACTCTGTACAGGAGAGCCGGGCACTATGCAGCGACTCTGTACAGGAGAGCCGGGCACTATGCAGCCACTCTGTACAGGAGAGCCGGGCACTATGCAGCCACTCTGTAGAGGAGAGCCGGGCACCATGCAGCTACTCTGTACACAAAAACAAAAGGTACCCCTTTAAGGAGGGACAGGGAAAAAGGGGTAAAAGGAAGCACTATGAAAGACCGAATGGAGTCTGAAGAATTGTAGTAAAAAATACTTGGTTAATGACTACATAAGACATAATGATAAAAGCAGGATGAGAATCCTCAGACAATGCTGAGGGGGAATGACAGTGCAAGGCGAGAAAGTCGTCCCCCCGGGCAGACATAGGAGGAATTACACATGGACACAGCACGCACATGTAATAGGTGAGGACGGATGGTACATATAATGAGGGCACCGGGTGTAAAGTGGCAACTGCTAACATGCATAAACATAGGTAATGCGCACAAACAGGTAGAGATAATACCTCACCAATGAACAGAAGGACAGATGGAGTGGCCCTCCACTGTCCGGGATGGCGATATCCCCGACGCGCGTAACAGAGCCTTCGTCTGGGGGTAGCGTCATTCTGGTGAGGGGAGTGTTAAAAAGGAACAGTCAACCAATGGGAACATAATGCAGATACCCAAATCCCCCAATGCGTGAGAAAAAAGTCTAAGAAATTTCCGAATCTTTCCAGCTGCCCAGCGGTCGATCAATTTGTTAAAGCAGTATCCCAGGAATCAGGTAAGCCAAGATAATTTGTCAAGCGCACATCGTAGCTCCATCAATAGTCTTAAAAGAGATAAGACGATTGTTATCAAACAATCCGATAATGGTGGGAACGTGGTAGTGTGGCCACGTGAGATGTATGAGTCCTGAGGCACATCGTCACCTCAGTAACCACCAATGTTACAAACGCCTCACGTTCAATCCTTCGTTAAAGTCTACAAATAAATAAATTCCATACTTTTACAGGCTGTCAAGAACAAGGTGATCGGCACAGACCTTGCCGAGTGCCTAAAACAAACAGCCCCGACGATTCCCACCCTATATCTACTGCCGAAAGTGCATAGACATCCAAAGATACCACCAGGCCGGCCTATCATATCTGGGGCAGGAAGCCTTACAGCAAACGTGAGCAAATTTGTCGACCACCACTTGAAGAGAATCGTAGAGACGTTGCCATCCTACACCAAGGATACAATGGATCTACTGCGTAAAATAGATGGACTCCATGTCGACAATGACACATACCTTGTCACTTGCGATGTGGAGTCCCTCTATACGTGTATTAAACATCATGACGGTTTGAACGCGGTACGATATTTCCTGTCTATGGAAAATGTGACACAGGAGTTTTCCTCATTTATCCTGCAACTATTGGAGTTTGTCCTCTTCCATAACTTTTTTGTGTTTGGGGGATCCTTCCACCTGCAGCTCCAGGGCACAGCTATGGGGGCGTCCTGTGCGCCCTCGTATGCTAACTTGTTCCTGGGGCTGTGGGAGAGGGACCTCCTGGACAGTGATCGGGATGTCGCTATGGACCGGGTCCTGTTTTGGGCCGGTACATAGATGACATCCTGATCATTTGGAGGGGGGACTTGGTTGAGCTACAAAGCTTCTTTTCAACTCTGAACAATAATCCCTATAACATCATGCTCACATACCATGCAGACAAAACCTCCGTGGCTTTCCTTGATGTAACCATCACCAAAGACACAGATGGTTTTTTTACAAACAAACGTATACAGAAAAGAGACGTCTGTTAATTCTTTATTGCATGCCACCTCTCCTCACCCCATCCAGACCGTGAGAGCCATACCTACTGGTCAGTTCCTCCGGATTAGGCCGATATGTTCCTCGGATGATGACTTCGAGATTCAGGCTGATGACCTCAAAAATAGGTTTCGACAACGAGGCTACAGTAATAGATCCCTAAAATTGGCCTACTGGTGCACAAAAAGAACACCACGCCAGACTCTTTTATCACCCAAGGAAAAACCAGCAATACCAGACCAGGTGAGATTCATTACGAATTATCACTCTCAGTGGCACTTGATGCGTCCGACCTTGGAAAGATTTTGGCCAATTCTACAAAGCGACAAATATATTACTCCACATCCCTCAGTGACAGCGAGAAGGGCTAAAAATCTGCGAGACATCCTCGTATGGAGCCATTATACATCTGGCAAATCTAACACCATATTCGATGCTGGTCGCCCACCTTGGGGGTGCAAACCATGTGGGAGGTGTGTAGCATGCCCCAATGTAGAAAAAGCCGACACAGTTACGGATTCATCGGGCACCAAGATGTACAACATCACACACAATGGGGCAGATTTATCAAGCAGTCTGAAAGTCAGAATATTTCCAGTTGCCCATGGCAACCAATCACAGCTCAGCTTTCATTTCACCAGTGCTCATGAATATTTTAAAGGGGAGCTGTGATTGGTTGCCATGGGCAATTGGAAATATTCTGACTTTCAGACTGCTTGATAAATCTGCCCCAATATCTCCTGCAATACCAAAGCAGTGGTTTATTACGCAGCCTGTCCATGTAACTTAATCTACATAGGTCAGACCACTCGCCCCATGGAAATACGCATTCGAGAGCAGATGTGTGACATCAAGTCTACACTGAATAATGAATCCGACACTGATGGGAAACCGGTGGCTCAACACTTCAAAGAGCGACATAACTCCGATCCGACCCTACTTAAGGTACGTGGTATTGATAAAATAGAATTAGGGATCAGAGGGGGCCCAATCCACAAGAGACTATCACAGTGCGAAACAAGATGGATTTGGACCCTCAACACCATTCAACCCAGGGGCCTAAACGAAACCTCGAGTTTTGCCCCGTTTTTCCAGTAGGTTCACTTCTGCCCTTCAACCCCCGGTCTCTAGGGTCGCACTCTGCATTCAACGCATCAGTACAATAGTATTTTTAACTATTTTATATGTCTTAATTAATTTTTTGTTATTTTGATTTCCTTATTTCAGGGTCAAACTATGGTTATGGCACTATGGATAATATTCGCAATGGGGGTCATTTACTAAGGGCCCGATTCGTGTTTTCCCGACGTGTTACCCGAATATTTCCGATTTGCGCAGATTTCCCCTGAATTGCCCCGGGATTTTGCTGCACGCGATCGGATTGTGGCGCATCGGCGCCGGCATGCACGCGACGGAAATCGGGGGGCGTGGCCGAACGAGAACCCGACGTGTTCGGAAAAACCGCCGCATTTAAAAACCGAAAATGTGTCGCTTGGGATGCGCTTACCTTCACTTGGTCCAGCTCGATGTATTGAAGTGTGTTCAGATGCTTTTCAGCGCAGCAGCGCCACCTGGTGGACGGCAGAAGAACTACCATCATAAATCCCGGCTGGACCCGAATCCACTGCAGAGAACGCGCCGCTGGATCGCGAATGGACCGCGTAAGTAAATCTGCAGTGTTCAGGTTCCGTCTTAAATCTATTACAGATGACACTATTATTATTATTATATCACCTCCCATTTTGTGTTCCCTTCATGTGCTTTCCTCACCTCACGCCCCCCTGTCCTCACTTGTGCCCATTACCTCACTACCTTGTATTATCACTATTTTTTGATGTTGTTGCACGTATAATCTACCATGCTGGTAGTCATAAGTCACCGCCACATGATTCATAATATGTATCACTGTAAAATTGCGATCTCATCAGATATTCATTATTATCACAAGTTTTTCATTACATTCTTAGGAACCATCCATTGTTATATAGGTATCCCCTGTATGGTATGCTTCATGCCTATTCATTGGCACCTTAGCCATAAATACATGTTGGGATAATGTTTTGAAGTTCTTTTAAAGTTTTTTTGTACGCAGGCTTTAACGCTATTATTGTAACACTAATGTAATTGAATAAAGTTTTTATACATCTACGCATGCATCTTTGCAAATACCCGGCTTCCCTGCATTTACACGCTGCTGCGCAATACCGCTACGCCAGATACACGTGATCACTGATCACGCGACTGGTTCCCACGCGGCGCGTCACATTACCCCTTGGCTCCGCCCCACACATGACAGCGATCACGTGACCTGTTCAGCTCCGCCCCACACATGACAGCGATCACGTGACCCATTCGGCTCCGCCCCCACACATGACAGCGATCACGTGACCCATTCCGCTCCGCCCCCACACATGACAGGGGCTTTGCGCTCCCATTGGTTGACTGTTCCTTTTTAACACTCCCCTCACCGGAATGACGCTACCCCCAGACGAAGGCTCTGTTACGAGCGCCGGGGATATCGCCATCCCGGACAGTGGAGGTCCACTTCATCTCACCTCTTGTTCATTGGTAAGGTATTATCTCTACCTGTTTGTGCACATTCATACCTCCCAACTTTTGTGGAGGAGAAAGAGGGACAAAATGGCGGCGCGCGAAGCGCGCCGCGGCGATTTTTTTACCCACAGAAGCCACACCCTAGCCACGCCCCCTAACCACACCCCCTGGCCACGCCACTGCTCATACCTTCAACGCATCCACTGGCACCAATGTATATTTATGTATATAATTGGGGGGCATATTCCACTCCCCCTAGACAACGAGCATGCCCTCCTAGACAACGAGCATGTCCTCCCCTAGACAACGAGCATGCCCCCCCCAGACAACGAGCATGTCCTCCCCTAGACAACGAGCATGTCCCCCCCTAGACAACGAGCATGTCCCCCCCAGACAACGGGCATGTCCGCCCCCAGACAACGAGCATGCCCCCCCCTAGACAACGAGCATGTCCCCCCCAGACAACGAGCATGTCCCCCCCAGACAACGGGCATGTCCGCCCCCAGACAACGAGCATGCCCCCCCCTAGACAACGAGCATGTCCCCCCCAGACAACGAGCATGCCCCCCCTAGACAACAAGCATGCCCCCCTAGACAACGAGCATGTCCCCTAGACAACGAGCATGCCCCCCCCCTAGACAACGAGCATGTACCCCCACCTAGACAACGAGAATGTACCCCCACCTAGACAACGACCATGTCCCCCCCTAGACAACGAGCATGTCCCCCCCCCCTAGACAACGAGCATGTCCCCCACCTAGACAACGAGCCTGTCCCCCCCTGTGGCTGCGTGCCCTTTTTTGTGTGTTTGTGTTATTTGTGTCTTCCAGGACCGTGCCTGCTGTGGACTGCTTCCGATTCGAAGGATTACATCGATGACCGACAGTTCTAACAAATAAAATGGTCAACGAGGGTGTGTCTGCGTTTTTTGTTCAATAAAATTTTCTGAAAACGGTGTGATTATTTATTTTTTTGCGACACTCTTCATAGTTTGCCGTAGTAGTGGTGCCGGCTAGGTGACGGTGCTCATTACTAAGGGCTGGCCTTAGTGTTTGCCTTAATTTTTTTGGCAAATTCACACTAACGCCCATACCATTACCCCGGTACCCACCGCCACCAGGGGTGCCGGGAAGAGCCGGGTACAAACCAGTACCTGACCGTCTATAGATGGTCAGGTAGTGGGGCGGCTGCAGGCTGTTATTGTTGCGCTGGAATAGCCCCCTAACAGTGACCTATCCCAGCGCAGTAATGGCGGCTGCTGCTGCTTTTTTGTATCAGGCTGATTTGAAAAATAGGGGCACCCCATGCCGTTTTTTCTTCAAATTTTTGACAAAAATATGCGTGGGGTCCCCCCTTTAAAGGGGGCTCCCAGGCTGTTTCCCCCATTTTTACAAAAAAATGGGGGGGAAAAACGGCATGGGGTGCCCCCTATTGTTCAAATCAGCCAGATACAAAAAAGCAGCAGCAGCCGCCATTACTGAGCTGGGATAGGCCACTGTTAGGGGGCTATCCCAGCGCAACAATAACAGCCTGCAGCCGCCCCAACACCTGACCATCTATAGACGGTCAGGTACTGGTTTGTACCCGGCTCTTCCCGGCACCCCTGGTGGCGGTGGGTACCGGGGTAATGGTATGGGCGTTAGTGTAAATTTGCCAAAAAAATTAAGGCAAACACTAAGGCCAGCCCTTAGTAATGAGCACCGTCACCTAGCCGGCACCACTACTACGGCAAACTATGAAGAGTGTCGCAAAAAAATAAATAATCACACCGTTTTCAGAAAATTTTATTGAACAAAAGACGCAGACACACCCTCGTTGACCATTTTATTTGTTAGAAATGTCGGTCATAGACGTAATCCTTCGAATCCGAAGCAGTCCACAGCAGGCACGGTCCTGGAAGACAAAAATAACACAAACACACAAAAAAGGGCACGCAGCCACAGGGGAGGACATGCTCGTTGTCTAGGGGTCAGGGGTAGACATGCTCGTTGTCTAGGGGGGGGGGAAATGCTAGTTGTCTAGGAGTCGGGGGGAGACATGCTCGTTGTCTAGGGGGGGGAATGCTCGTTGTCTGGGGGGGGGGACATGCTCGTTGTCTAGGGGGGGGGGCATGCTCGTTGTCTTGGGGGGGGACATGCTCGTTGTCTAGGGGTCAGGGGGAGACATGCTCGTTGTCTAGCAGGGGGAAATGCTCGTTGTCTAGGGGGGGAAATCCTCGTTGTCTAGGGGGGGGACATGCTCGTTGTCGCAGTAAAGGGGAGGGGTCCTATGGAGCGCAGTAAAGGGGAGGGGTCCTATGGAGCGCAGTAAAGGGGAGGGGTCCTATGGAGCGCAGTAAAGGGGAGGGGTCCTATGGAGCGCAGTAAAGGGGAGGGGTCCTATGGAGCGCAGTAAAGGGGAGGGGTCCTATGGAGCGCAGTAAAGGGGAGGAGTCCTATTGAGCGCGCAGTGAAAGCCATAAAAAACACATTTGATATTTTCCTTCCCGCTTCCCAGTACAGGGCCTGGAATATTTAATACTGTCACTAGGAAGTATAATTTGTTACGCAGAAACAGGCCGCACACAGCTCTGTACGTGGAAAAATAAAAAAGTTATTGATTTTTGAAAGTGGGGAGTGAAATATGGAAACGCAAAAATTGTTCCGTCAGAGTAATGGAGCAGACGGCCGTGTATGACCATTCTGCTCCATTACTGTCATAGAGCGATGACATGGACCTTATGTGGACCCCAACAGACCCCTTGTTTTCATGATCTATGGGGGTCACATCACTGAAACCCCCACACATCAGCAGGTTAAGCCCTGTCCTATGGATAGAGCCTAACTTGTATTTGTGGGAAAACCCCTTTAACCCCTTAACGCTCTGCGCCGTAGCTCTACGACGCAGAGAGTATAAGGAAGAGGGCTCACGGGCTGAGTCTTCTTCATACAAGGTGGGGGGTTTTGCATGTTGCAGAAAACCCCCACCGCTAATAACCGCAGTCGGTCATTGTCGCCGGCAAAGTCTTTTTTACGATCGCTGTGCCCCCGGGGGCCCCGGTGCCCATCGGGGGCGGCGATCGTTTGCCGTGGTAGCCTCGGGTCTTCTTTTGACACGAGGCTACATGGCTTCTGCAGGTTCGTTACAATGAGCCAGAAGTATTGCAGTATATGGTAGGAGCGATCTGACCATCTAGGGTTAATGTACCGTAGATGGTCTAAGAAATAGTGGAAAAAAAAGAAAAAACAGGTTTTAAAAATAAAAAAAATTTATAAAATATTAAAAATTCTAATCACCTCCCTTTCCCTAGAACGGATATAAAACATAATAAACAGTAAAGATCACAGACATATTAGGTATCGCCGCGTCCCAAAATGCCCGATCTATCAAAATATAAAAACGGTTACGGGCGGCGGTGACCTCCGAGGCGGGAAATGGCGCCCAAATGTCCGAAATGCGACTTTTACACCTTTTTACATCACATAAAAAATGAAATTAAAAATGATCAAAATGTCGCACAGACCTCAAAATGGTAGCAATGAAAACGTCGGCTCATTTCGCCAAAAATGACCCCACCCCCAGCTCCGTGCACCGAAATATGAAAAAGTTATTAGCGTCAGAAGATGGCAAAAATTTTTTTTTTTTTTTTTTTGCACACATGCGTTTAATTTTTGAAAATGTATTAAAACACAATAAAACCTATAAATCCGGTATCACCGCGATCGCACCGAACCAAAGAATAAAGCTGAGGTGTTATTTTGAGTGCACAGTCAAAGTCGAAAAAACTGAGCCCACAAGAACGTGACATGTGCGGTTTTTTAAAAAATTTTTTCCACATTTGGAATTTTTTGCAGCTTCGCAGTACACGGCATGTTAAAATAAATAACATTACGGGAAAGTAAAATTTGTTACGCACAAAATAAGCCCTCACACAGCTCTGTACACGGAAAAATGAAAAAGTTATGGATTTTTGAAGTTGGAGAGCGAGAAATGAGAGGAAAAACCCTGCGTCCTTAAGGGGTTAAGGGATTAAGTATATGGTACAATAAAAGCAGAATAGAAGGGCACTGGGGGGGTTAGGGATGGGGGCAGGGGGTCTATGGAGGAAAGTGTTTAACCCTTTAGCTGCTGCCTGCAGTCACTGTAGAGTACCTGTTATCACACTGCAGCAGCTGCACACACTCGGCTCTGCTTCATCAGACGAACTTCAGTGAGGAGCAGGAGGAGGTGGGGGCAGGGAGCCATTGATGTAGCAGTGCTGGAGAGTTCCTGCCTGCACGGAGGATGATCCCCTGGGGCTGCTGTGCAGGGGCAGTGCAGAGAACATGACACTCTGCACTGCTCCATCCATCCATCCATCCATCCATGTGCCTGCAAGTGGCAGCCTGAGGACAGGGAGGGCTCTGCCTCCCAGGGGAGGGGATGGGGGAGGTGCCGGCTCTGCAGCAGACAGCCCGGGAGCTGGAGAGGAGGAGGACGCTGTACCCCGCCCCCTGGCTTCTCTGTATCCTGAGCAGGACGGGGGCGGGACTCGGGGGCGGGACTCGGGGGGGGCGGGACTCGGGGGCGGGACAAAACGGAAAAATCCGTGAAACCGCAAAAAAACCGGGACTTTCACTTAACGGTCCGTGCAGGCGGGACAAGGGTTAAAAAACGGGACTGTCCCGCCCAAAACGGGACGGTTGGGAGGTATGCACATTACCTATGTTTATGCATGTTAGCAGCTGTGTGCCACTTTACACCCGGTGCCCTCATTATATGTACCATCTGTCCTTACCTATTACATGTGCGTGCTGTGTCCATGTGTAATTCCTCCTATGTCTGCCCAGGGGGACGACTTTCTCATTTGTTGTCGCCGCCTTGCACTGTCATTCCCCCTCAGCATTGTCTGAGGATTTTCATCCTGCTATTATCATTGTGGGGCAGATTTACTTACCCGGTCCATTCGCGATCCAGCGGCGCGTTCTCTGAACAGGATTCGGGTCCGGACGGGATTTATGAAGGTAGTTCCTCCGCCATTCCCCAGGTGGCGCTGCTGCGCTGAAAAGCATCTGAACGCGCCAGAATTCACCGAGCCGGACCAGGTGAAGGTAAGCGCTTCCCAAGCGACACATTTTCCGTTTTTAAATGCGGCGGTTTTTCCGAATACGTCGGGTTTTCGTTCGGCCACGCCCCCCCATTTCCGTCACGTGCATGCCGGCGCCGATGCGCCAAAATCCCGGGGCAATTCAGGTACAATCGGCGCAAATCGGAAATATTCGGGTAACACGTCGGGAAACCGCAAATCGGGCCCTTAGTAAATGACCCCCACTGTCTTAAATAGTCATTAATAAAGTATTTTTTACTACAATTATTCAGACTCAATTCAGTCTTTCATAGTGCTTCCCTTTACCCCTTTTTCCCTGTCCCTCCTTAAAGGGGTACCTTTTGTTTTTGTGTATGCTCATGGGAAGCCTTTCTTTGGTGTGTCACTTACCATACCGGTCCGACCCACACACTATTACGTACCACATGGATCTGGACTTACTTGGTATATAGGTTTGATACCTTCACCTCCCTTCTCTTTCCCTTCCTGATTCTCCTGTTGTTTTGATCCACTCTGTACAGGAGAGCCGGGCACTATGCAGCCATTCTGTATAGGAGAGCCGGGCACTATGCAGCCACTCTGTACAGGAGAGCCGGGCACTATGCAGCCACTCTGTACAGGAGAGCCGGGCACTATGCAGCCACTCTGTACAGGAGAGCCGGGCACTATGCAGCCACTCTGTACAGGAGAGCCGGGCACTATGCAGCCACTCTGTACAGGAGAGCCGGGCACTATGCAGCCACTCTGTACAGGAGAGCCGGGCACTATGCAGCCACTCTGTACAGGAGAGCCGGGCACTATGCAGCCACTCTGTACAGGAGAGCCGGGCACTATGCAGCCACTCTGTACAGGAGAGCCGGGCACTATGCAGCCACTCTGTACAGGAGAGCCGAGCACTATGCAGCCACTCTGTACAGGAGAGCCGGGCACTATGCAGCCACTCTGTACAGGAGAGCCGGGCACTATGCAGCACTTCTGTACAGGAGAGCCGGGCACTATGCAGCCACTCTGTACAGGAGAGCCGGGCACTATGCAGCGACTCTGTACAGGAGAGCCGGGCACTATGCAGCCACTCTGTACAGGAGAGCCGAGCACTATGCAGCCACTCTGTACAGGAGAGCCGGGCACTATGCAGCCACTCTGTACAGGAGAGCCGGGCACTATGCAGCCACTCTGTACAGGAGAGCCGGGCACTATGCAGCCACTCTGTACAGGAGAGCCGGGCACTATGCAGCCACTCTGTACAGGAGAGCCGGGCACTATGCAACCACTCTGTACAGGAGAGCCGGGCACTATGCAGCACTTCTGTACAGGAGAGCCGGGCACTATGCAGCGACTCTGTACAGGAGAGCCGGGCACTATGCAGCGACTCTGTACAGGAGAGCCGGGCACTATGCAGCGACTCTGTACAGGAGAGCCGGGCACTATGCAGCGACTCTGTACAGGAGAGCCGGGCACTATGCAGCGACTCTGTACAGGAGAGCCGGGCACTATGCAGCGACTCTGTACAGGAGAGCCGGGCACTATGCAGCGACTCTGTACAGGAGAGCCGGGCACTATGCAGCCACTCTGTACAGGAGAGCCGGGCACTATGCAGCCACTCTGTACAGGAGAGCCGGGCACTATGCAGCGACTGTGTACAGGAGAGCCGGGCACTATGCAGCGACTGTGTACAGGAGAGCCGGGCACTATGCAGCGACTGTGTACAGGAGAGCCGGGCACTATGCAGCGACTGTGTACAGGAGAGCCGGGCACTATGCAGCGACTGTGTACAGGAGAGCCGGGCACTATGCAGCGACTGTGTACAGGAGAGCCGGGCACTATGCAGCCACTGTGTACAGGAGAGCCGGGCACTATGCAGCGCCTCTGTACAGGAGAGCCGGGCACTATGCAGCCACTGTGTACAGGAGAGCCGGGCACTATGCAGCCACTGTGTACAGGAGAGCCGGGCACTATGCAGCCACTGTGTACAGGAGAGCCGGGCACTATGCAGCCACTGTGTACAGGAGAGCCGGGCACTATGCAGCCACTGTGTACAGGAGAGCCGGGCACTATGCAGCCACTGTGTACAGGAGAGCCGGGCACTATGCAGCCACTGTGTACAGGAGAGCCGGGCACTATGCAGCCACTGTGTACAGGAGAGCCGGGCACTATGCAGCCACTGTGTACAGGAGAGCCGGGCACTATGCAGCCACTGTGTACAGGAGAGCCGGGCACTATGCAGCCACTGTGTACAGGAGAGCCGGGCACTATGCAGCCACTGTGTACAGGAGAGCCGGGCACTATGCAGCCACTGTGTACAGGAGAGCCGGGCACTATGCAGCCACTGTGTACAGGAGAGCCGGGCACTATGCAGCCACTGTGTACAGGAGAGCCGGGCACTATGCAGCCACTGTGTACAGGAGAGCCGGGCACTATGCAGCCACTGTGTACAGGAGAGCCGGGCACTATGCAGCCACTGTGTACAGGAGAGCCGGGCACTATGCAGCCACTGTGTACAGGAGAGCCGGGCACTATGCAGCCACTGTGTACAGGAGAGCCGGGCACTATGCAGCCACTGTGTACAGGAGAGCCGGGCACTATGCAGCCACTGTGTACAGGAGAGCCGGGCACTATGCAGCCACTGTGTACAGGAGAGCCGGGCACTATGCAGCCACTGTGTACAGGAGAGCCGGGCACTATGCAGCCACTGTGTACAGGAGAGCCGGGCACTATGCAGCCACTGTGTACAGGAGAGCCGGGCACTATGCAGCCACTGTGTACAGGAGAGCCGGGCACTATGCAGCCACTGTGTACAGGAGAGCCGGGCACTATGCAGCCACTGTGTACAGGAGAGCCGGGCACTATGCAGCCACTGTGTACAGGAGAGCCGGGCACTATGCAGCCACTGTGTACAGGAGAGCCGGGCACTATGCAGCCACTGTGTACAGGAGAGCCGGGCACTATGCAGCCACTGTGTACAGGAGAGCCGGGCACTATGCAGCCACTGTGTACAGGAGAGCCGGGCACTATGCAGCCACTGTGTACAGGAGAGCCGGGCACTATGCAGCCACTGTGTACAGGAGAGCCGGGCACTATGCAGCCACTGTGTACAGGAGAGCCGGGCACTATGCAGCCACTGTGTACAGGAGAGCCGGGCACTATGCAGCCACTGTGTACAGGAGAGCCGGGCACTATGCAGCCACTGTGTACAGGAGAGCCGGGCACTATGCAGCCACTGTGTACAGGAGAGCCGGGCACTATGCAGCCACTGTGTACAGGAGAGCCGGGCACTATGCAGCCACTGTGTACAGGAGAGCCGGGCACTATGCAGCCACTGTGTACAGGAGAGCCGGGCACTATGCAGCCACTGTGTACAGGAGAGCCGGGCACTATGCAGCCACTGTGTACAGGAGAGCCGGGCACTATGCAGCCACTGTGTACAGGAGAGCCGGGCACTATGCAGCCACTGTGTACAGGAGAGCCGGGCACTATGCAGCCACTGTGTACAGGAGAGCCGGGCACTATGCAGCCACTGTGTACAGGAGAGCCGGGCACTATGCAGCCACTGTGTACAGGAGAGCCGGGCACTATGCAGCCACTGTGTACAGGAGAGCCGGGCACTATGCAGCCACTGTGTACAGGAGAGCCGGGCACTATGCAGCCACTGTGTACAGGAGAGCCGGGTACTATGCAGCCACTGTGTACAGGAGAGCCGGGCACTATGCAGCCACTGTGTACAGGAGAGCCGGGCACTATGCAGCCACTGTGTACAGGAGAGCCGGGCACTATGCAGCCACTGTGTACAGGAGAGCCGGGCACTATGCAGCCACTCTGTACAGGAGAGCCGGGCACTATGCAGCCACTCTGTACAGGAGAGCCGGGCACTATGCAGCCACTCTGTACAGGAGAGCCGGGCACTATGCAGCCACTCTGTACAGGAGAGCCGGGCACTATGCAGCCACTCTGTACAGGAGAGCCGGGCACTATGCAGCCACTCTGTACAGGAGAGCCGGGCACTATGCAGCCACTCTGTACAGGAGAGCCGGGCACTATGCAGCCACTCTGTACAGGAGAGCCGGGCACTATGCAGCCACTCTGTACAGGAGAGCCGGGCACTATGCAGCCACTCTGTACAGGAGAGCCGGGCACTATGCAGCCACTCTGTACAGGAGAGCCGGGCACTATGCAGCCACTCTGTACAGGAGAGCCGGGCACTATGCAGCCACTCTGTACAGGAGAGCCGGGCACTATGCAGCCACTCTGTACAGGAGAGCCGGGCACTATGCAGCCACTCTGTACAGGAGAGCCGGGCACTATGCAGCCACTCTGTACAGGAGAGCCGGGCACTATGCAGCCACTCTGTACAGGAGAGCCGGGCACTATGCAGCCACTCTGTACAGGAGAGCCGGGCACTATGCAGCCACTCTGTACAGGAGAGCCGGGCACTATGCAGCCACTCTGTACAGGAGAGCCGGGCACTATGCAGCCACTCTGTACAGGAGAGCCGGGCACTATGCAGCCACTCTGTACAGGAGAGCCGGGCACTATGCAGCCACTCTGTACAGGAGAGCCGGGCACTATGCAGCCACTCTGTACAGGAGAGCCGGGCACTATGCAGCCACTCTGTACAGGAGAGCCGGGCACTATGCAGCCACTCTGTACAGGAGAGCCGGGCACTATGCAGCCACTCTGTACAGGAGAGCCGGGCACTATGCAGCCACTCTGTACAGGAGAGCCGGGCACTATGCAGCCACTCTGTACAGGAGAGCCGGGCACTATGCAGCCACTCTGTACAGGAGAGCCGGGCACTATGCAGCCACTCTGTACAGGAGAGCCGGGCACTATGCAGCCACTCTGTACAGGAGAGCCGGGCACTATGCAGCCACTCTGTACAGGAGAGCCGGGCACTATGCAGCCACTCTGTACAGGAGAGCCGGGCACTATGCAGCCACTCTGTACAGGAGAGCCGGGCACTATGCAGCCACTCTGTACAGGAGAGCCGGGCACTATGCAGCCACTCTGTACAGGAGAGCCGGGCACTATGCAGCCACTCTGTACAGGAGAGCCGGGCACTATGCAGCCACTCTGTACAGGAGAGCCGGGCACTATGCAGCCACTCTGTACAGGAGAGCCGGGCACTATGCAGCCACTCTGTACAGGAGAGCCGGGCACTATGCAGCCACTCTGTACAGGAGAGCCGGGCACTATGCAGCCACTCTGTACAGGAGAGCCGGGCACTATGCAGCCACTCTGTACAGGAGAGCCGGGCACTATGCAGCCACTCTGTACAGGAGAGCCGGGCACTATGCAGCCACTCTGTACAGGAGAGCCGGGCACTACGCAGCCACTCTGTACAGGAGAGCCGGGCACTACGCAGCCACTCTGTACAGGAGAGCCGGGCACTACGCAGCCACTCTGTACAGGAGAGCCGGGCACTACGCAGCCACTCTGTACAGGAGAGCCGGGCACTACGCAGCCACTCTGTACAGGAGAGCCGGGCACTACGCAGCCACTCTGTACAGGAGAGCCGGGCACTACGCAGCCACTCTGTACAGGAGAGCCGGGCACTACGCAGCCACTCTGTACAGGAGAGCCGGGCACTACGCAGCCACTCTGTACAGGAGAGCCGGGCACTACGCAGCCACTCTGTACAGGAGAGCCGGGCACCATGCAGCGCCTCTGTACAGGAGAGCCGGGCACCATGCAGCGCCTCTGTACAGGAGAGCCGGGCACTATGCAGCCACTCTGTACAGGAGAGCCGGGCACTATGCAGAGACACTGTATGTAAGTACAAGGACATGAGAGAGGTCCTTGTATTAACAACAATACATGGGCAGCACCCTGTTTCAGTTCCAGGTACCAGTAAAGAAACCCCCAACCCTGACTGTATACTGGATTATAACAAGTACATGGGAGGTGCTTCAGCCATATAACGCCATGCGATAGTCGAGGGAGTGGAAGATGCTTCTATATTTATCACACATACCGCACCTTCCCTGCTGAGCCCTGCCGTGTGCCCAGCCTGTAGATTATTGCCCCATATGGGGTATTGCTGTACTTGGGAGACCCCGCATCATGATTTTTGGGGTCTTTGTCTCCCATGGCAGGAGCTGGACACAAGATGACATAATGGATCTTCTGTACCAAGCACCATCCATTATGCATTTTATTTGGGCTCCACCTGTGGGGTTAATACCCCTGGATTAATTCATGGAGGGGTGTCATTTATAAGTGGGGTCAGTTCTTAGGCGTTTCTACTGTTATGGAAATATAATAAAGATGAATGGCAAAAGGTTTCTACAAAAAAAATTGTGATATGACTTTTTGTCTAAAAAAAAAAGAACATTAAAATTTTTGAAAGTTGTAATTTCTCATAAATAATTGAATTTTTACCACCCAAAAAAGTAACTGATCAGCAAAATGACACTGATAACATAAACTGCAATGTCTCACAAGAACAATCTCGAAACAAGGACTGAGCCTTAACGTCCAAACAGACTACATCCTGAAGGACTTAATACATTGTGATTGTACTACACATCTCCACCACACGAGGGCGCTCCTCCCTTATATACATTGTGATTGTACTACACGGCTCCACCACACGAGGGCGCTCCTCCCTTATAGACATTGTGATTGCACTACACGGCTCCACCACACGAGGGCGCTCCTCCCTTATATACATTGTGATTGTACTACACGGCTCCACCACACGAGGGCGCTCCTCCCTTATATACATTGTGATTGTACTACACGGCTCCACCACACGAGGGCGCTCCTCCCTTATATACATTGTGATTGTACTACACGGCTCCACCACACGAGGGCGCTCCTCCCTTATATACATTGTGATTGTACTACACAGCTCCACCACACGAGGGCGCTCCTCCCTTATATACATTGTGATTGTACTACACAGCTCCACCACACGAGGGCGCTCCTCCCTTATATACATTGTGATTGTACTACACAGCTCCACCACACGAGGGCGCTCCTCCCTTATATACATTGTGATTGTACTACACATCTCCACCACACGAGGGCGCTCCTCCCTTATATACATTGTGATTGTACTACACGGCTCCACCACACGAGGGCGCTCCTCCCTTATACACATTGTGATTGTACTACACGGCTCCACCACACGAGGGCGCTCCTCCCTTATATACATTGTGATTGTAATACACATCTCCACCACACGAGGGCGCTCCTCCCTTATATACATTGTGATTGTACTACACGGCTCCACCACACGAGGGCGCTCCTCCCTTATACACATTGTGATTGTACTACACGGCTCCACCACACGAGGGCGCTCCTCCCTTATATACATTGTGATTGTACTACACGGCTCCACCACACGAGGGCGCTCCTCCCTTATACACATTGTGATTGTACTACACGGCTCCACCACACGAGGGCGCTCCTCCTGTATATACATTGTGATTGTACTACACGGCTCCACCACACGAGGGCGCTCCTCCCTTATATACATTGTGATTGTACTACACATCTCCACCACACGAGGGCGCTCCTCCCTTATATACATTGTGATTGTACTACACGTCTCCACCACACGAGGGCGCTCCTCCCTTATACACATTGTGATTGTACTACACGGCTCCACCACACGAGGGCGCTCCTCCCTTATATACATTGTGATTGTACTACACGGCTCCACCACACGAGGGCGCTCCTCCCTTATACACATTGTGATTGTACTACACGGCTCCACCACACGAGGGCGCTCCTCCCTTATATACATTGTGATTGTACTACACGGCTCCACCACACGAGGGCGCTCCTCCCTTATATCCATTGTGATTGTACTACACGGCTCCACCACACGAGGGCGCTCCTCCCTTATATACATTGTGATTGTACTATACTGCTCCACCACACGGGGGCGCTCCTCCCTTATATACATTGTGATTGTACTACACATCTCCACCACACGAGGGCGCTCCTCCCTTATATACATTGTGATTGTACTACACGGCTCCACCACACGAGGGCGCTCCTCCCTTATATACATTGTGATTGTACTACACGGCTCCACCACACGAGGGCGCTCCTCCCTTATATACATTGTGATTGTACTACACGGCTCCACCACACGAGGGCGCTCCTCCCTTATATACATTGTGATTGTACTACACGGCTCCACCACACGAGGGCGCTCCTCCCTTATATACATTGTGATTGTACTACACGGCTCCACCACACGAGGGCGCTCCTCCCTTATATACATTGTGATTGTACTACACGGCTCCACCACACGAGGGCGCTCCTCCCTTATATACATTGTGATTGTACTACACGGCTCCACCACACGAGGGCGCTCCTCCCTTATATACATTGTGATTGTACTACACGGCTCCACCACACGAGGGCGCTCCTCCCTTATATACATTGTGATTGTACTACACAGCTCCACCACACGAGGGCGCTCCTCCCTTATATACATTGTGATTGTACTACACGGCTCCACCACACGAGGGCGCTCCTCCCTTATATACATTGTGATTGTACTACACGGCTCCACCACACGAGGGCGCTCCTCCCTTATATACATTGTGATTGTACTACACGGCTCCACCACATGAGGGCGCTCCTCCCTTATATACATTGTGATTGTACTACACATCTCCACCACACGAGGGCGCTCCTCCCTTATATACATTGTGATTGTACTACACCGCTCCACCACACGGGGGCGCTCCTCCCTTATAGACATTGTGATTGTACTACTACACAGCTCCACCACACGAGGGCGCTCCTCCCTTATATACATTGTGATTGTACTGTACATCTCCACCACACGAGGGCGCTCCTCCCTTATATACATTGTGATTGTACTACACGGCTCCACCACACGAGGGCGCTCCTCCCTTATATACATTGTGATTGTACTACACTGCTCCACCACACGAGGGCGCTCCTCCCTTATAGACATTGTGATTGTACTACTATACAGCTCCACCACACGGGGGCGCTTCTCCTTTATATACAATATAAAGGAGGTGCTGCATACCAACAGGGCCTGTGCATTGAAGCCAGGGAGTACTGCTCCGGCTTCATACTACATGCTGCAAAACTACAGTTCTTGAGTAGTGATACCGGGCTGAACAACTCCTGCTTCACAGTGCACGCTGCGCACCTATAGCGATTATGAAGTGAGACCAGGGTGTACTACACCGGCTTCATAGTACATGCTGAATATCTACAGTACTTGTGCAGTGATGACAGGATGTACTACTCCGGCTTCATAGTACATGCTACATATCTACAATGCTTGAGTAGCAATTTCAGGATGTACAACTCTGGCTTCATAGTGTACGCTGCGTACCAACAGCGCTTGTGCATTGAGGGTGTACTACTTTGGCATCACAATACATGCTGTGCACCTACATCGCTGGTACAGTGAAGCCAAGATAAACTACTCCATCATCATAACATATGCTGCATATCTGCAGCACTTGTGTATTGGTACCAGAGTGTACTACTCCGGCTTCATAGTGCATGCTGTGCACCTACAGTGCTTGTGTAGTGAAGCCTGGGTGTACTACTCTGGCTTCATAGTACATGCTGTGTACCTACAGCACCTGTGCATTAATACCAGGGTGTACTACTCCGGCTTCATAGTACATCCTGCATATCTACATCGCTTGTGTTTTGATACCAGGGTGTACTACTGCTGCATCATAGTACTTGCTGTGTACC
Organism: Engystomops pustulosus; assembly: GCF_040894005.1. NCBI lineage: Eukaryota > Metazoa > Chordata > Amphibia > Anura > Leptodactylidae > Engystomops > Engystomops pustulosus. The sequence continues at coordinate 3,538,605 of NC_092419.1, forward strand.
TACATTGCTTGTGCAGTGATACCAGGGTGTACTACTCCGGCTTCATAGTACATCCTGCATATCTACAGCGCTTGTGTATTGATACCAGGGAGTACTAATCCGGCTTCATAGTGCATGCTGCGTACCTACAGTGCTTTTGCAGTGACCCCCATCTGTACAGAGCCCCATCTATATAGACCTCCATATACACAGACCAAGGCTTCATAGTACATCTTGCATATCTACAGCGCTTGTGTATTGATACCAGGGAGTACTAATCCGGCTTCATAGTGCATGCTGCGTACCTACAGCTGCTTTTGCAGTGAGCCCCATCTATACAGACCTCCATATACACAGACCAAGGCTTCATAGTACATCTTGCATATCTACAGCGCTTGTGTAGTGATACCAGGGTGTACTACTCCAGCATCATAGTACATGCTGTGTACCTACATTGCTTGTGCAGTGACCCCCATCTATACAGACCCCCATCTAAACAGACTCCATCTATCCAGACCAAGGCTTCTTAGTGCATCTTGTATATCTACAGCTCTTGTGCAGTGAAGCCAGGGTGAACTACTCCGGCCTTATAGTACATGCTGCATATTTACAGAGCTTGTGCATTGATACCAGGGTGTACTACTCCGGCTTCATAGTGCATGTAATATATCTGGGAGTGTCAGGACCAGATCCATCATATTGGTTTTGTGTGAAAATAACGCAAAATGCATACAACGCACCGCCATGTAGTATAAAATGCATACAGCATTCCGCCATGTAGTATAAAATGCATACAGCGTGCCGCCATGTAGTATAAAATGCATACAGTGTGCCACCATGTCATAAAAAATGCATACAGCGTGCCACAATGCAGTATAAAATGCATACAGCGTGCCACAATGCAGTATAAAATGCATACAGCATGCCACCATGTAGTATAAAATGCATACAGCGTGCCGCCATGTAGTATAAAATGCATACAGCGTGCCGCCATGTAGTATAAAATGCATACAGCGTGCCGCCATGTAGTATAAAATGCATACAGCGTGCCGCCATGTAGTATAAAATGCATACAGCGTGCCGCCATGTAGTATAAAATGCATACAGCGTGCCGCCATGTAGTATAAAATGCATACAGCGTGCCGCCATGTAGTATAAAATGCATACAGCGTGCCGCCATGTAGTATAAAATGCATACAGCGTGCCGCCATGTAGTACAAAATGCATACAGCGTGCCGCCATGTAGTACAAAATGCATACAGCGTGCCGCCATGTAGTATAAAATGCATACAGCGTGCCGCCATGTAGTACAAAATAGAAGCCCTGATAAATATCACAAATGCTACAAAAACATACAGCATATACACACTGCACATATATACAGCAAATATATACACACACCATATACAGAATATACATAAACACAGCATATGCACATATACACACACAAAAATATATATATATATATATGCACAGGTAACCTTACTTTACCTTTCTGACAGGTATGCGGGGAGTGGGGGAGCCCGGCAGGTGGGCGCTCGGTGCTGGCCAGTGGGCAGTCACATGATGCCGGCTGACGGGTGTGCGGATGGGAGCTCGGTGCCGGACGGACGGGAGTTTCGGCAAGCAGGGGGGTTGGACGTCCAGAGCGTGGGTGGGAGAATGGTGCTGGCCGGAGGGCATGCGGACAGAACTCGGTGGCGGGAGAACAGTGTGGGCCAGCTGGCTGGAGCACCTTGCACCCCCCCCCCTCGTTAAGGAGGAGGCGCGCCGCCTGAGGCGAGATTCTCAACTCGCTTAATGGCAGGTGCGCGTCTGCCTACAGCGCTTGTGCAGTGAGACCAGGATGTACTACTCCAGCTTCATAGTGCACACTGCATATCTACAGTTCTTGTGTAGTGATACCAGGATGTACTACTCCAGCTTCATAGTATATGCTGCATATCTACAGTGCTAAATATCTACCAAGGTGTACTACTCCGGCTTCATAGTGCATGCTGCATACCTACATTGCTTATGCAGTGACCCCCATCTCCACAGACCCCTATCTAAACAGACCTCCATATACACAGACCAAGGCTTCATAGTACATGCTGCATAGCTACAGTGCTTGAGTAGTGATACCAGGATGTACAACTCCGGCATCATAGTGCACGCTGCATACCTACAGCACAAGTACAGTGAGGCCTGGGTGTGTTACTCAGGCTTCATAGTATATGCTGCATATCTACAGCACTTGTGTAGTTATACCAGAATGTACTCCATCCAGCTTCATAGCACATGCTGCGTACCAACATTGCTTGTGGAAAGACCCAGACCCACATCTATACAAACATCCATCTATACAGACTCAGGATCCATAGTACATGTTGCATATTTACAGCACTTGTGTAGCAATACCAGGGTGTACTACTCCGGCTTCATAGTACATGCTGTGTACCTACAGCGCTTGTTTAGTGATACCAGGGTGTACTACTCCGGCTTCAAAGTACATGCTGCATATCTACAGTGCTGGTGCAGTGATACCAGGGTGTACTACTCCGGCTTCATAGTAAATGCTGTACACCTACGGTGCTTGTGTAATGATACCAGGGTGTACTACTCCGGCTTCATAGTACATGCTGTGCACCTACAGCTCTTGTGCAGTGAGATCAGGGTGTACTACTCCGGCTTCATAGTACATGCTGCATAGAGGTCACTGGCAGTATCACACAGGGGCTGAGAGGACCAAGGAACTTTTCTGTAATGTGTTTATGATCAGCAATCATACAGGGAGATGTGGGACACTGAACCACTAGTACACACCGACCTGTGGGTGCTTTAGTGTCCCACATCCACCTGACAGGATCCCTTTAAGTTTACGATAAAATATATTTATTGAAAGATGTCACTTTCTTGTTACGGATCCATCAAGCTTGATTTATCATTACTAGTACTGGGCCAATATATACAGGATAGGAGTAGTAGTACTGTGCTGTGCCCATATATACAGGATAGGAGTAGTAGTACTGTGCGGTGCTCATATATACAGGATAGGAGTAGTAGTACTGTGCTGTGCCCGTATATACAGGATAGGAGTAGTAGTACTGTGCTGTCTCCATATATACAGGATAGGAGTAGTAGTACTGTGCTGTGCCCATATATACAGGATAGGAGTAGTAGTACTGTGCTGTGCCCGTATATACAGGATAGGAGTAGTAGTACTGTGCTGTCTCCATATATACAGGATAGGAGTAGTAGTACTGTGCTGTGTAGATACAGGATAGGAGTAGTAGTACTGTGCTGTGTAGATACAGGATAGGAGTAGTAGTACTGTGCTGTGCCCATATATACAGGATAGGAGTAGTAGTACTGTGCTGTGCCCATATATACAGGATAGGAGTAGCAGTACTGTGCTGTCTCCATATATACAGGATAGGAGTAGTAGTACTGTGCTGTGTCCATATATACAGGATAGGAGTAGTAGTACTGTGCTGTCTCCATATATACAGGATAGGAGTAGTAGTACTGTGCTGTGCCCATATATACAGGATAGGAGTAGTAGTACTGTGCTGTGCCCATATATACAGGATAGGAGTAGTAGTACTGTGCTGTGCCCGTATATACAGGATAGGAGTAGTAGTACTGTGCTGTCTCCATATATACAGGATAGGAGTAGTAGTACTGTGCTGTGTAGATACAGGATAGGAGTAGTAGTACTGTGCTGTGTAGATACAGGATAGGAGTAGTAGTACTGTGCTGTGCCCATATATACAGGATAGGAGTAGTAGTACTGTGCTGTGCCCATATATACAGGATAGGAGTAGCAGTACTGTGCTGTCTCCATATATACAGGATAGGAGTAGTAGTACTGTGCTGTGTCCATATATACAGGATAGGAGTAGTAGTACTGTGCTGTGCCCATATATACAGGATAGGAGTAGTAGTACTGTGCTGTGCCCATATATACAGGATAGGAGTAGTAGTACTGTGCTGTGCCCATATATACAGGATAGGAGTAGTAGTACTGTGCTGTGCCCGTATATACAGGATAGGAGTAGTAGTACTGTGCTGTCTCCATATATACAGGATAGGAGTAGTAGTACTGTGCTGTGTAGATACAGGATAGGAGTAGTAGTACTGTGCTGTGTAGATACAGGATAGGAGTAGTAGTACTGTGCTGTGCCCATATATACAGGATAGGAGTAGTAGTACTGTGCTGTGCCCATATATACAGGATAGGAGTAGCAGTACTGTGCTGTCTCCATATATACAGGATAGGAGTAGTAGTACTGTGCTGTGTCCATATATACAGGATAGGAGTAGTAGTACTGTGCTGTCTCCATATATACAGGATAGGAGTAGTAGTACTGTGCTGTGCCCATATATACAGGATAGGAGTAGTAGTACTGTGCTGTGCCCATATATACAGGATAGGAGTAGTAGTACTGTGCTGTGCCCATATATACAGGATAGGAGTAGCAGTACTGTGCTGTGCACATATATACAGGAGTAGTAGTACTGTGCTGTGCCCATATATACAGGACAGGAGTAGTAGTACTGTGCTGTGCCCATATAGACAGGATAGGAGTAGTAGTACTGTGCTGTGTCCATATATACAGGATAGGAGTATTAGTACTGTGCTGTGCCCATACATACAGAATAGAAGTAGTAGTACTGTGCTGTGCCCATATATACAGAATAGAAGTAGTAGTACTGTGCTGTGTCCATATATACAGGATAGGAGTAGTAGTACTGTGATGTGCACATATATTAGGATAGGAGTAGTAGTACTGTGCTGTCTCCATATATACGGGATAGGAGTAGTAGTACTGTGCTGTCTCCATATATACGGGATAGGAGTAGTAGTACTGTGATGTGCCCATGGATACAGGATAGGAGTAGTAGTACTGTGCTGTGCCCATATATACAGGATAGGAGTAGTAGTACAGTGCTGTCTCCATATATACGGGATAGGAGTAGTAGTACTGTGCTGTGTCCATATATACGGGATAGGAGTAGCAGTACTGTGCTGTGTCCATATATGCGGGATAGGAGGAGTAGTACTGTGCTGTGCCCATATATACGGGATAGGAGGAGTAGTAGTACTGTGCTGTGTCCATATATACGGGATAGGAGGAGTAGTAGTACTGTGCTGTGTCCATATATATGGGATAGGAGGAGTAGTAGTACTGTGCTGTGTCCATATATATGGGATAGGAGGAGTAGTAGTACTGTGCTGTGTCCATATATATGGGATAGGAGGAGTAGTAGTACTGTGCTGTGCCCATATATACAGGATAGGAGTAGTAGTACTGTGCTGTGCCCATATATACAGGATAGGAGTAGCAGTACTGTGCTGTCTCCATATATACAGAATAGGAGTAGTAGTACTGTGCTGTGTCCATATATACAGGATAGGAGGAGGAGGAGTAGTACTGTGCTGTGTCCATATATACGGGATAGGAGGAGTAGTAGTACTGTGCTGTGTCCATATATATGGGATAGGAGGAGTAGTACTGTGCTGTGTCCATATATACAGGATAGGAGGAGTAGTACTGTGCTGTGCCCATATATACGGGATAGGAGGAGTAGTAGTACTGTGCTGTGTCCATATATACGGGATAGGAGGAGTAGTAGTACTGTGCTGTGTCCATATATACGGGATAGGAGGAGTAGTAGTACTGTGCTGTGTCCATATATATGGGATAGGAGGAGTAGTAGTACTGTGCTGTGTCCATATATATGGGATAGGAGGAGTAGTAGTACTGTGCTGTGCCCATATATACAGGATAGGAGTAGTAGTACTGTGCTGTGCCCATATATACAGGATAGGAGTAGCAGTACTGTGCTGTCTCCATATATACAGGATAGGAGTAGTAGTACTGTGCTGTGTCCATATATACAGGATAGGAGGAGGAGTAGTACTGTGCTGTGTCCATATATACGGGATAGGAGGAGTAGTAGTACTGTGCTGTGTCCATATATATGGGATAGGAGGAGTAGTAGTACTGTGCTGTGTCCATATATACGGGATAGGAGGAGTAGTAGTACTGTGCTGTGTCCATATATACAGGATAGGAGTAGTAGTACTGTGCTGTGTCCATATATACGGGATAGGAGGAGTAGTAGTACTGGGCTGTGTCCATATATACGGGATAGGAGGAGTAGTAGTACTGTGCTGTGTCCATATATACGGGATAGGAGGAGTAGTAGTACTGTGCTGTGTCCATATATACGGGATAGGAGGAGTAGTAGTACTGTGCTGTGTCCATATATACGGGATAGGAGGAGTAGTAGTACTGTGCTGTGCCCAAAGATACAGGATATATGGGGCCCGGAGCCTCTGCTTTCCGAGCTCCCCCGGTAGCTACACCTCTGACCAGACCCCGATCTATACAGACATCCATCTTTACAGAACCCATTTATGCAGACCTTTTACCAGACCCCAATTTATACGGACCCATCTATGGACATGAAACGATGCAGAGCGCCCCCTACTGCTCCATACTATGCGGTCCTTGGAGGGTCCGTGTGACGTCCTCCGCTGAGGCAGGAGATAAACACCACGTTATTGTCTTTTCTCTTGGAGTAAGAGCTGATATAACTCTCCATGAAGGGGAAGCTGCACATTTTTGGTGGATTGGGCAGTTTTCGGGCTCAGGTTTGGTAGTTTTTCCCATTTCCCGGTAGTTGGTGCCAGTTGGACATTGGCCGCTCTTTCCAGAGGAGTCAGCGAGAGGCGCCGGGCCTGGACACAGAGGCTGAGGGGTCACCTGGCTGAGCTTCTGAGGGAACGCCGGGTGCCGAGATGTGATAGGAGCCGGAATTACTGATGAAGATCAAGTTCAAACAGAAGAGACTAGAGGGGGCTTCTCCAGGCGGGGGCTACACCGCGACAGAAAGTCACTGCATAATAACATGTGACTCACCAAAGTCCTCCGGGCCCGGGGCAAATTTCCCAAAGGGGCTCCCTAAGTGTGACCACCAGGGGGTGCTAACCGAAAGATGAAGTCTACCACACACCCTAAAATAACGTTCTGCAGGGGACCTTAGGTTGTGCCTCTTTAGATTTACTGCCCTTTTTGGCGTCTGTCTTTTGTTCCTACAGTAAAGTAACATCATTGCGCAGCCGGCGCAGGGGGGGCTCATGTCCAGAGCGCACAACAGGGAGTCAGGGCAGGTTCTAGGTCTTTTAACCAACAGAGAAATCCTCAAAATGTATACCTCCCCCCTCCCCCATCGAGTTATAAAGATAGAACATCACACTACACACCTCAGCTGCTGCAGAACATCACACTACTCACCTCAACTGCTGCAGGAAATCACACTACACACCTCAGCTGCTGCAGCACATTACACTACACACCTCTGCTGCTGCAGAGCATCACACTACACACCTGCAGCACATCATACTACACATCTCTGCTGCTGCAGAGCATTACACTACACATCTCAGCTGCTGCAGAGCATCACACTGCACACCACAGCTGCTGCAGAGCATCACACTGCACACCACAGCTGCTGCAGAGCATCACACTGCACACCACAGCTGCTGCAGAGCATCACACTGCACACCACCGCTGCTGCAGAACAGCACAATACACACCTCCGCTGCTGCAGAACAGCACAATACACACCTCCGCTGCTGCAGAACAGCACAATACACACCTCCGCTGCTGCAGAACCGCACAATACACACCACCGCTGCTGCAGAACAGCACAATACACCACCGCTGCTGCAGAACAGCACAATACACACCTCAGCTGCTGCAGAACAGCACAATACACACCTCAGCTGCTGCAGAACAGCACAATACACACCTCAGCTGCTGTAGAACATCATGTAAAATCAAATCTAAATCTATTATATTAAGCACAAAGGGGAAATGATGTAGAATATTCCCGAGTCATCACTCATCAGTTTTCTCACCTCAAATGATTCTTCGTCCAGAATTCGTGTCCCGAATACAGTGATGCCTTTGGTGTTGACAATGGGCTTGTTTCCTCTTGGCAGTGGCTTGGTTATCTTCTTTTTACAGTCCAATATTAAGGTGACGGATTTCTTCTGTACACTCAGAGCGATCCGGTGCCATCTGGATGGTGGGACAGGAGAAGAGTGACCAAGAGGGCGAGAGAAGAGGGAGGAAAGGAATGGAGGGAGGGAGGAAGACATGGAAGAGAAGGAGAAGTAATATGGCGGAAATGTACCAAAGATATATTTACTGACTTTCCATCGGCCAGATTGACCCCGCTGAATATTGGGTAGTCTTCAGGTGCTGGTTTCCCACTTTGATCTTCATAGAGAAAGACGGGAGAACGTCCCAGCTCTACCCCGAGCTGCTGGACTCCTTGCTCGTTGTAGATGGACAGGAGAAATGCCTGCAAGCCACTCTTAGCCCGTACCAGCGCCATGACTGAAAAGTCCTCGGGGAATTTACCTGTACAAGAACTGAGTGTGAGCTCTGCAGACCAGGACCCCCTACCCACCTACGTCCGGGTGACTGCACCTACCTGGGAAGAGCTGCCGCGTGGGGGCGCTGATCTGAGCTTGCTTGGATATCTTGTAGGCCACATCTCCACCAGTGCTTGACCGTCGGGCCGGGCAGAAGCCGGGGATTCTCTTTACACCCTCCGGTTGTGTTTGAAATTGTAGAGCCTTCAATACATCCACGGGGTCAGCTATAGGGAGAGGTGAGAGGTTACATAGGGGAATGTAAGGGCTCATTTACACAAGGAATTAAAGAGACTGCAGATTTGTTTTCGTAGGGATCAATCTAAGAACTGGTTAAAGAGAATCTACCAGCTCAAAAATCATCCAGCAATGTATAGAGCCAAGTGTATAGAGCCCTGCATATAGAGCCTCCATAAAGAACCATGTGTATAGAGCCCTGCGTATAGAGCCTCCATAAAGAACCATGTGTATAGAGCCCTGCATATAGAGCCTCCATATAGAGCCATGCGTATAGAGCTCTGCATATAGAGCCCTGCGTATAGAGCCCTGCATATAGAGCCCTGCGTATAGAGCCCTGCATATAGAGCCCTGCGTATAGAACCCTGCATATAGAGCCATGTATATAGAGCCATGTGTATTGAGCTCTGCATAAAGAGCCCTGAGTAAAAGGCCATGTACATAGAACCATGTGTATAGAGCCATGCGAATAGAGCCATAAATATAGAGCCATGTGTATAGAGCCCAGCGTACAAAGCCCAGCATATACTGCTCAGCATATAGAGCCCTGCGTTTAGAGCCGTGCATATAGAGCCAATCGTATAGAGCCATGCATATAGAGATTAGCATATAGAGCCAATTGTATAGAGCCCGGCAGATAGAGCCCTGCGTATAGAGCACAGCAAATAGAGCCTCCATATAGAGCCCAGTGTATAGAGCCCTGTGTATAGAGCCTCCATATATAGCCCTGCGTATAGAGCTGTGTGTATAGACCCCTGTATATAGAGGTGCCAGAGGTGGTGCTACTTCTTTCAACCATATAGACGTCCTCAAGATTCCAATACAATTGAAATCTAAGAACTGGTTAAAGAGAATCTACCAGCTCAAAAATTCATCCAGCAATGTATAGAGCCCAGCGTACAGAGCCTTCATATAGAGCCCTGTGTATAGAGCCTCCATATAGAGCCCTGCGTATAGAGCCTCCGTATAGAGCCCAGCGTACAGAGCCTTCATATAGAACCATGTGTATAGAGCCTCCATATAGAGCCCTGCATATAGAGCCGCGTGTATAGAGCCTCCATATAGAGCCCTGCGTATAGAGCACAGCATATAGAGCCCTGTGTATAGAGCCCTGTGTATAGAGCCCAGCGTACAGAGCCTTCATATAGAGCCCTGTGTATAGAGCCCAGCGTACAGAGCCTCCATAAGGAACCATGCATGTAGAGCCCTGCGTATAGAGCCATGTGTATAGAGCCTTGTGTATAGAGCCCTGCATATAGAACCTCCATATAGAACCATGTGTATAGAGCCGTGTGTATAGAGCCCTGCGTATAGAGCACAGCGTATAGAGCCTCCATATAGAACCATGTGTATAGAGCCCTGCGTATAGAGCCCAGCGTATAGAGCCTTCATATAGAACCATGTGTATAGAGCCCTGCGTATAGAGCCCTGCGTATAGAGCCCTGTGTATAGAGCCTCCATATAGAACCATGTGTATAGAGCCCTGTGTATAGAGCCAATCATATAGAGCCCTGTGTATAGAGCCCTGTGTATAGAGCCTTTATATAGAACCATGTGTATAGAGCCCTGCGTATAGAGCCCTGCGTATAGAGCCCTGCGTATAGAGCCCTGTGTATAGAGCCTCCATATAGAGCCCTGCGTATAGAGGTGCCAGAGGTGGTGCTACTTCCATATAGACGTCCTCAAGATGCCAATATAATTGAAATCTGTGGCAGAGCAGGGAGAGATAAATGCTGATTGAATTGCTGTGATTTCCCTTTCTGACATACAAGTGGTGTTTAGGTTGTAGTTTTGGCCTCTTAGTATGTGACCCTGTGTGTGACCCTATGTGTCCCCCCCCCTCTAGTGTGTGACCCTGTGTGTGACCCTATGTGTCCCCCCCCCCCCCTCTAGTGTGTGACCCTGTGTGTCCCCCCTAGTGTGTCCCTAGTGGTGCTGCCCTCTATGGGCTGGTTGTGATCATTGCAGGCTGATGGGATTTAGGTGCTTTGTGCTGATTGGCTGCTTCCTCAGAAAGTTCTAGGGAAGGGGAGGAGTTACATCAAAGAGAACAAACTCCAACAGGAGAGATCATGTGATCTGAATCTGGGAAAGCTGGGTTATGTAAGAGAGCGACCAGAGAGTTATGAGAAGACCCCACGCCCGGGGGCTATAGGGAGCCCTTCTCCTGATACTGTGTAGCATCTCTCACCCTGTATAGAAAGTCTAATGACTGCAGCCGCCTGAACCTCTGCACCTCCATATTGTGCCGGAGTTTAGTAGGTTACGGCTTTGCCCGATGCCTTCTGTCTGTGTCCTTGTGTGACCCTTCATCTCTGCACTTGTTTTTCACGTTGCCAAGGGTTTTTTTTTTTCTTAAACGCCTTCTACGAGCTATAACTTTTTATTTTCCGGTCACCATGGTGACACAAGTGTGACATTGTTTTTCCTAATAATTTTCTGCATTTATTGTGGATTCTAAATAACATAAAAACCTTTCTTTCTCTGGGTCAATACAAACAGCGATACCAAAGTTCTATATAGATTTTTTAATTACCTTAATTTGCATAATTAAATCATTTTGTGGTTAAAAAAAAAACCCTTTTCCATCATCAGACCTTTAGTTCTCACTTGTGTTTCAGAAATGTTTTAAGGAATCGGCAGAGATACCAACAGTCTCTTTGCCGTTACTACTATAACCCCCATCCTCTCCTCCTCTGGGATGCATGTGTGCTACAAATTTCCTTTACCAGCAATAGATTACATGCAAAATATCAATCATCTTATCACACCCTGTTCACACTTACATTCTGGATCTGTTTATATTAGAAACTAGAAGACATAATGGGACCTGCTGCACAACAGATATCACCAGAACCACCAGAACCTCATGGTTCCAGTTTCTGATTCTCTGCTCCAAACAATTGCCACAATTGTCGGGAACTTAATTGATAGAAGCTTTTGGGTGTAAACCTGACACACATTCTGTAAAATGGGTTGTAGAACCAGAAGACAACAATGTAACGGAGTTTGTTGGTACAAATAGAAACATAGTTGCAGAGCGAAGCTTAGACATACGTTATGTATCACCTGGACATCACTATTGGATATTTGCTTGGATGTGCACAGTTAGATAAAGAATGAGACACTTAACTGATAAAATCCATTTTACGCTGCAGAGCATTGCACTTACACACATACAGAGCATTGCACTTACACACATACAGAGCATTGCACTTACACACATACAGAGCATTGCACTTACACACATACAGAGCATTGCACTTACACACATATATATATGGCTGTACAGAAACGAACCAACATACTAGAGAAGCCGCAGTGTAATTGGCACAGACCAGTACATGGGACAATGACTATTAGAGAGGGTCTCATGAATCGCTGTCCGGATGCCATATAACGGAGCAGATCCCCTCTAGAAAAAGCTCTGTGACAGCGGCTCCCATTCTGAAGACAGGACACATAGAAGTCATGATGGGTCCCATTAGCACATACACCTCCCTATAGAATGATACACAGATGCAGGGAGCCACATCGAGCCACAAATAATCACGCCTCAGTATTTCGGAGGTTCACAGGTGTCTGGACGCGGTTTTGCGGCTGAGAGAATGGAAATTGGCAAATGTAAATATTTCACAGTGAAAAATGCCAGCAGCGTCTGCTAGAATCATTGAGCCCTCAATACAACCTTCCCTGCACCCATTACTGTAAATCTATACACCCAAAGAAGCATCGCAGACACCCTGTCCTATTATACACAAAGAAAGAAATGGCTGACAAACCCCAAAAATGGAGAATAAGGTGCAACTACTATCCACCAGCAAACGTTTAACTACTGTGTATACACTGCATACTCCTGTATACTGTACACTGTCGCCTGTATACTGTACACTGTCGCCTGTATACTGTACACTGGGGGAGAAGAGGCTGATCTGTCCCCTGTATACTGTACACTGGGAGAGAAGAGGCTGATCTGTCGCCTGTATACTGTACACTGGGGGAGAAGAGGCTGATCTGTCGCCTGTATACTGTACACTGGGGGAGAAGAGGCTGATCTGTCGCCTGTATACTGTACACTGGGAGAGAAGAGGCTGATCTGTCGCCTGCATACTGTACACTGGGGGAGAAGAGGCTGATCTGTCGCCTGTATACTGTACACTGGGGGAGAAGAGGCTGATCTGTCGCCTGTATACTGTACACTGGGAGAGAAGAGGCTGATCTGTCTCCTGTATACTGTACACTGGGAGAGAAGAGGCTGATCTGTCTCCTGTATACTGTACACTGGGAGAGAAGAGGCTGATCTGTCGCCTGTATACTGTACACTTGGAGAGAAGAGGCTGATCTGTCACCTGTATACTGTACACTGGGGGAGAAGAGGCTGATCTGTCGCCTGTATACTGTACACTGTCGCCTGTATACTGTACACTGGGGGAGAAGAGGCTGATCTGTCCCCTGTATACTGTACACTGTCGCCTGTATACTGTACACTGGGGGAGAAGAGGCTGATCTGTCCCCTGTATACTGTACACTGGGGGAGAAGAGGCTGATCTGTCGCCTGTATACTGTACACTGGGGGAGAAGAGGCTGATCTGTCGCCTGTATACTGTACACTGGGGGAGAAGAGGCTGATCTGTCGCCTGTATACTGTACACTGGGGGAGAAGAGGCTGATCTGTCGCCTGTATACTGTACACTGGGAGAGAAGAGGCTGATCTGTCGCCTGTATACTGTACACTGGGGGAGAAGAGGCTGATCTGTCCCCTGTATACTGTACACTGGGGGAGAAGAGGCTGATCTGTCGCCTGTATACTGTACACTGGGGGAGAAGAGGCTGATCTGTCGCCTGTATACTGTACACTGGGGGAGAAGAGGCTGATCTGTCGCCTGTATACTGTACACTGGGGGAGAAGAGGCTGATCTGTCGCCTGTATACTGTACACTGGGGGAGAAGAGGCTGATCTGTCACCTGTATACTGTACACTGTCGCCTGTATACTGTACACTGGGAGAGAAGAGGCTGATCTGTCGCCTGTATACTGTACACTGGGGGAGAAGAGGCTGATCTGTCGCCTGTATACTGTACACTGGGAGAGAAGAGGCTGATCTGTCGCCTGTATACTGTACACTGGGGGAGAAGAGGCTGATCTGTCGCCTGTATACTGTACACTGGGGTTGAAGAGGCTGATCTGTCGCCTGTATACTGTACACCGGGGGAGAAGAGGCTGATCTGTCGCCTGTATACTGTACACTGGGGTTGAAGAGGCTGATCTGTCGCCTGTATACTGTACACTGGGGGAGAAGAGGCTGATCTGTCACCTGTATACTGTACACTGTGGGAGAAGAGGCTGATCTGTTGCCTGTATACTGTACACTGGGGGAGAAGAGGCTGATCTGTCGCCTGTATACTGTACACTGTCGCCTGTATACTGTACACTGGGGGAGAAGAGGCTGATCTGTCGCCTGTATACTGTACACTGGGAGAGAAGAGGCTGATCTGTCGCCTGTATACTGTACACTGGGAGAGAAGAGGCTGATCTGTATACTGTACACTGGGAGAGAAGAGGCTGATCTGTCCCCTGTATACTGTACACTGGGGGAGAAGAGGCTGATCTGTCGCCTGTATACTGTACACTGGGGGAGAAGAGGCTGATCTGTCGCCTGTATACTGTACATTGGGGGAGAAGAGGCTGATCTGTCGCCTGTATACTGTACACTGGGAGAGAAGAGGCTGATCTGTCGCCTGTATACTGTACACTGGGAGAGAAGAGGCTGATCTGTCGCCTGTATACTGTACACTGGGGGAGAAGAGGCTGATCTGTCGCCTGTATACTGTACACTGGGGGAGAAGAGGCTGATCTGTCGCCTGTATACTGTACACTGGGGGAGAAGAGGCTGATCTGTCGCCTGTATACTGTACACTGGGGGAGAAGAGGCTGATCTGTCGCCTGTATACTGTACACTGGGGGAGAAGAGGCTGATCTCTCGCCTGTATACTGTGCACCGGGGGAGAAGAGGCTGATCTGTCGCCTGTATACTGTACACTGGGGGAGAAGAGGCTGATCTGTCGCCTGTATAATGTACACTGGGAGAGAAGAGGCTGATCTGTCGCTTGTATACTGTACACTGGGAGAGAAGAGGCTGATCTGTCGCCTGTATACTGTACACTGGGAGAGAAGAGGCTGATCTGTCGCCTGTATATTGTACACTGGGGGAGAAGAGGCTGATCTGTCGCCTGTATACTGTACACTGGGAGAGAAGAGGCTGATCTGTCGCCTGTATACTGTACACTGGGGGAGAAGAGGCTGATCTGTCGCCTGTATACTGTACACTGGGAGAGAAGAGGCTGATCTGTCGCCTGTATACTGTACACTGGGAGAGAAGAGGCTGATCTGTCGCCTGTATACTGTACACTGGGGGAGAAGAGGCTGATCAGTCGCCTGTATACTGTACACTGGGGGAGAAGAGGCTGATCTGTCGCCTGTATACTGTACACCGGGAGAGAAGAGGCTGATCTGTCGCCTGTATACTTTACACTGTCGCCTGTATACTGTACACTGGGAGAGAAGAGGCTGATCTGTCACCTGTATACTGTACACTGGGGGAGAAGAGGCTGATCTGTCGCCTGTATACTGTACACTGGGGGAGAAGAGGCTGATCTGTCACCTGTATACTGTACACTGGGAGAGAAGAGGCTGATCTGTCGCCTGTATACTGTACACTGGGGGAGAAGAGGCTGATCTGTCGCCTGTATACTGTACACCAGGGGAGAAGAGGCTGATCTGTCGCCTGTATACTGTACACTGGGAGAGAAGAGGCTGATCTGTCTCCTGTATACTGTACACTGGGGGAGAAGAGGCTGATCTGTCTCCTGTATACTGTACACTGGGGGAGAAGAGGCTGATCTGTCGCCTGTATACTGTACACTGGGAGAGAAGAGGCTGATCTGTCTCCTGTATACTGTACACTGGGGGAGAAGAGGCTGATCTGTCGCCTGTATACTGTACACTGGGGGAGAAGAGGCTGATCTGTCGCCTGTATACTGTACACCGGGGGAGAAGAGGCTGATCTGTCGCCTGTATACTGTACACTGGGAGAGAAGAGGCTGATCTGTCGCCTGTATACTGTACACTGGGGGAGAAGAGGCTGATCTGTCTCCTGTATACTGTACACTGGGGGAGAAGAGGCTGATCTGTCGCCTGTATACTGTACACTGGGAGAGAAGAGGCTGATCTGTCTCCTGTATACTGTACACTGGGGGAGAAGAGGCTGATCTGTCGCCTGTATACTGTACACTGGGGGAGAAGAGGCCGATCTGTCGCCTGTATACTGTACACTGGGAGAGAAGAGGCCGATCTGTCGCCTGTATACTGTACACTGGGGGAGAAGAGGCTGATCTGTCGCCTGTATACTGTACACTGGTGGAGAAGAGGCTGATCTGTCGCCTGTATACTGTACACTGGGAGAGAAGAGGCTGATCTGTCTCCTGTATACTGTACACTGGGGGAGAAGAGGCTGATCTGTCGCCTGTATACTGTACACTGGGGGAGAAGAGGCTGATCTGTCGCCTGTATACTGTACACTGGGAGAGAAGAGGCTGATCTGTGGCCTGTATACTGTACACTGGGGGAGAAGAGGCTGATCTGTCGCCTGTATACTGTACACTGGGGGCGAAGAGGCTGATCTGTCGCCTGTATACTGTACACTGGGAGAGAAGAGGCTGATCTGTCGCCTGTATACTGTACACTGGGGGAGAAGAGGCTGATCTGTCGCCTGTATACTGTACACTGGGAGAGAAGAGGCTGATCTGTCGCCTGTATACTGTACACTGGGAGAGAAGAGGCTGATCTGTCGCCTGTATACTGTACACCGGGGGAGAAGAGGCTGATCTGTCGCCTGTATACTGTACACCGGGGGAGAAGAGGCTGATCTGTCGCCTGTATACTGTACACTGGGAGAGAAGAGGCTGATCTGTCGCCTGTATACTGTACACTGGGGGAGAAGAGGCTGATCTGTTGCCTGTATACTGTACACTGGGAGAGAAGAGGCTGATCTGTCGCCTGTATACTGTACACTGGGAGAGAAGAGGCTGATCTGTCTCCTGTATACTGTACACCGGGGGAGAAGAGGCTGATCTGTCGCCTGTATACTGTACACCGGGGGAGAAGAGGCTGATCTGTCGCCTGTATACTGTACACCGGAGGAGAAGAGGCTGATCTGTCGCCTGTATACTGTACACTGGGAGAGAAGAGGCTGATCTGTCGCCTGTATACTGTACACTGGGAGAGAAGAGGCTGATCTGTCGCCTGTATACTGTACACTGGGGGAGAAGAGGCTGATCTGTCGCCTGTATACTGTACACTGGGAGAGAAGAGGCTGATCTGTCGCCTGTATACTGTACACTGGGAGAGAAGAGGCTGATCTGTCGCCTGTATACTGTACACCGGGGGTGAAGAGTCTGATCTGTCGCCTGTATACTGTACACCGGGGGAGAAGAGGCTGATCTGTCGCCTGTATACTGTACACTGGGAGAGAAGAGGCTGATCTGTCGCCTGTATACTGTACACTGGGGGAGAAGAGGCTGATCTGTTGCCTGTATACTGTACACTGGGAGAGAAGAGGCTGATCTGTCGCCTGTATACTGTACACTGGGAGAGAAGAGGCTGATCTGTCTCCTGTATACTGTACACCGGGGGAGAAGAGGCTGATCTGTCGCCTGTATACTGTACACTGGGGGAGAAGAGGCCGATCTGTCTCCTGTATACTGTACACTGGGGGAGAAGAGGCTGATCTGTCGCCTGTATACTGTACACTGGGAGAGAAGAGGCTGATCTGTCGCCTGTATACTGTACACTGGGAGAGAAGAGGCTGATCTGTCGCCTGTATACTGTACACTGGGAGAGAAGAGGCTGATCTGTCGCCTGTATACTGTACACTGGGAGAGAAGAGGCTGATCTGTCGCCTGTATACTGTACACTGGTGGAGAAGAGGCTGATCTGTCGCCTGTATACTGTACACCGGGGGAGAAGAGGCTGATCTGTCTCCTGTATACTGTACACTGGGAGAGAAGAGGCTGATCTGTCGCCTGTATACTGTACACTGGGAGAGAAGAGGCTGATCTGTCGCCTGTATACTGTACACTGGGGGAGAAGAGGCTGATCTGTCGCCTGTATACTGTACACTGGGAGAGAAGAGGCTGATCTGTCGCCTGTATACTGTACACTGGGGGAGAAGAGGCTGATCTGTCGCCTGTATACTGTACACTGGGGGAGAAGAGGCTGATCTGTCGCCTGTATACTGTACACTGGGAGAGAAGAGGCTGATCTGTCGCCTGTATACTGTACACTGGCAGAGAAGAGGCTGATCTGTCGCCTGTATACTGTACACTGGGAGAGAAGAGGCTGATCTGTCGCCTGTATACTGTACACTGGGAGAGAAGAGGCTGATCTGTCGCCTGTATACTGTACACTGGGAGAGAAGAGGCTGATCTGTCGCCTGTATACTGTACACTGGGAGAGAAGAGGCTGATCTGTCGCCTGTATACTGTACACCGGGGGAGAAGAGGCTGATCTGTCGCCTGTATACTGTACACCGGGGGAGAAGAGGCTGATCTGTCGCCTGTATACTGTACACCGGAGGAGAAGAGGCTGATCTGTCGCCTGTATACTGTACACTGGGAGAGAAGAGGCTGATCTGTCGCCTGTATACTGTACACTGTCGCCTGTATACTGTACACTAGGGAAGAGCCTGATCTCTATACTGTACACTGTGGCCTGTATACTGTACACTGTCGCCTGTACACTGTCACCTGTATACTGTACACTAGGGAAGAGCCTGATCTCTATACTGTACACTGTTGCCTGTTTACTGTACACTGTTGCCTGTATACCGTACACTGTGGCCTGTATACTGTACACTAGGGAAGAGGCTGATCTGTATACTGTACACTGTTGCCTGTATACTGTACACTGGGGAAGAGCCTGATCTCTATACTGTACACTGTCGCCTGTATACTGTACACTGTTGCCTGTATACTGTACACTGTCACCCGTATACTGTACACTAGGGAAGAGCCTGATCTCTATACTGTACACTGTCGCCTGTATACTGTACACTGTGGCCTGTATACTGTACACTGTCACCCGTATACTGTACACTAGGGAAGAGCCTGATCTCTATACTGTACACTGTCGCCTGTATACTGTCACCTGTATACTGTACACTGTGGCCTGTATACTGTACACTAGGGAAGAGCCTGATCTCTATACTGTACACTGTGGCCTGTATACTGTACACTAGGGAAGAGGCTGATCTGTATACTGTACACTGTTGCCTGTATACTGTACACTGGGGAAGAGCCTGATCTCTATACTGTACACTGTCGCCTGTATACTGTACACTGTTGCCTGTATACTGTACACTGGGGAAGAGACTGATCTGTATACTGTACACTGTCGCCTGTACACTGTCACCTGTATACTGTACACTGTCACCTGTATACTGTACACTGGGGAAGAGCCTGATCTCTCCAGCATTTGGTTCTTCCAGTTCTGAGAATTGCGGAAGGTTTGGAGTGAAAGGTCAGGCGGATGGAGTGAGATGAAGACGATGGAGGGAATGGCGCGGCGGGGGCCACTAATGAAAGGAGCTGATGTGAATGGCAGACTCCCGGTAACACGACTCTTTCTCAGTCTGCAGGACTTCCAACCAGAAGCCAGGGAGGAAAAACTCATTACCCTCCACATATCTCAATCCAAGTGGGACCAAGAGACAGAGGGAGAGGAGGAGAGGAAGAGGGGGATGCTGGAGGCTGACGGAGGGAAGATCAATACATTATACATATATATCTATATTAGTAGGGACACTCTGCAATGTTTAGTCTTCCTGACTCGCTTATTGTATCTTCCCACTGGAAGCGTCTTCTTAGTGTCCCCTTCCCTGATACATTATGGTAAAGCTATCAGGCCAAGTGATACATATCCCACCCAGCGACAGACATGCATGCTCGGCTCGGCCAAGATTGCTTGTATTTTCAATGGGGAGAAGGACGCCTTTGGTGATGACTGAATTTGGAATGAAGAAAGCCAATGATGGGAGGCCTAATACACCCGTCCAGAGGGGTCTATGGGGGTGGCTGAGGTGCGTTAGTCAAATAAATACAGGAATTCACCACGGATTTATCATTAGTCCATTGGATGTAGAATCTTTCCTTCCACCTCTCAGTATTCCTGAGATTCCAGAGAGAAGCGACTAGACGCTGGAGGATTGAAATGGAAAAGTTTAACCTCTTGACAATTGTTACATCTACACAGTGGGGGCCATTCTAACACGCTGGCCCAAATTTATCAAACCCTCTGCTCTGGCACTGAAAAGAATGTGGAAACTGCTTGTACGTGTATTTATAACGTGTCTGCTCTGTGTCCGCCGCGCCACATAAAGGGCGTCCGGTGCAGAGTCGGACCTGCACCCCTTTTATTATGGAGACAGAATTGTGTTGCACGCTTTATGTTCAAGGTGCACCAAAGGGGGCGCCAGATTCATGAAGTCCGTGCAGCACTTTTTATTAATCTGGCGCCCCCTGCACGCTCCACAGGACACTGCACCTAGAACAGACTGATCGGGGGTCCTAGCTGTGCCCTCCCATGGACACTGTGGGGTCTCACCATAACAGGATCCTGCTACGTGGGAAAATAGAAGAAAACACAAAGATTCATTCAGAGCAGCGAGAAGCCTCAGGTGTCGTCCAGAGGAGATGAGCAGCACGGACACCTACATGACTCTTCCTCCCGGCCCCCCAAGAAGCCTCAGACAAATAGACCCTGGAGAATGCCCCGGCTGTCTGAGGTCAGGGGGCATTTCCCGTCCCCATTCATGAGGCTGGAAGGCCACACACAGACTGACGGCTGCAGGTGAACGCTTCATTTACTCCCCATAAAGAGAATATTAAGTGTAAAGGAGAGAATTATGTGGAACAACACGGGATCCAAATGGAGACATCAATCCTGGGGAGAACCTTCCAAATCTGGTGCAATGGACACTGTGTAATGCATCATCTCTCCTTTGGGGGCGCTGTATGAGGATAAAGTAATCACAGCGCCAGGCCGGGCATGCATGTGTATGGGGTAGGTAGGAGGAACAGTGTTCAGCCACTAAGTGTATGGTCTGCTCCAGTCTGAGTGCAGTCAGTAAGAGGGTCTCCACAGTATCCGATGGGTCCATATGTTACTCGGACTCTGATTTTAGTGGAATACAATTATTTTCCCTTCTTTCCATATGCCATCTGCATACAACTACAATCTATACCACAGAGCCGGGGGTAGGGGTGCGGGTCTCGCCAGCTGTGCTGTACAGGGGACATTGTGTGCTCAGTGGAAGCAGGAGACCGTCTGGGATTGTGTGAGAGTCGGGAAACTTGGGGAACGATGTCTCCGCTGGCATTTGGTTCTCATTTGGAACAAGGAGGGGAACAGTATTGTTCTAGGATGTGCTGGGCACAGCAAGACAGTAGTAAGGAGGAAGCAGCGGGGGAGCAGAGCCCAGACACAGAGCCGGAGACAGGGGGGAGAAGAAGGACACAAATATCCAAATACATCCCAGCAACTCATTCCACTGCTGCTACCTGCATGACAGGATGAAAGTGATACCATAGTCACCCTTCCAGGGAGCAAGAAGGCAGCATTATAGCAGTTATATTCCTGTACATAGGGGGCAGTATTATAGCAGTTATATCCCTGTACATAGGAGGCAGTATTATAGTAGTTATATTCTTGTACATAGGGGCAGTATTATAGTAGTTATATCCCTGTATATAGGGGGCAGTATTATAGTAGTTATATTCCTGTCCATAGGGGGCAGTATTATAGTAGTTATATTCCTGTACATAGGGGCAGTATTATAGTAGTTATATTCCCGTACATAGGGGGCAGTATTATAGTAGTTATATTCTTGTACATAGGGGGCAGTATTATAGTAGTTATATTCCTGTACATAGGGGGCAGTATTATAGTAGTTATATTCCTGTACATAGGGGGCAGTATTATAGTAGTTATATTCCTGTAGATAGGGGGCAGTATTATAGTAGTTATATTCTTGTACATAGGGGCAGTATTATAGTAGTTATATTCCTGTACATAGGGGGCAGTATTATAGTAGTTTTCCTGTACATAGGGGGCAGTATTATAGTAGTTATATTCCTGTACATAGGGGGCAGTATTATAGTAGTTATATCCCTGTACATAGGGGGCAGTATTATAGTAGTTATATTCCAGTACATAGGGGCAGTATTATAGTAGTTATATTCCTGTACATAGGGGGCAGTATTATAGTAGTTATATTCTTGTACATAGGGGGCAGTATTATAGTAGTTATATTCTTGTACATAGGGGGCAGTATTATAGCAGTTATATTCTTGTACATAGGGGGCAGTATTATAGTAGTTATATTCCTGTACATAGGGGGCAGTATTATAGTAGTTATATTCCTGTACATAGGGGGCAGTATTATAGTAGTTATATTCCTGTACATAGGGGGCAGTATTATAGCAGTTATATTCCTGTACATAGGGGGCAGTATTATAGTAGTTATATTCTTGTACATAGGGAGCAGTATTATAGTAGTTATATTCCTGTACATAGGGGGCAGTATTATAGTAGTTATATTCTTGTACATAGGGGGCAGTATTATAGTAGTTATATTCCTGTACATAGGGGGCAGTATTATATTTCTTTCAGCGCTTCTATATTTCCGACTTTTTTTGGCGTTGTTTTTGACGACAAAACCTGGTCTAAGGGCTTCTCTTTTACCTTCATGAATGTGGAGGAAGTTCTAAACCTTTTTGATCATGCACAAAATCTTTAATCCCTTGTCCCACTGAAAACTATTGCACAATTCCTGTGCCCAAATTAATACCCCCCCCCCCCCCCATGTGTCTAGATTTCAGACTGTCAATGACCAAGACATCAGTAGTGAAGTTGCTCAGGATCAGTCACTACCTGATGTCTTGCAGACTATACAAGGATCCCGCTTCATATACAGAGGATGGGGTAGACAGACAGGGAAGAGGTGGCAGCCTAGATTCCTCCGTGATTAATATATATATATACACGTCTGTCACAGCCCTGCACTGGCTGCACAAATAACCACTTCTGGAAAATCACTTTATTCACTCAGAGAAAACCTTAAACAGATGGAAAAATCCCAAAAGCGAGAAGCTGTAACACTTACTGCACCGAGACACGGAGCAGCGAGAGAATAGCAGGAATTAAAGGGACCGGATCATCCTAAAGCTCCATAAGGATGATACCAAAATGCACCATGGACCGTGGCAGAATGTGGCGCCCCCTACTGTCTGTGCTCTATCCCTAGACTTCTAGTAGACATATGCCCCCATCTCCATGACGGGTTTGGGGGAGTTACAGGTAAGAGACCTCTATGTCCTGATTTCTCCCCTATGGACACTTGGCCACTGTGAACATGTTATATGGAGGGGACTGCCAGTGTTTTACGGATTCAATTCTGACCCCATTAGTTATAAGCCCCTAAGCCCCCGATGACAAATACAAGGGTCAAGTTGAGAGAGAAGATCAAGTGGCGCAGCGAGAGGATGAAGTGTCTATAAAGCTGCCGCCAGGCACGGATGGGTCTATGGAGGCTCCTCTGCCAAATTCTTGGGGTTGGGATGGATTATGTCCTCATCCACTTCTGGCTTCCGACTGTTTCCACAATTCCATTAAAAATTTTCAAAACAAAACATTGAGATTTCTGCTTCTTCAAGGATGAGAAAAATAGAAGTTTTAAGGATTTAGGATACAAGAAGAAGATGAACTTGGTTTAGTCTGAAGGTGTTTGACGCTGAGGATTTCACCAAACGTTTTGTTATTATGGATAAAATCCTAATTGACTGCAGAGGAAGCCAAACAATTGTAATGGGAATTATAGGGATCTGCGTTCCTATAAGAGCAGATATATGTGGGGTAATGGGATTGAAGGCTCTCGTGTGATGTGAGGGACCTTATTACTTGTTATAGAGAAGGGGGTGAGGGGGGGTCTGCTTCAGATTTTCTATTCAGTCCCAGGGGCTTCAAGTTACCCCTTTGACCCTTTGTGAAATGAGATAGTGAGAGCTAAATAAATCGTAAAGGTCATAACTCTGTGGTTTTGGGGGTCATCAGATAAACCCGACATTCCTAGCAATATCTAGAATGCGTGGAAGAAGAGAAGAGACCTGACTGACTACAGAGAGTGGGGCCCTCGTATATATCTCATTAATAGTACATGTACCTACAGTAACTACAGGCTGTGACCTACTGATTGTAGCCTAAAACAAGGGACACTCATGGTGCCCTACAGACCCACAATTTGGTGGTCTATTGCCTTCAAGGTAATGCGCCTTTGGCGACCAAGAATGGAGTTTTGGCTGCTATCGCTAGCCGCTGACCTCCATTGGCTGTTCTTCTGGGCTCTCCTACATTATTGGTTAGCCCAAATAGTAAGGCAAATGTTTAAAGGGAACCTGTCATCAGAAATTGACCTAATAAACCACTACCAGTCTGTTGCCAAGAAGCTTCACGTCTTCCAGATGATGTTTCTTTCATGACCCAGTGCGGTGGCATCATCCACAAAATCAACTTTGAAGTGAGATGTAAATTTGTTGTATAAAGTCAAGAAGGCAGAGTTTATCACTGAAGTCAAGCTCTCTCTTCCTCAGAAAACCCCCTGGTGGTCCCACATCCAGTGACATCACTGACTAGACCCCTGAAGTCCAATACATGATTTCAGTGGGACCTCGACTTCAGTGTTAAACTCTCCTCCTCCTTGACTTACTATACAGACAATTTACATCTCACTTCAAAGTTGATATTCTGAATGATAAGCCATGAAAAAAACAAAAACTAGAAGGTGTGCGCTGCTTGACAATATTCTGGTTGTGGTTTATTAGGACCTTTACTGTTGACAGGTTCCCTTTAACCAAATTCGTCAGGATCTACCATCAGCAATCAATTATAAGGCGTCTTTCCATTTTTAGTGATTATAGTGCATTTAACCTACAAACTTCCCCCTCCCCAAAAGTAGATAATGGTAGGGACAAGGATTGGGCATGCTGCATTTCATCATATAGGGAGCTACGCCGCTGCCCAAAATGATAGGGGTTTTCCAGGTCCCTAATATGAGATTGTGTGGGTTTTACACCAGCGTTTTGTATTCTGCTCCATTCTGCCCGGTAACAGCACAGAGAACAAAGCGGTTTTCCCTTTTCTATGTTGTTCCGCTTATCCTGGGGGTCCCAGGTGTCAGACCCCACCAATCTGATATTGATGACCTGTCCTATTGATAAATAATCCATATATAACATCCCTCAAGTACCTGATAGATCCTGATTTTGGGGTCCATTCTATCCTACAGAACCCACTGGGACGTGAAGCTTATACACTATATAAAGTGCAGCTTTCTATTATCTACATTTCTCCATGTTACTCCATACACCTCCAGTCCCTCTCCCGGGAGGGGGGTTAGTGAATGCCCCGTAGTGTACGGCGCGGATGGGGAAGGGGAGATTCAGAAAACTATCTTTTTGTGACACATAGTTTCTAAAACCAAACCAAATATTTACCTCCCCTCCCTGGCTGCGCTCGGCCCCCCAGCTTTACCCGAAGTGAAGCCGCTCTATAAACAGGAGCTCTGTGCATCCGCCGCACAATGGGCTCTCTGTGAAAATCCTTCCCTCGGCTCAGACAGACGATGCCCTTAGCGCTCACAGTCACTCGGCCTAAGAAAATTCAATATATTTCCATTTCAAAGGGGCCATTTCAGGGGGTCCTGGGTGGGGAGGCAGAGGGACCCCAAACACTTAAAATGATCCGCTTGTAAAACTTGCATTGTTTAGGGCCACATTCCTGTCCCTAATTCAGCAAACCTTTCCTGAAACGTCAGCCTATGGGGCCAGACACCGCCGAATACCAGCGTGTGGAAAATTCAAAGGAAAACAGTAGCCGTGTGTCTGTGGAATGAGATCCATATGGTTTTTACGGGTGCGGTTATGGGGCACGGGGCTCATGTGAATTGCTGTTTGACATATTCAGATTTCCCTCGGAGCAGCGAATACCTTTGCTCTGACATCCTGCCAACTATTTTATCTGGGATCTCAGGTATTATTCCAGGATAGACGTGATTGCCTGGTGATCCGGCCAGCGCCGTCAGGAGCCGCAGAGGGAGGAATGATCTGCGGGAGCACAGATACCTGCACATCCGAGGAGCCCTGCGTCTAGTAGGACAATGGCGCTTCAGGCCGGGGTCACAATAATGGGGATCCACTCCTAGTGACTGGTAAAATAACCCACATTATACCCTCCTGGGAGCAGAAATGTGGCTCCTGGCGCTGTCTTGTTATGTTGTAGATGTAGAGGATCCTTTGGGCCTCGGTCTCCAGAGCCCAATAACCTCTGACCCCCTCGCCATGCACTGATGGCAGCATCATTATATTACGTAGGTTTTCAGGGGAAATGAACATGAAGTCCTAGAATAATAACTGATAGTCACCAATCTGGCTCCAGTGTTGCTGTTTTCCGTGTATGTAACACAAAGGACACATATGGAGAGACCCGCTCACACGGTGGTGGTCGCGGTGGTCAGCGCTGTGATGGTCTGAGGTGGCGTCTCCCATGACTTCACATGGCAGAGAAGAACATGGACATCATCAGGAGAGAGGTGGGGATCAGTAAGCACCATTGTGTATTCTATAAACCTACACAGGCAGTCCCCTACATAAGGACACCTGACTTACAGGCGACCACTAGTCACGACCTCTGTGTCCCTGTGACCTCTCTGGATGTTACTATAGTCTCAGGCTGCAATGATCAGCTGTAAGGTGTCTGTAATGAAGATTTATTGATAATCCTCGGATAATCCTCGGACCCATTACAGCAAAAAATTTTGAGAATCCAATTGTCACTGGGATAAAAAAAAGATGATGTCTGGAGCTACCATGATAAAATATACAGATCTGACTTACATACAAATTCAACTTAAAGGAAATCTACCACCAGGATAAAGAATTGTAAACCAAGCACACTGATACACTGGTGAGTGCCCCCCTGGCAGGTTCTGCTTTTCTTTTAGCTTCTAAGGACCTTGTTTATACAATAAAAAGGTTTCACAAATTATGCAAATGAGCCTCTGGGGCTCCAGACTCTATAGATGTCAATGGAGCTTGGAGCCCCGAAGGCTCACCTGCATCATTTTTAAAACCTCTTTTTCTTAAAAACAAAGGCATATGAAGCTACAAGAAGAGCAGATCCTGCCAGAGGGGGGCACACACCAGTATGTCAGTGTGCCTGGTTTACAATCCTTCATCCTGGTGGTAGATTTCCTTTAAGTACTAACCCAAGGATCCTATCTTGTATGTAACCTGGGGACTGTCTGTATTTAGCTCATGTGATTACAATTTCATTTACCTAAAAAAAAAAACTTTGTTTTTGATTGCAGACATGTTTCTGACGATGGGTGAAAGGAGCAAAGGAAGGATTGGGCCGTTCAATACGAACTGGCTTAACCCTTTTATTCTCGGTGAGATGAGCCGCCACCAGGGTTGTCTGGAAGTGGATTCTCTCGTCTGCCCTAAGAGCACACATGCACACCCGGCCGACTGAGTGTGCATGTGTATGGAGGCATCAGGAGGGAATGTGCAGACAATATGGAAAACTTTTCAACTGCCCGTAAATTAATATGTACAATAAATTCTGCTTAGGAATAGCATGAGGCTGATAATGAGGGCACGTTGATTGTCGGGGAGGCCATGACAGGCTCGTTCTACCCTAATATTTAGTCTAAGTGACACTTATGGTTCACAGATACCGTAGATAAAGAGTTTTTATCATATATCTTCATGTTCTTTAAAGTTTGGCAATTTACTGAAAATGATTAATACAAGTTTAGAAATGTTATCAATCATCAATGTTATCAATATGCCAGGACATAACACATAAGGTGGGAATGAATAGGAAGAAATTATCAATGATGACATGAGGACATTTTGGTAGTGAGAGAAGCCTAAAACCAGCAGCCGGACTTGTGAATCTCTTTCCATTGGAAATCCTTATTGAACTATAGTGAAAGGAAAGGAGCTTATAATATCAACCAATCACAGATTGTAACTGGTTGCACCAATCTGCTACACAATCCACATTTCATCCAGGATAGAATATGCTGCAGCTTCCAATTCATAGGCTGTAACCATGAAGAAAGTCCCACATTTAATCTGGTAAAACTAAATATATATGAAACTACTTACGTACAGATCAACAAATTGTAATGGTATATACAATAATCATATAAAAATCATCTGTAATATGGCTTAAGATCTCCACAGCCCAACAATGAAGACCTATGTTATTGGTCCACTGACTAAGCTCCTAAAACGAGTCACTTTCTGATGACATAATCAGGCTGGTGCGCACAGTGATGACATCACAGCATGGACTCCACTCTATCGGGATATAGCGGTAAGTTGTAGGTGCTGTGTAACCATATAGCAGTATTTATATAGAGAGGCCATGTAGTACATAGAGAGGAGCAGTATAGCGGTATGTTGTATGGGTTGTGTATTCATATAGCAGTATTTATCTATAGAGCTATGTATGGTCATGTAGTACCTGGAGGGGAGCAGTATAGCGGTATGTTGTATGTGATATGTATCTGTATAGCAGTATCTATATACAGAGCTATATGTGGCCTTGTAGTACCTGGAGGGGAGCAGTATAGCGGTATGTTGTATGTGATATGTATCTATATAGCAGTATCTATATACAGAGCTATATGTGGCCATGTAGTACCTGGAGGGGAGCATTATAGCGGTATGTTGTATGTGATATGTATCTGTATAGCAGTATCTATATACAGAGCTATATGTGGCCATGTAGTACCTGGAGGGGAGCATTATAGCGGTATGTTGTATGGGTTGTGTATTCATATAGCAGTATTTATCTATAGAGCTATGTATGGTCATGTAGTACCTGGAGGGGAGCAGTATAGAGGTATGTTGTATGTGATATGTATCTGTATAGCAGTATGTATATACAGAGCTATATGTGGCCATGCAGTACATAGAGAGGAGGAATATAGCGGTATGTTGTATGTGCTGTGTATCCATATAGCAGTATGTATATACAGAGCTATATGTGGCCATGTAGTACCTGGAGGGGAGTGGTATAGCGGCATGTTGTATGTGATATGTATCTGTATAGCAGTATGTATATACAGAGCTATATGTGGCCATGCAGTACATAGAGAGGAGGAATATAGCGGTATGTTGTATGTGCTGTGTATCCATATAGCAGTATGTATATACAGAGCTATATGTGGCCATGTAGTACCTGGAGGGGAGTGGTATAGCGGTATGTTGTACGGGTTGTGTATCTATATAGCAGTATGTATATATAGAGCTATATGTAGCCATGTAGTACCTGGAGGGGAGCAGTATAGCGGTATGTTGTATGTGCTGTGTATCTATATAGCAGTGTATCCATATATAGAGCTGTATGTAGCCATGTAGTACCTAGAGGGGAGCAGTATAGCGCTATGTTGTATGGGTTGTGTATCTATATAGCAGTATGTATATACAGAGCCATATGTGGCCTTGTAGTACCTGGGGGGAGCAGTATAGCGCTATGTTGTATGGGTTGTGTATTGGGGATTAGTATTGTAGGGCGAGGGTCGGGCATCTTGCTATTTCTGTAGGAGAGCCAACACTCGGAGTATAATCTCCACATTATGCTTTGTGTGAAAGGAACGCTCTGAGCCCGGATCACACCCACAGCTATTTCCTAAATGACGTTTTACATTGCAGATTCCTCTCGTCATTAATTCAAGGAGCAGAGAAATCTATCAAATTACCAACAATCTGTCATAAAGGGAAATGAAAACACAGACATCATGTGCTGCGGCCGCCGGTCATTACTGTACACGCCAGGACCTCTAAAGGTCCCTCCGGGGAGTCTCATCCCTCTGTGGTATATTTCCTAGACTCATGTGCTGCGGCCGCCGGTCATTACTGTACACGCCAGGACCTCTAAAGGTCCCTCCGGGAGTCTCATCCCTCTGTGGTATATTTCCTAGACTCATGTGCTGCGGCCGCCGGTCATTACTGTACACGCCAGGACCTCTAAAGGTCCCTCCAGGGAGTCTCATCCCTCTGTGGTATATTTCCTAGACATCATGTGCTGCGGCTACCGGTCATTACTGTACACGCCAGGACCTCTAAAGGTCCCTCCGGGAGTCTCATCCCTCTGTGGTATATTTCCTAGACTCATGTGATGCGGCCGCCGGTCATTACTGTACACGCCAGGACCTCTAAAGGTCCCTCCGGGGAGTCTCATCCCTCTGTGGTATATTTCCTAGACATCATGTTCTTCGGCCGCCGGTCATTACTGTACACGCCAGGACCTCTAAAGGTCCCTCCGGGAGTCTCATCCCTCTGTGGTATATTTCCTAGACGTCATTCATCAGCAACCATCAGGACGGGTGTCACACATGGAGGTGCACGTCTCACGTCATAGAAATATCAGGATATTTATCCATAACTTAATAATGAGCTCCATGGAGACTTTCTATAGGATCTGTTACATCATTCCTCCAAATAGTTTCTTAATATTTCCTGCTCCTCTATATTACATATTCCAGTCATTATTGGCTACAAGTGTCTCCCCTGTATCTCCCTCTAATACTCGCCCCACAGCCCCGGTCACCTCTCAGGTAACAGTCATAGCAGGTGCCGTGGGGTCAGGTAGGGTCATGGGGTCAGGTAGGGTCAGGTAGAGCCATGGGGTCAGGTAGAGCCATGGGGTCAGGTAGGTCTGAGACCTCAGGATCCTTTCTGTATAATATCCTGACTACAGGCCCAGGATGGTTCCTAGAGCCAGAAAGTATCAGTGCAGTAAAGGAGCCTATGGTCAGACCTTCTGGATGTACATATATGTATAATAACCCTTTCTATGACTTTATGTTACCGGCTTTCATTCCTATAATCTCAGTTGTTCCTCTTCGTATGTGATAATAACTGCAATCAATGTATTTCCTCCCATAAAGGTTATATATATATATTAGATAGATGTAAAAAGATGAAAACCCAAAAAGTATCCAATGCTCAAACCCAGTATTCACAACGGGGCCTTCTGCACATATCATATACATCCCATTTGCATCTCATACACCTCCCACACACATCCCATAGGCATCCCATTCGCATCAAATATACATCCCATAGGCATCCCATACACATCCCATATACCTCCCATATGCATCCCATACGCGTCCCATACACATCCCATACACCTCCAATAAACATATCCCATGCGCATCTCATATACATCCTCTCCTCCGGCCATTGCCATGTATACACAATGCACGGCCCTAATGGCTCTAACAAACACTGAGAATCCTAAAACCAATATGGATTTTATGGTCCTCACTAGACGCCTTGTGTTTATCTGCCCAAAGTATTTCATGGTCTAGAATTTAATCTTAATGTCACTGGACAATGTGATGGCACAGGTGATGCGGTTCCAAGAAAATGGTGACACGATGGGAAAGTCTTAGATAGAATAATCTCTCATCTCTGTCTCATACACGTCCATTACTTCTATGGGGGAGATTTATCAGAAGCCTAAGGCCTGAAACGTTCTAGTTGCTCATGGCAACCAATCAGAGCTCAGCTTGCATCTACCCACAGCTCTTTATCAAATAAAAGCTGAGCTCTGATTGGTTTCCATGGACAACTGCTGTTAAATCTCCCCCATGATATGTGTCTAAGTATATGTCCCTCCATCTATCTATCTAATATATATTTTGGTCTATTCATCTCATTTATCTATCTAATATATCATATCCATATCTATTTATGGGTCCATCCATCCGTCCCTTATACTGTGTGTGCAGTGAGTACAGGAGAGGGTTTGATGACTTTCCTCTGATTTGTCTCCTGGGGCTCAGTGATTGACATTTTGCTTTCTACTGTAATAAGAACATCCAGATTTTCTGTTCGCCCCTAACAAGCTCGGCTTTCATCCCTCGCTCCCGGCTCTCCTGCTGTCTTGCCCTAAAATAAGTGACACCTCTTCCAAACTATTGGGCAGCCCTGGGCCCTCCCTGGCAGTCAGGGTAGAGGACAGAGGGCGCCATTCACTCAGGGGTCATCATAATCTGCTGTTGTCCTGAACATCTCCACATCGGATCCTGGCGTATGGGGGAGACCCGGCCGGTGAATAGGCGATGCTCCGTGAAATGATTGTTCTCTGTATACATAGATATATCCTTCTGTATGTGTACGCAGTTATATAGAATAATGCTTCACATCCCTAACCATCAGCTCAATATTCTACTCATACAAACACATCCTAAGGTTCAATCACCCGCAGGGTCCCTACAGATCACTGTCCCCGCCTGACCTGTATCCCCCCAGATTCTGCTCCTACACTGTCCCCTCATGCCATCCCCATCTCATGCCATCCCCATCTCATGCCATCCCCATCTCATGCCATCCCCATCTCGTGCCATCTCATGCCATCCCCTCTCATGCCATCCCCTCTTATGCCATCTCCATCTCGTGCCATCCCCCTCTCATGCCATCCCCATCTCATGCCATCCCCATCTCATGCCATCCCCATCTCATGCCATCCCCATTTCTTGCCATCTCATGCCATCCCCATCTCATGCCATCCCCATCTCATTCCATCCCCATCTCGTGCCATCCCCATCTCGTGCCATCCCCACCTTGTGCCATCCCCACCTTGTGCCATCCCCCTCTCGTGCCATCCCCATCTCATGCCATCCCTCTCTCATGCCATCCCCCTCTCATGCCATCCCCCTCTCATGCCATCCCCCTCTCATGCCATTCTCATCTCATGCCATCCCCCTCTCATGCCATCCCCATCTCATGCCATCCCCATCTCATGCCTTTCCCCACTCATGCCATCCCCATCTCGTGCCATCCCCATCTCGTGCCATCCCCATCTCGTGTCACCCCCATCTCATGCCATTCCCATCTCATGCCATCCCCTCTCATGCCATCCCCACCTCGTGCCATCCCCCTCTCATGCCATCCCCATCTCATGCCATCCCCATCTCATTCCATCCCCATCTCGTGCCATCCCCATCTCGTACCATCCCCATCTCATGCCATCCCCATCTCATGCCATCCCCATCTTATGCCATCCCCATCTCGTGCCATCCCCATCTCATGCCATCCCCATCTCATGCCATCCCCATCTCATGCCATCCCCATCTCATGCCATCCCCATCTCGTGCCATCCCCATCTCATGCCATCCCCATCTCATGCCATCCCCATCTCATGCCATCCCCATCTCATGCCATCCCCATCTCATGTCACCCCCTGTCATGTCCGTCCGCAGTTTAAAGAGTTTTCTCAATTTGCTTTTCTACTGCGACTAATAGGAGTTACTGCAGGGAATCACAAGTCCCTTTGCTGTTGCAGACGCCCCGACGTGCGATGTCTCAGTCTTCATGATCAGAGATCTAAGAACTTCCCCGTATAAATCCATATATCCTGGTACAAGGCGGCACTGCCATGATGTGCACCCCACACCTTGATATCCAAGGATCTGCTCTAGGTCATTATATGATTCACTTTTCAGTTTTTTTGGGTTTCTGCTTTTTGTATTTTTCCAATTCCTGCGAATCCCAGCGCCAGAAGAAAAGTCTCCTTCCCGGAGATCACCGCCAGCACCTTTTTTTTATGGATTCGTGCAACTCAAATCTCATTCTGCCTTCATGGAAAATTCTGTCCTCACTATAAAAAGTCTTCTTGTTCCATCAGCCAGAGCTGAGCTCATTAAAAACAACCCGAAGAGAAGGAATAATCTGGCCACTCAAACAATAAAATATCTGCATTGTTCTCTGCATCAGGGGAAAAAGTACAGGGGGGGGGGGGGCAGTAGTTGTATTATTTCACCCGCTATATGACAAAGTCAATCAATCATCTGCTCTTTGGAGAAGTCGTCTCATGGCAGCTAAGAATTCCTCAAATATCTCACAACCCCAGAGAGGAATAATAACCTGGTGGCTACCTAAACGGGCACAAATATCCAAGAAACTCACTTTATAGAATTATCTATATCCATAAAATTCATCAAATTCCTCCTGGGGGGTTAACCCTTCACTCTCTGGAGTCAGTAAAGGATTGTATAAGGCCTGGTCCAGGTGGGATTTACCTGCTCTGTGTCCACACCCACATCCTTCCCCCCTACTCATCCAGATTTATGGAAAATGGTGAATGTGCCCCCCACCCCCAATTTTCAGGACCATATGCTGCAAATACCAGCACAATGATAAATCTAGCAGACCTGCCTCCTGCATGCACCACTTGCTCTGAGATATAAGTGTGACTGAGGGTGGTATGAAGGCTGCACTCCAAGACATAACCTCTACCTGGGCTCCCTGTGCGCCTGCATCCCCTGCACACCACACACACGGCTATTCACATGTGTATAGGTCTTACACAAACACATAGACACAATGCACCGCTATGTACGGGGGCGAGCGCAGGGGTGCCAGCCCATATTATACATATTATCCAGAATTCTGCACACAGATGTGACTATACACACAGTACATAGAATGTAACAGTTTATGCTTTCCATACAGATACTTATAGATACTTGGTGACTTGACAATATAAAACCTCAGGATCAGGACACCACACGCCATACACAGTTATCAAAGACTAATTATTCTCAGACTTTTTTTTTAGCTCATTCCTAAAATACAACTATACATTTACACAGGAATCCGTAAATGTCAACCTATAATAAGAAGCTGCGGCAGAGATAAATACACATTGGGAAAGACCTGGAAGAATGACAGATTTCTCCCCAAACCAGAAGGAATGTGTCTATGTATCCGCAGCAGGTGGTTCATGCTCATCCTATAATCCAGCGTACACCCCTAAATATACAGCGTGGACCTCCGCTGACCTGCTGGAGATTAGGGGGCTGTCGTGCCCTGCGGCTTCTCTTTGGGAGCTGTTCCCAGGGTCATCTGTCATTGTGCCGGATGCGGAGGGTTATATTATATCAGTCAATACAATGAAACACAGTTTGGAAATATTTTCACCTGACACTTTTATCTAGAGATGATGAAACCTGGACCAGTCCTGATAATTGGGTTATAACATCCCCATCTTATGACAAACACAGCTCGATACATTGTAACCAGCAGGTGAATGGCTGCTCCTGATGTTTTTGTATATTTTTGCTGATCCGTTATTAACGTCTCCCACCTTTGCCGCCCTCTAATATTCAGCAGTGACATTTTGTGGACACCTCCCTGTCTGTCCATCTGTCTGGGAATCTGTGCCAGTCAGGAGTTCTGACTCATTATTGATGACTTTGACAGCCCCGCTCCTGCTCCGACTTCCAAAATATGTTATAGCTCCAGTCTGAGACATTAACCTCCTGCTTACCGGCACCTGCTGATACTTTTCTGGCAAAATGTGGATATAGCGGACCCCGAGCTAATATTGCTCTTCAGGATAGATGCTCCTGGCATTACCAAAAAAAGTTTTCAACTAATAACCAAACTTTTACCAACTTTTGTGGTTACCACAATATGCTGACGCTTATTATAATAAACCCCGGTACAGTCTGTCCCCCAAAATGGCATGAAGAATGCCAGTCTTACCTGCTGCCTGGGTCCTCACCAGCTGCCAGAAGAGAAGCAGCGCCAGGCTGCAGAGAGGGGGCACCCCGGGGACCCTGCATCTCCTGGGCTGATGCTGGGGCATGGTGCCCAGGTACAGGGAAGGGAGGGGAGAGGAGGAGGCCGCAGGATCAGCAGGAGCGAGGTGCAAGGGAGCAGGACAGGACAGGACAGGAGAGTAGAGGACAGGCTGCAGCTACTGCTGAAAACTCTCTACTTACACCATGTGCAGACAGCCCGGGGAGGGGAGAGGAGGGCTGCCCAGTGCTGGGAGGGGAGGCGGAGAGGGGGGTGTCTGAGGTGAGACCCTATGTGAGCTCCCTTTCATTAAACACACCCACTTTCACCCACTTTCTCCTGTATTCACCTCCGCTCTCACCTTCTCACTTTCCTTTTGTCATTAATTCATAATATCCCTCCTAAATTTCCATCAATCCTGCATCCCCCTCTCCCTTCTCCTCATTGCTCCCCTCACCTTTCCCATCCTCCCCGGCTGTCTGCCATCTTCCAATGTAGCCCACATGACCAGTGACCCATACGCCTCCCCATATCGCCCCATTTGTCACCCACCTTCGCCCTCTCCGGCGCAGAAGCGTGTGAAATTCCTCACTATTCCTCCTGTGGACACAGCAGCCACTTACATTCTACAGAAAACAGATAATTGCATTTATCAGGCGACTCACAAACTAATATTTGTCATTAATTAGGAGATTTTATTTTGTCAGTCGGTTTAAAACCCTGAATTCCCTATTTCGCACGTAGACACAAGATCCTCGGACATAGACGCGAGCGGCAGATGCCGGCAGGACGTTCACCTAGGAAAAGTTATTAGGATTAGTTATAGTAGGTATATCCCGTAGAGGACGCCGGAGCTACTAGATGAGGAAATATAGGGATATTTAAAGGGGTTGTCCAGCAGCACCCTACAGGTTGTGTCTATTATTGCACTTTGATGAAATTAGGCTGCAATACCAGACACAACCTATGGAAAGGTGCTATTTTTGGGGGGAAATATTCTCTTTTCTATGATAACCCCTCCTAGCTATAGGCTGGTTATATATTCGCTTACCAGAGAATCAACATTTTGTCCGTAGAAGTTATTCTTGTCGTGTGACAGGTCCTGCAGTACCAGATGCAGCTGATGAACAAGGGGGGCGCTGTGTCTGTTTCCTCCCATAACTCTGTATGAGAGGACCCTGGCACACCCGGTGCTCCTCCTCCGTAATTTGTTCTATAAGTAGCCGGGGGGTAGATGTACGGAGCAGACCCCAGGAAAGTGATGCACAGGGACAATAATTCTTTATGGCTGCACATTCCTTCCCAGAATATTACAAGGTGCTCGCCGTCTGCGTGATATTTAGAAACAAAACAATCATTCTGAGCGATGAGCTGCATGTGGGAGCGATGGAGGGAGCGAGGAGGGGGATCACATCAGCACAACCACCAGCACTCAACAAATTCTTTATTCTTCCTAAATATTGTCTCCCCCTTTCCTAATAATCGGAGGGGTAGGTGTCGATTGTGGTGTAATTCAGCCCCTGTGGTCCAATGTGTGGTTCAGAGGACCCATATACTATTTGGGAAATCTGTGGGTATAAATGGAGACCCCCGGTCTATTGCACTTTGTAGACTGGGAAGCCATAACTGAAGAATAATAACCATGTTATGGCTCAAATCCCCTAAAACACAGATTTTTGATATCCCACAACAGGCAGCATGTTATAGAGCAGGAGGAGCCGAGCAGATTGTACATAGTGTCCTATCTGCAGGCAGCATGTTATAGAGCAGGAGGAGCCGAGCAGACTGTACATAGTGTCCTATCTGCAGGGAGCATGTTATAGAGCAGGAGGAGCCGAGCAGACTGTACATAGTGTCCTATCTGCAGGGAGCATGTTATAGAGCAGGAGGAGCTGAGCAGATTGTACATAGTGTCCTATCTGCAGGCAGCATGTTACAGAGCAGAGGAGCTGAGCAGATTGTACACAGTGTCCTATCTGCAGGCAGCATGTTATAGAGCAGAGGAGATGAGCAGATTGTGCATAGTGTCCTATCTGCAGGCAGCATGTTATAGAGCAGGAGGAGCTGAGCAGATTGTACATAGTGTCCTATCTGCAGGCAGCATGTTATAGAGCAGAGGAGCTGAGCAGATTGTGCATAGTGTCCTATCTGCAGGCAGCATGTTATAGAGCAGGAGGAGCTGAGCAGATTGTGCATAGTGTCCTATCTGCAGGCAGCATGTTATAGAGCAGGAGGAGCTGAGCAGAATGTACACAGTGTCCTATCTGCAGGCAGCATGTTATAGAGCAGGAAGAGCTGAGCAGATTGTACATAGTGTCCTATCTGCAGGCAGCATGTTATAGAGCAGGAAGAGCCAAGCAGATTGTACATAGTACAACTCTATATCCTCTATGTCCTCTATGTACTATGTATACTCTATATCCTCTTTATACATTATATCCAGCTGCACTGATAATAAGATGCCCACAGCAGTGCCCCCTTTAATGGAATGTCCACAGCAGAGCCCCCCTTTAATGAAATGTCCACAGCAGAGCCCCCCTTTAATGAAATGTCCACAGCAGAGCCCCCATTTAATGAAATGTCCACAGCAGAGCCCCCATTTAATGGAATGTCCACAGCAGAGCCCCCATTTAATGGAATGTCCACAGCAGAGCCCCCCTTTAATGAAATGTCCACAGCAGAGCCCCCATTTAATGGAATGTCCACAGCAGAGCCCCCCTTTAATGGAATGTCCACAGCAGAGCCCCCTTTAATGGAATGTCCACAGCAGAGCCCCCCTTTAATGGAATGCCCACAGCAGAGCCCCCCTTTAATGGAATGTCCACAGCAGAGCCCCCTTTAATGGAATGTCCACAGCAGAGCCCCCCTTTAATGGAATGCCCACAGCAGAGCCCCCCTTTAATGGAATGCCCACAGCAGAGCCCCCCTTTAATGGAATGCCCACAGCAGAGCCCCCTTTAATAAAATGTCCACAGCAGAGCCCCCTTTAATAAAATGTCCACAGCAGAGCCCCCCTTTAATAAAATGTCCACAGCAGAGCCCCCCTTTAATAAAATGTCCACAGCAGACCCTCTTTAATGTAATGTCCACAGCAGAACTCCACTTTAATGGAATGTCCACAGCAGAGCCCCCCTTTAATGAAATGTCCACAGCAGAGCCCCCCTTTAATGAAATGTCCACAGCAGAGCCCCCATTTAATGGAATGTCCACAGCAGAGCCCTCCTTTAATGGAATGTCCACAGCAGAGCCCCCCTTTAATGAAATGTCCACAGCAGAGCTCCCTTTTAATGGAATGTCCACAGCAGAGCCCCCCTTTAATGGAATGTCCACAGCAGAGCCCTCCTTTAATGGAATGTCCACAGCAGAGCCCCCTTTTAATGGAATGTCCACAGCAGAGCCCCCCTTTAATGGAATGTCCACAGCAGAGCCCCCCTTTAATAAAATGTCAACAGCAGAGCCCCTTTTATGGAATGTCCACAGCAGAGCCCCCCTTTAATGGAATGTCCACAGCAGAGCCCTCCTTTAATGGAATGTCCACAGCAGAGCTCCACTTTAATGGAATGTCCACAGCAGAGCCCTCCTTTAATGGAATGCCCACAGCAGAGCCCTCCTTTAATGGAATGTCCACAGCAGAGCCCTCCTTTAATGGAATGTCCACAGCAGAGCCCTCCTTTAATGGAATTCCCACAGCAGAGCCCTCCTTTAATGGAATGCCCACAGCAGAGCCCTCCTTTAATGGAATGTCCACAGCAGAGCCCTCCTTTAATGGAATGCCCACAGCAGAGCCCTCCTTTAATAGAATGCCCACAGCAGAGCCCTCCTTTAATGGAATTCCCACAGCAGAGCCCTCCTTTAATGGAATGCCCACAGCAGAGCTCTCCTTTAATAAAATGTCCACAGCAGAGCCCTCCTTTAATGGAATGCCCACAGCAGAGCCCTCCTTTAATGGAATGCCCACAGCAGAGCTCTCCTTTAATGGAATTCCCACAGCAGAGCCCTCCTTTAATGGAATGCCCACAGCAGAGCCCTCCTTTAATGGAATGCCCACAGCAGAGCCCTCCTTTAATGGAATGCCCACAGCAGAGCCCCCCTTTAATGGAATGCCCACAGCAGAGACCCCCTTTAATGGAATGTCCACAGCAGAGCCCCCCTTTAATAAAATGTCCACAGCAGAGCCCCCCTTTAATGGAAAGCCCACAGCAGAGCCCTCCTTTAATGAAATGCCCACAGCAGAGCCCTCCTTTAATGGAATTCCCACAGCAGAGCCCCCTTTTAATGAAATGTCCACAGCAGAACCCCCCTTTAATAAAATGCCCACAGCAGAGCCCTCCTTTAATGGAATGCCCACAGCAGAGCCCCCCTTTAATGGAATGCCCACAGCAGAGACCCCCTTTAATGGAATGTCCACAGCAGAGCCCCTCTTTAATAAAATGTCCACAGCAGAGCCCCCCTTTAATAAAATGTCCACAGCAGAGCCCCCCTTTAATAAAATGTCCACAGCAGACCCCCTTTAATGGAATGTCCACAGCAGAGCCCCCCTTTAATAAAATGTCCACAGCAGAGCCCCTTTAATGGAATGTTCACAGCAGAGCTCCACTTTAATGGAATGTCCACAGCAGAGCCCCCCTTTAATGAAATGTCCACAACAGAGCCCCCCTTTAATGAAATGTCCACTGCAGAGCCCCCATTTAATGAAATGTCCACAGCAGAGCCCTCCTTTAATGGAATGCCCACAGCAGAGCCCCCCTTTAATGGAATACCTACAGAAGAGCCCCCCTTTAATGGAATACCCACAGCAGAGCCCTCCTTTAATGGAATGTCCACAGCAGAGCCCCCCTTTAATGGAATGTCCACAGCAGAGCCCCCCTTTAATGAAATGTCCACAGCAGAGCCCCCCTTTAATGGAATGTCCACAGCAGAGCCCCCCTTTAATGGAATACCCACAGCAGAGCCCTCCTTTAATGGAATGCCCACAGCAGAGCCCTCCTTTAATGGAATGTCCACAGCAGAGCCCTCCTTTAATGGAATGTCCACAGCAGAGCCCTCCTTTAATGGAATGTCCACAGCAGAGCCCCCCTTTAATGGAATGTCCACAGCAGAGCCCCCCTTTAATGGAATGCCCACAGCAGAGCCCCCCTTTAATGGAATGTCCACAGCAGAGCCCTCCTTTAATGGAATGTCCACAGCAGAGCCCCCCTTTAATGGAATGCCCACAGCAGAGCCCCCCTTTAATGGAATGCCCACAGCAGACAGAGCCGCGGGGAGAAGAAGCCAAAGGTAAGTATAGTATGTTCTTTATGGCCAAATTGTTTGAACTTAATGGTGATCTTCATAATGGGCCCAGGTTTGGCGGGGTGTGGGCCCCTAGGAACCCAAAGGCCCCGGGTGCCTGCCCATACCGCCTACATGAAGATCCCACATTGGTCCTATCTGCAATCAGGATGTTATAGAGCAGTGCGGCACATGTATCTTTTATTTGGTTTGGCTTTTTCTTAATTTGTTACTTACACAGCAGAGCCCCCCTTTAATGGAATGCCCACAGCAGAGACCCCCTTCAATGGAATGTCCACAGCAGAGCCCCCCTTTAATAAAATGTCCACAGCAGAGCCCCCCTTTAATAAAATGTCCACAGCAGAGCCCCCCCCCTTTAATGGGGGCACATGTATCTTTTATTTGGTTTGGCTTTTTCTTAATTTGTTACTTATTTCATGGTGACTTCACTTTTGCAACTTTTTAGCGCTGATGACGACCACATTTCAAAGATCATCAGTGTTCTCTGAGTTATCACCTGATCCCTGCCTCCCCCTCAGCCTCTGCAGAGAGTAACTTCGCCAGAGCCCTTTGGCTCATTAGGGGCTTGTGTAGAGCACTTCTGGCTACTAATTTTGAAAGTTGATTTTTAAAAGTAAAGAGACGATGAACAACAAATATAAGAAGATCCCACAGTCCCGGTGCCCGGATCTATGTCCCTGCTTTATCAGGATGGAGTCTGATGGTGGAATTTCTTTAAGATACCTGCATTAGACATAGAAGCCGCGAGACATCCTGCTCTCTAAATTATGAGACATAGGGGCTCATTTACTAAGGGACCGCACTTTCATGGGACATCCTGATGATTTCCGATTGGCGCCACTGGGACAGGGATTTAAAAGGGTTTTTTGGCACATGTGATTGGATTTTGCCGCAATCGTGGCGGCTTTCATGCGACACAAATCGGGGGGGCAGACCAACGGATTTGGACAAACCGTGGGATTTAACTTAAAATTTGTGTCGCAAGCCAAGCCCTTACATGCACCGGTAGGAAGAAGATGAACTCCGGGGACCTGAGCGGGGAAGCGACACATGCAGGATATCGGGGGCACGATCTTAGTGACTCCCCGCACAGCGCATTATACACGGACAATGCACTTACATGCACCAGGAAGAAGAAGGTGAACTCCTGGGACCTGAGCGGGGAAGCGACACATGCAGGATATCGGGTGCAGGATCTTAGTGACTCCCCGCACAGCGCATTATACACGGACAATGCACTTACATGCACCAG
Organism: Engystomops pustulosus; assembly: GCF_040894005.1. Classification (NCBI taxonomy): domain Eukaryota; kingdom Metazoa; phylum Chordata; class Amphibia; order Anura; family Leptodactylidae; genus Engystomops; species Engystomops pustulosus. Next base: position 3,580,516 of record NC_092419.1, read on the forward strand.
GAAGAAGAAGGTGAACTCCAGGGACCTGAGCGGGGAAGCGACACATGCAAGATATAGGGCGCAGGATCTTAGTGACTCCCCGCACAGCGCATTATACACGGACAATGCACTTACATGCACCAGGAGGAAGAAGGTGAACTCCAGGGACCTGAGCGGGGAAGAGACACATGCAGGATATCGGGCGCACGATCTTAGTGACTCCCTGCACAGCACATTATACACGGACAATGCACTTACATGCACCAGGAAGAAGAAGGTGAACTCCGGGGACCTGAGCGGGGAAGTGACACATGCAGGATATCGGGGGCATGATCTTAGTGACTCCTCGCACAGCGCATTATACACGGACAATGCACTTACATGCACCAGGAAGAAGAAGGTGAACTCCAGGGGACTGAGCGGGGAGCGACACATGCAGGATATCGGGGGCACGATCTTAGTGACTCCCCGCACAGCGCATTATACACGGACAATGCACTTACATGCACCAGGAAGAAGAAGGTGAACTCCGGGGACCTGAGCGGGGAAGCGACACATGCAGGATATCGGGTGCAGGATCTTAGTGACTCCCCGCACAGCGCATTATACACAGACAATGCACTTACATGCACCAGGAAGAAGAAGGTGAACTCCAGGGACCTGAGCGGGGAAGCGACACATGCAGGATATCGGGCACATGATCTTAGTGACTTCCTGCACAGCGCATTATACACGGACAATGCACTTACATGCACCAGGAAGAAGAAGGTGAACTCCAGGGACCTGAGCGGGGAAGAGACACATGCAGGATATCGGTCGCACGATCTTAGTGACTCCCTGCACAGCACATTATACACGGACAATGCACTTACATGCACCAGGAAGAAGAAGGTGAACTCCAGGGACCTGAGCGGGGAAGCGACACATGCAGGATATCGGGCACATGATCTTAGTGACTTCCTGCACAGCGCATTATACACGGACAATGCACTTACATGTACTGGGAAGAAGAAGGTGAACTCCGGGGACCTGAGCGGGAAAGCGACACATGCAGGATATCGGGCGCAGGATCTTAGTGACTCCCCGCACAGCACATTATACACAGACAATGCACTTACATGCACCAGGAAGAAGAAGAAGGTGAACTCCGGGGACCTGAGCGGGGAAGTGACACATGCAGGATATCGGGAGCACGATCTTAGTGACTCCCCGCACAGCGCATTATACACGGACAATGCACTTACATGCACCAGGAAGAAGAAGGTGAACGCCGGGGACCTGAGCGGGGAAGCGACACATGCAGGATATCGGCTGCAGGATCTTAGTGACTCCCTGCACAGCGCATTATACACGGACAATGCACTTACATGCACCAGGAAGAAGAAGGTGAACTCCGGGGACCTGAGCGGGGAAGCGACACATGCAGGATATCGGGGGCAGGATCTTAGTGACTCCCCTTACAGCGCATTATACACGGACAATGCACTTACATGCACCAGGAAGAAGATGGTAAACCCCGGGGACCTGAGCGGGGAAGCGACACATGCAGGATATCGGGGGAACGATCTAAGTGAATCGCGGCACAGCGCATTATACACGGACAATGCACTTTCCAGGAACTCAGCGGACGTAAATGTGCCCCAATGTCCTTCCCTGTATATGAGACTGCAGGTTACAGACGTGACTGTGTGCAGAGATTCCTCCGGTAATTATAGTGCGTCCCCTGGACGCTGGGGTGGAGGTTATTCTGAGTCTATGAAATTACAGGACTCCCGGGGACGGGTGACAGCGTGGCCAGTTGTTTAGTGGCCTCCATTATCCTGTCATTGTCACCTGCTGCTGATGGATAATACCGCACGCTGCGCGCTCTCCGTAGTCTGACATATGGAGTCTGGACGCCGGGAACAGTCATATCCTGACCACACAAATTACAGCTCCTATACATAGGTTACAGGACTCAGCACTAACCCCACACGAGCCGCAACCTGGGGAGGAATCCACATCACAGGAATTATACGAGGCAAAGCTGCAGACAGAAAAGAATCCCTGAACAATCTAATAATACACACAGTGATGTCACAGTACAGGTATAATACACACAGTGATGTCACAGTACAGGTATAATACACACAGTGATGTCACAGTACAGGGATAATACACACAGTGATGTCACAGTACAGGGATAATACACACAGTGATGTCACAGTACAGGGATAATACACACAGCGATGCCACAGTACAGGGATAATACACACAGCGATGTCACAGTACAGAGATAATACACACAGTGATGTCACAGTACAGGGATAATACACACAGTGATGTCACAGTACAAGGATAATACACACAGCGATGTCACAGTACAGGTATAATACACACAGTGATGTCACAGTACAGGGATAATACACACAGTGATGTCACAGTACAGGGATAATACACACAGCGATGTCACAGTACAGGGATAATACACACAGCGATGTCACAGTACAGGGATAATACACACAGTGATGTCACAGTACAGGGATAATACACACAGCGATGTCACAGTACAAAGATAATACACACAGTGATGTCACAGTACAGAGATAATACACACAGTGATGTCACAGTACAGGGGATAATACACACAGCGATGTCACAGTACAGGGATAATACACACAGTGATGTCACAGTACAGGGATAATACACACACTGATGTCACAGTACAGGATAATACACACAGCGATGTCACAGTACAGGGATAATACACACAGCGATGTCACAGTACAGGGATAATACACACAGCGATGTCACAGTACAGAGATAATACACACAGTGATGTCACAGTACAGAGATAATACACACAGCGATGTCACAGTACAGGGATAATACACACAGTGATGTCACAGTACAGGGATAATACACACAGTGATGTCACAGTACAGGGATAATACACACAGCGATGTCACAGTACAGGGATAATACACACAGTGATGTCACAGTACAGGGATAATACACACAGTGATGTCACAGTACAGGGATAATACACACACTGATGTCACAGTACAGGATAATACACACAGCGATGTCACAGTACAGGGATAATACACACAGCGATGTCACAGTACAGGGATAATACACACAGCGATGTCACAGTACAGAGATAATACACACAGTGATGTCACAGTACAGGGATAATACACACAGTGATGTCACAGTACAGGGATAATACACACAGTGATGTCACAGTACAGAGATAATACACACAGCGATGTCACAGTACAGGGATAATACACACAGCGATGTCACAGTACAGAGATAATACACACAGCGATGTCACAGTACAGAGATAATACACACAGTGATGTCACAGTACAGGGATAATACACACAGTGATGTCACAGTACAGGGATAATACACACAGCGATGTCACAGTACAGGGATAATACACACAGCGATGTCACAGTACAGAGATAATACACACAGCGATGTCACAGTACAGGGATAATACACACAGCGATGTCACAGTACAGAGATAATACACACAGTGATGTCACAGTACAGGGATAATACACACAGTGATGTCACAGTACAGGGATAATACACACAGCGATGTCACAGTACAGAGATAATACACACAGCGATGTCACAGTACAGAGATAATACACACAGTGATGTCATAGTACAGGGATAATACACACAGCGATGTCACAGTACAGGGATAATACACACAGCGATGTCACAGTACAGGGATAATACACACAGTGATGTCACAGTACAGGGATAATACACACAGCGATGTCACAGTACAGGGATAATACACACAGCGATGTCACAGTACAGGGATAATACACACAGCGATGTCACAGTACAGGGATAACACACACAGTGATGTCACAGTACAGAGATAATACACACAGCGATGTCACAGTACAGGGATAATACACACAGCGATGTCACAGTACAGGGATAATACACACAGCGATGTCACAGTACAGGGATAATACACACAGTGATGTCACAGTACAGGGATAATACACACAGTGATGTCACAGTACAGAGATAATACACACAGCGATGTCACAGTACAGGGATAATACACACAGCGATGTCACAGTACAGGGATAATACACACAGCGATGTCACAGTACAGAGATAATACACACAGTGATGTCACAGTACAGGGATAATACACACAGTGATGTCACAGTACAGGGATAATACACACAGCGATGTCACAGTACAGAGATAATACACACAGCGATGTCACAGTACAGAGATAATACACACAGTGATGTCATAGTACAGGGATAATACACACAGCGATGTCACAGTACAGGGATAATACACACAGCGATGTCACAGTACAGGGATAATACACACAGTGATGTCACAGTACAGGGATAATACACACAGCGATGTCACAGTACAGGGATAATACACACAGCGATGTCACAGTACAGGGATAATACACACAGCGATGTCACAGTACAGGGATAATACACACAGCGATGTCACAGTACAGAGATAATACACACAGTGATGTCACAGTACAGGGATAATACACACAGCGATGTCACAGTACAGGGATAATACACACAGTGATGTCACAGTACAGGATAATACACACAGTGATGTCACAGTACAGAGATAATACACACAGCGATGTCACAGTACAGGGATAATACACACAGTGATGTCACAGTACAGGATAATACACACAGTGATGTCACAGTACAGGATAATACACACAGTGATGTCACAGTACAGAGATAATACACACAGCGATGTCACAGTACAGGGATAATACACACAGTGATGTCACAGTACAGGATAATACACACAGTGATGTCACAGTACAGGATAATACACACAGTGATGTCACAGTACAGAGATAATACACACAGCGATGTCACAGTACAGGGATAATACACACAGCGATGTCACAGTACAGGGATAATACACACAGTGATGTCACAGTACAGAGATAATACACACAGTGATGTCACAGTACAGGGATAATACACACAGTGATGTCACAGTACAGGGATAATACACACAGCGATGTCACAGTACAGAGATAATACACACAGTGATGTCACAGTACAGGGGATAATACACACAGTGATGTCACAGTACAGAGATAATACACACAGTGATGTCACAGTACAGGCATAATACACACAGTGATGTCACAGTACAGAGATAATACACACAGTGATGTCACAGTACAGGCATAATACACACAGTGATGTCACAGTACAGGGATAATACACACAGTGATGTCACAGTACAGGGGGATAATACACACAGCGATGTCACAGTACAGGGATAATACACACAGCGATGTCACAGTACAGGGATAATACACACAGTGATGTCACAGTACAGGGATAATATACACAGCGATGTCACAGTACAAGGATAATACACACAGTGATATCACAGTACAGAGATAATACACACAGTGATGTCACAGTACAGGGATAATACATACAGCGATGTCACAGTACAGGATAATACACACAGTGATGTCACAGTACAGGATAATACACACAGTGATGTCACAGTACAGAGATAATACACACAGTGATGTCACAGTACAGAGATAATACACACAGTGATGTTACAGTACAGGATAATACACACAGTGATGTCACAGTACAAGGATAATACACACAGTGATGTCACAGTACAGGGGATAATACACACAGTGATGTCACAGTACAGAGATAATACACACAGTGATGTCACAGTACAGGGATAATACACACAGTGATGTCACAGTACAGAGATAATACACACAGTGATGTCACAGTACAGGGATAATACACACAGTGATGTCACAGTACAGGATAATACACACAGTGATGTCACAGTACAGGATAATACACACAGTGATGTCACAGTACAGGGATAATACACACAGTGATGTCACAGTACAGGGATAATACACACAGTGATGTCACAGTACAGGCATAATACACACAGTGATGTCACAGTACAGGGATAATACACACAGTGATGTCACAGTACAGGGATAATACACACAGCGATGTCACAGTACAGGGATAATACACACAGTGATGTCACAGTACAGGGATAATACACACAGTGATGTCACAGTACAGAGATAATACACACAGTGATGTCACAGTACAGGGATAATACACACAGTGATGTCACAGTACAGAGATAATACACACAGTGATGTCACAGTACAGGCAGAATACACACAGTGATGTCACAGTACAAGGATAATACACACAGTGATGTCACAGTACAGGGATAATACACACAGTGATGTCACAGTACAGGATAATACACACAGTGATGTCACAGTACAGAGATAATACACACAGCGATGTCACAGTACAGGGATAATACACACAGTGATGTCACAGTACAGGGATAATACACACAGTGATGTCACAGTACAGGATAATACACACAGTGATGTCACAGTACAGAATAATACACACAGTGATGTCACAGTACAGGATAATACACACAGTGATGTCACAGTACAGGGATAATACACACAGTGATGTCACAGTACAGGGATAATACACACAGTGATGTCACAGTACAGGGATAATACACACAGTGATGTCACAGTACAGGCATAATACACACAGTGATGTCACAGTACAGGGATAATACACACAGTGATGTCACAGTACAGGGATAATACACACAGCGATGTAACAGTACAGGGATAATACACACAGCGATGTCACAGTACAGGGATAATACACACAGTGATGTCACAGTACAGAGATAATACACACAGTGATGTCACAGTACAGGGATAATACACACAGTGATGTCACAGTACAGAGATAATACACACAGTGATGTCACAGTACAGGCATAATACACACAGTGATGTCACAGTACAGGGATAATACACACAGTGATGTCACAGTACAGAGATAATACACACAGTGATGTCACAATACAGGGATAATACACACAGCGATGTCACAGTACAGGGATAATACACACAGTGATGTCACAGTACAGGGGATAATACACACAGTGATGTCACAGTACAGAGATAATACACACAGCGATGTCACAGTACAGAGATAATACACACAGTGATGTCACAGTACAGAGATAATACACACAGTGATGTCACAGTACAGGGATAATACACACAGCGATGTCACAGTACAGGGATAATACACACAGTGATGTCACAGTACAAGGATAATACACACAGCGATGTCACAGTACAGGGAGAATACACACAGTGATGTCACAGTACAAGGATAATACACACAGCGATGTCACAGTACAGGGAGAATACACACAGTGATGTCACAGTACAGAGATAATACACACAGTGATGTCACAGTACAGGGATAATACACACAGCGATGTCACAGTACAGAGATAATACACACAGTGATGTCACAGTACAGTGATAATACACACAGCAATGTCACAGTACAGGGATAATACACACAGTGATGTCACAGTACAGGATAATACACACAGTGATGTCACAGTACAGAGATAATACACACAGTGATGTCACAGTACAGGGATAATACACACAGTGATGTCACAGTACAGGGGATAATACACACAGTGATGTCACAGTACAGAGATAATACACACAGCGATGTCACAGTACAGAGATAATACACACAGTGATGTCACAGTACAGGGATAATACACACAGTGATGTCACAGTACAGGGGATAATACACACAGTGATGTCACAGTACAGAGATAATACACACAGCGATGTCACAGTACAGGGATAATACACACAGCGATGTCACAGTACAGAGATAATACACACAGTGATGTCACAGTACAGGGGATAATACACACAGTGATGTCACAGTACAGAGATAATACACACAGTGATGTCACAGTACAGGCATAATACACACAGTGATGTCACAGTACAGGCATAATACACACAGTGATGTCACAGTACAGGCATAATACACACAGTGATGTCACAGTACAGGGATAATACACACAGTGATGTCACAGTACAGGGGGATAATACACACAGCGATGTCACAGTACAAGGATAATACACACAGCGATTGCACAGTACAGGGATAATACACACAGTGATGTCACAGTACAGGGGTAATACACACAGTGATGTCACAGTACAGGGATAATATACACAGCGATGTCACAGTACAAGGATAATACACACAGTGATATCACAGTACAGAGATAATACACACAGCGATGTCACAGTACAGGGATAATACACACAGTGATGTCACAGTACAGGGATAATATACACAGCGATGTCACAGTACAAGGATAATACACACAGTGATATCACAGTACAGAGATAATACACACAGTGATGTCACAGTACAGGGATAATACATACAGCGATGTCACAGTACAGGATAATACACACAGTGATGTCACAGTACAGGATAATACACACAGTGATGTCACAGTACAGAGATAATACACACAGTGATGTCACAGTACAGAGATAATACACACAGTGATGTTACAGTACAGGATAATACACACAGTGATGTCACAGTACAAGGATAATACACACAGTGATGTCACAGTACAGGGGATAATACACACAGCGATGTCACAGTACAGAGATAATACACACAGTGATGTCACAGTACAGAGATAATACACACAGTGATGTCACAGTACAGGGATAATACACACAGTGATGTCACAGTACAGGATAATACACACAGTGATGTCACAGTACAGAGATAATACACACAGCGATGTCACAGTACAGAGATAATACACACAGTGATGTCACAGTACAGAGATAATACACACAGCGATGTCACAGTACAGGGATAATACACACAGCGATGTCACAGTACAGGGGATAATACACACAGTGATGTCACAGTACAGGGATAATACACACAGTGATGTCACAGTACAGGGATAATACACACAGCGATGTCACAGTACAGGGGATAATACACACAGTGATGTCACAGTACAGGGATAATACACACAGTGATGTCACAGTACAGAGATAATACACACAGCGATGTCACAGTACAGGGGATAATACACACAGTGTTGTCACAGTATAGGGGATAATACACACAGTGATGTCACAGTACAGAGATAATACACACAGCGATGTCACAGTACAGGGGATAATACACACAGCGATGTCACAGTACAGGGATAATACACACAGTGATGTCACAGTACAGGGATAATACACACAGCGATGTCACAGTACAGGGATAATACACACAGCGATGTCACAGTACAGAGATAATACACACAGTGATGTCACAGTACAGGGATAATACACACGGTGTTGTCACAGTACAGGGGATAATACACACAGCGATGTCACAGTACAGAGATAATACACACAGTGATGTCACAGTACAGAGATAATACACACAGCGATGTCACAGTACAGGGATAATACACACAGCGATGTCACAGTACAGGGGATAGTACACACAGTGATGTCACAGTATAGGGGATAATACACACAGTGATGTCACAGTACAGGGATAATACACACAGTGATGTCACAGTACAGGGATAATACACACAGTGATGTCACAGTACAAGGATAATACACACAGTGATGTCACAGTACAGGGGATAATACACACAGTGATGTCACAGTACAAGGATAATACACACAGTGATGTCACAGTACAGAGATAATACACACAGCGATGTCACAGTACAGGATAATACACACAGTGATGTCACAGTACAGACATAATACACACAGCGATGTCACAGTACAGAGATAATACACACAGTGATGTCACAGTACAGGGATAATACATACAGTGATGTCACAGTACAGAGATAATACACACAGTGATGTCACAGTACAAGGATAATACACACAGTGATGTCACAGTACAGGGATAATACACACAGCGATGTCACAGTACAGGATAATACACACAGTGATGTCACAGTACAGAGATAATAAACACAGCGATGTCACAGTACAGAGATAATACACACAGTGATGTCACAGTACAGAGATAATACACACAGTGATGTCACAGTACAGGGATAATACACACAGTGATGTGACAGTACAGGGATAATACACACAGTGATGTGACAGTACAGGGATAATACACACAGTGATGTCACAGTACAGGATAATACACACAGTGATGTCACAGTACAGGGATAATACACACAGCGATGTCACAGTACAGAGATAATACACACAGTGATGTCACAGTACAGGGATAATACACACAGTGATGTCACAGTACAGAGATAATACACACAGTGATGTCACAGTACAGGGATAATACACACAGTGATGTGACAGTACAGGGATAATACACACAGTGATGTCACAGTACAGGGATAATACACACAGCGATGTCACAGTACAGAGATAATACACACAGTGATGTCACAGTACAGGGATAATACACACAGTGATGTCACAGTACAGAGATAATACACACAGTGATGTCACAGTACAGGGATAATACACACAGTGATGTCACAGTACAGGATAATACACACAGTGATGTCACAGTACTGGGATAATACACACAGTGATGTCACAGTACAGGGATAATACACACAGTGATGTCACAGTACAGGGATAATACACACAGCGATGTCACAGTACAGAGATAATACACACAGCGATGTCACAGTACAGGGATAATACACACAGCGATGTCACAGTACAGGATAATACACACAGCGATGTCACAGTACAGAGATAATACACACAGTGATGTCACAGTACAGGGATAATACACACAGCGATGTCACAGTACAGGGATAATACACAGTGATGTCACAGTACAGGGATCATGCACACAGTGATGTCACAGTACAGAGATAATACACACAGTGATGTCACAGTACAGGGGTAATGTACACAGTGATGTCACAGTACAGAGATAATGCACACAGTAATGTCACAGCACAGGGATAATACACACAGTGATGTCACAGTACAGGGATAATACACACAGTGATGTCACAGTACAGAGATAATACACACAGTGATGTCACAGTTCAGGAATCATGCACACAGTGATGTCACAGTACAGAGATAATACACACAGTAATGTCACAGCACAGGGATAATACACACAGTGATGTCACAGTACAGAGATAATACACACAGTGATGTCACAGTACAGGAATCATGCACACAGTGATGTCACAGTACAGAGATAATACACACAGTGATGTCACAGAACAGGGATAATACACACAGTGATGTCACAGTACAGGGGTAAATCACACAGTGATGTCACAGTACAGGGATAATACACAGTGATGTCACAGTACAGAGATAATACACACAGTAATGTCACAGTACAGGGGTAATGCACACAGTGATGTCACAGTACAGAGATAATGCACACAGTAATGTCACAGCACAGGGATAATACACACAGTGATGTCACAGTACAGGGATAATACACACAGTGATGTCACAGTACAGGGATAATACACACAGTGATGTCACAGTACAGAGATAATACACACAGTGATGTCACAGTACAGGAATCATGCACACAGTGATGTCACAGTACAGAGATAATACACACAGTAATGTCACAGCACAGGGATAATACACACAGTGATGTCACAGTACAGGGATAATACACAAAGTGATGTCACAGTACAGGGATAATACACACAGTGATGTCACAGTACAGGGATAATACACACAGTGATGTCACAGTACAGAGATAATACACACAGCGATGTCACAGTACAGGGGATAATACACACAGAGATGTCACAGTACAGAGGTAATACACACAGTGATGTCACAGGAGAGAGATAATACACACAGCGATGTCACAGTACAGGGGATAATACACACAGAGATGTCACAGTACAGAGGTAATACACACAGTGATGTCACAGTAGAGGGATAATACACACAGTGATGTCACAGTACAGGGATAATACACACAGTGATGTCACAGTACAGGGATAATACACACAGTGATGTCACAGTACAGAGATAATACACACAGTGATGTCACAGTACAGGATAATACACACAGTGATGTCACAGTACAGGATAATACACACAGTGATGTCACAGTACAGAGATAATACACACAGTGATGTCACAGTACAGAGATAATACACACAGTGATGTTACAGTACAGGATAATACACACAGTGATGTCACAGTACAAGGATAATACACACAGTGATGTCACAGTACAGGGGATAATACACACAGCGATGTCACAGTACAGAGATAATACACACAGTGATGTCACAGTACAGAGATAATACACACAGTGATGTCACAGTACAGGGATAATACACACAGTGATGTCACAGTACAGGATAATACACACAGTGATGTCACAGTACACAGATAATACACACAGCGATGTCACAGTACAGAGATAATACACACAGTGATGTCACAGTACAGAGATAATACACACAGTGATGTCACAGTACAGGGATAATACACACAGCGATGTCACAGTACAGGGATAATACACACAGTGATGTCACAGTACAGAGGTAATACACACAGTGATGTCACAGTACAGAGATAATACACACAGTGATGTCACAGTACAGGGATAATACACACAGCGATGTCACAGTACAGGGATAATACACACAGTGATGTCACAGTACAGGGATAATACACACAGTGATGTCACAGTACAGGGATAATACACACAGTGATGTCACAGTACAGGGATAATACACACAGTGATGTCACAGTACAGGGATAATACACACAGTGATGTCACAGTACAGAGATAATACACACAGTGATGTCACAGTACAGGGATAATACACACAGCGATGTCACAGTACAGGGATAATACACACACTGATGTCACAGTACAGAGATAATACACACACTGATGTCACAGTACAGAGATAATACACACAGCGATGTCACAGTACAGGGATAATACACACAGCGATGTCACAGTACAGGGGATAATACACACAGTGATGTCACAGTACAGGGATAATACACACAGTGATGTCACAGTACAGGGATAATACACACAGCGATGTCACAGTACAGGGGATAATACACATGGCCGGCGCCAGCACCCGGCTTACCCGGGCAAGTGCCGGGGCCCCAGAGGTCCCAGAGGGGCCCACGGCACACACTGACAACATAAGAAAACTCAATTACATCGGCATACTTTGCCGATGTAATTGAGGGAAGCGCCGCACTCACAGTACCGGCGCGGCTGACAGGGGGGCGGCACCGCAAGCAGGCATTCACAGAAGGCAATTGCATCGGCGCGGGCAATGTATTTCTGCTGCGTCTATTACTGTGCAGGACGCTGCCCGGCTGCTGCACGATAGACGCTGCTGCTCTCACTCAGGAAGATGTAGCAGATGAAGAAGATGCGAGCAGCCCTTGAGGTAAGTTAGCGTTTATTATTTTTTTTAAATGTGTATTTAATTCATTAATGGAGCCTGCCGGGGAGGGGGGTGTATTAATTAATGGAGCCTGGGGGGGGGGGGTATATTAATTAATAGAGCCTGGGGTTTTATTAATTAATGGAGCCTGGAGGGGGAGGGTATATTGATTAATAGAGCCTGGGGGAAGGGGGTATATTAATTAATAGAGCCTGGGGGGGGGGATTAATTAATGGAGCCTGGGGGGATATATAAATTAATAGAGCTGGGGGGTATATTAATTAATAGAGTTTGGGGGGGTATATTAATTAATAGAGTTTGGGGGGGTATATTAATAGAGTTTGGGGGGGTATATTAATTAATAGAGTTTGGGGGGTATATTAATTAATAGAGTTAGGGGGGGGGTATATTAATTAATAGAGCTTGGGGGGGTATATTAATGAATAGAGCCTGGGGGGGTATTTTAATTAATGGAGCCTGGGGGGTGGGGTGTATATTATTTGATGGAGCCTGGCTGGGGGGGGGGTGTATATTAATTGATGGAGCCTGGGGGGCTGTATATTAAGATTGGTTTCTTAAGGTCTGCGTTTTTAATGCCACCACATGAGCTACAGGGCCCAGTGAGGCACCGTCGCCCAGGGGCCCAGTGAAACCTGGAGCCGGCCCTGATAATACACACAGTGATGTCACAGTACAGGGATAATACACACAGTGATGTCACAGTACAGAGATAATACACACAGCGATGTCACAGTACAGGGGATAATACACACAGTGTTGTCACAGTATAGGGGATAATACACACAGTGATGTCACAGTACAGAGATAATACACACAGCGATGTCACAGTACAGGGGATAATACACACAGCGATGTCACAGTACAGAGATAATACACACAGTGATGTCACAGTACAGGGATAATACACACGGTGTTGTCACAGTACAGGGGATAATACACACAGCGATGTCACAGTACAGAGATAATACACACAGTGATGTCACAGTACAGAGATAATACACACAGCGATGTCACAGTACAGGGATAATACACACAGCGATGTCACAGTACAGGGGATAGTACACACAGTGATGTCACAGTATAGGGGATAATACACACAGTGATGTCACAGTACAGGGATAATACACACAGTGATGTCACAGTACAGGGATAATACACACAGTGATGTCACAGTACAAGGATAATACACACAGTGATGTCACAGTACAGGGGATAATACACACAGTGATGTCACAGTACAAGGATAATACACACAGTGATGTCACAGTACAGAGATAATACACACAGCGATGTCACAGTACAGGATAATACACACAGTGATGTCACAGTACAGACATAATACACACAGCGATGTCACAGTACAGAGATAATACACACAGTGATGTCACAGTACAGGGATAATACATACAGTGATGTCACAGTACAGAGATAATACACACAGTGATGTCACAGTACAAGGATAATACACACAGTGATGTCACAGTACAGGGATAATACACACAGCGATGTCACAGTACAGGATAATACACACAGTGATGTCACAGTACAGAGATAATAAACACAGCGATGTCACAGTACAGAGATAATACACACAGTGATGTCACAGTACAGAGATAATACACACAGTGATGTCACAGTACAGGGATAATACACACAGTGATGTGACAGTACAGGGATAATACACACAGTGATGTGACAGTACAGGGATAATACACACAGTGATGTCAAAGTACAGGATAATACACACAGTGATGTCACAGTACAGGGATAATACACACAGCGATGTCACAGTACAGAGATAATACACACAGTGATGTCACAGTACAGGGATAATACACACAGTGATGTCACAGTACAGAGATAATACACACAGTGATGTCACAGTACAGGGATAATACACACAGTGATGTGACAGTACAGAGATAATACACACAGTGATGTCACAGTACAGGGATAATACACACAGTGATGTCACAGTACAGAGATAATACACACAGTGATGTCACAGTACAGGGATAATACACACAGCGATGTCACAGTACAGAGATAATACACACAGTGATGTCACAGTACAGGGATAATACACACAGTGATGTCACAGTACAGGATAATACACACAGTGATGTCACAGTACTGGGATAATACACACAGTGATGTCACAGTACAGGGATAATACACACAGTGATGTCACAGTACAGGGATAATACACACAGCGATGTCACAGTACAGAGATAATACACACAGCGATGTCACAGTACAGAGATAATACACACAGTGATGTCACAGTACAGGGATAATACACACAGCGATGTCACAGTACAGAGATAATACACACAGTGATGTCACAGTACAGGGATAATACACACAGCGATGTCACAGTACAGAGATAATACACACAATGATGTCACAGTACAGGGATAATACACACAGTGATGTCACAGTACAGGGATAATACACACAGCGATGTCACAGTACAGGATAATACACACAGCGATGTCACAGTACAGAGATAATACACACAGTGATGTCACAGTACAGGGATAATACACACAGCGATGTCACAGTACAGGGATAATACACAGTGATGTCACAGTACAGGGATCATGCACACAGTGATGTCACAGTACAGAGATAATACACACAGTGATGTCACAGTACAGGGGTAATGTACACAGTGATGTCACAGTACAGAGATAATGCACACAGTAATGTCACAGCACAGGGATAATACACACAGTGATGTCACAGTACAGGGATAATACACACAGTGATGTCACAGTACAGAGATAATACACACAGTGATGTCACAGTTCAGGAATCATGCACACAGTGATGTCACAGTACAGAGATAATACACACAGTAATGTCACAGCACAGGGATAATACACACAGTGATGTCACAGTACAGAGATAATACACACAGTGATGTCACAGTACAGGAATCATGCACACAGTGATGTCACAGTACAGAGATAATACACACAGTGATGTCACAGAACAGGGATAATACACACAGTGATGTCACAGTACAGGGGTAAATCACACAGTGATGTCACAGTACAGGGATAATACACAGTGATGTCACAGTACAGAGATAATACACACAGTAATGTCACAGTACAGGGGTAATGCACACAGTGATGTCACAGTACAGAGATAATGCACACAGTAATGTCACAGCACAGGGATAATACACACAGTGATGTCACAGTACAGGGATAATACACACAGTGATGTCACAGTACAGGGATAATACACACAGTGATGTCACAGTACAGAGATAATACACACAGTGATGTCACAGTACAGGAATCATGCACACAGTGATGTCACAGTACAGAGATAATACACACAGTAATGTCACAGCACAGGGATAATACACACAGTGATGTCACAGTACAGGGATAATACACACAGTGATGTCACAGTACAGGGATAATACACACAGTGATGTCACAGTACAGGGATAATACACACAGTGATGTCACAGTACAGGGATAATACACACAGTGATGTCACAGTACAGGGGATAATACACACAGAGATGTCACAGTACAGAGGTAATACACACAGTGATGTCACAGTACAGGGATAATACACACAGTGATGTCACAGGAGAGAGATAATACACACAGCGATGTCACAGTACAGGGGATAATACACACAGAGATGTCACAGTACAGAGGTAATACACACAGTGATGTCACAGTACAGGGATAATACACACAGTGATGTCACAGTACAGGGATAATACACACAGTGATGTCACAGTACAGAGATAATACACACAGCGATGTCACAGTACAGGGGATAATACACACAGAGATGTCACAGTACAGAGGTAATACACACAGTGATGTCACAGTACAGGGATAATACACACAGTGATGTCACAGGAGAGAGATAATACACACAGCGATGTCACAGTACAGGGGATAATACACACAGAGATGTCACAGTACAGAGGTAATACACACAGTGATGTCACAGTAGAGGGATAATACACACAGTGATGTCACAGTACAGGGATAATACACACAGTGATGTCACAGTACAGGGATAATACACACAGTGATGTCACAGTACAGAGATAATACACACAGTGATGTCACAGTACAGGGATAATACACACAGTGATGTCACAGTACAGGTATAATACACACAGTGATGTCACAGTACAGGGATAATACACACAGAGATGTCACAGTACAGGGATAATACACACAGCGATGTCACATTACAGGGATAATACACACAGTGATGTCACAGTACAGGGATAATACACACAGCGATGTCACAGTACAGGGATAATACACACAGTGATGTCACAGTACAGGGATAATACACACAGCGATGTCACATTACAGGGATAATACACACAGTGATGTCACAGTACAGGGATAATACACACAGCGATGTCACAGTACAGAGATAATACACACAGTGATGTCACAGTACAGGGATAATACACACAGTGATGTCACAGTACAGAGATAATACACACAGCGATGCCACAGTACAGGGGATAATACACACAGAGATGTCACAGTACAGAGGTAATACACACAGTGATGTCACAGTACAGGGATAATACACACAGCGATGTCACAGTACAGGGATAATACACACAGTGATGTCACAGTACAGAGATAATACACACAGTGATGTCACAGTACAGGGATAATACACACAGTGATGTCACAGTACAGGGATAATACACACAGCGATGTCACAGTACAGAGATAATACACACAGTGATGTCACAGTACAGGGGATAATACACACAGTGATGTCACAGTACAGAGATAATACACACAGTGATGTCACAGTACAGGCATAATACACACAGTGATGTCACAGTACAGAGATAATACACACAGTGATGTCACAGTACAGGCATAATACACACAGTGATGTCACAGTACAGGGATAATACACACAGTGATGTCACAGTACAGGGGGATAATACACACAGCGATGTCACAGTACAGGGATAATACACACAGCGATGTCACAGTACAGGGATAATACACACAGTGATGTCACAGTACAGGGATAATATACACAGCGATGTCACAGTACAAGGATAATACACACAGTGATATCACAGTACAGAGATAATACACACAGTGATGTCACAGTACAGGGATAATACATACAGCGATGTCACAGTACAGGATAATACACACAGTGATGTCACAGTACAGGATAATACACACAGTGATGTCACAGTACAGAGATAATACACACAGTGATGTCACAGTACAGAGATAATACACACAGTGATGTTACAGTACAGGATAATACACACAGTGATGTCACAGTACAAGGATAATACACACAGTGATGTCACAGTACAGGGGATAATACACACAGTGATGTCACAGTACAGAGATAATACACACAGTGATGTCACAGTACAGGGATAATACACACAGTGATGTCACAGTACAGAGATAATACACACAGTGATGTCACAGTACAGGGATAATACACACAGTGATGTCACAGTACAGGATAATACACACAGTGATGTCACAGTACAGGATAATACACACAGTGATGTCACAGTACAGGGATAATACACACAGTGATGTCACAGTACAGGGATAATACACACAGTGATGTCACAGTACAGGCATAATACACACAGTGATGTCACAGTACAGGGATAATACACACAGTGATGTCACAGTACAGGGATAATACACACAGCGATGTCACAGTACAGGGATAATACACACAGTGATGTCACAGTACAGGGATAATACACACAGTGATGTCACAGTACAGAGATAATACACACAGTGATGTCACAGTACAGGGATAATACACACAGTGATGTCACAGTACAGAGATAATACACACAGTGATGTCACAGTACAGGCAGAATACACACAGTGATGTCACAGTACAAGGATAATACACACAGTGATGTCACAGTACAGGGATAATACACACAGTGATGTCACAGTACAGGATAATACACACAGTGATGTCACAGTACAGGGATAATACATACAGTGATGTCACAGTACAGAGATAATACACACAGTGATGTCACAGTACAAGGATAATACACACAGTGATGTCACAGTACAGGGATAATACACACAGCGATGTCACAGTACAGGATAATACACACAGTGATGTCACAGTACAGAGATAATAAACACAGCGATGTCACAGTACAGAGATAATACACACAGTGATGTCACAGTACAGAGATAATACACACAGTGATGTCACAGTACAGGGATAATACACACAGTGATGTGACAGTACAGGGATAATACACACAGTGATGTGACAGTACAGGGATAATACACACAGTGATGTCACAGTACAGGATAATACACACAGTGATGTCACAGTACAGGGATAATACACACAGCGATGTCACAGTACAGAGATAATACACACAGTGATGTCACAGTACAGGGATAATACACACAGTGATGTCACAGTACAGAGATAATACACACAGTGATGTCACAGTACAGGGATAATACACACAGTGATGTGACAGTACAGGGATAATACACACAGTGATGTCACAGTACAGGGATAATACACACAGCGATGTCACAGTACAGAGATAATACACACAGTGATGTCACAGTACAGGGATAATACACACAGTGATGTCACAGTACAGAGATAATACACACAGTGATGTCACAGTACAGGGATAATACACACAGTGATGTCACAGTACAGGATAATACACACAGTGATGTCACAGTACTGGGATAATACACACAGTGATGTCACAGTACAGGGATAATACACACAGTGATGTCACAGTACAGGGATAATACACACAGCGATGTCACAGTACAGAGATAATACACACAGCGATGTCACAGTACAGGGATAATACACACAGCGATGTCACAGTACAGGATAATACACACAGCGATGTCACAGTACAGAGATAATACACACAGTGATGTCACAGTACAGGGATAATACACACAGCGATGTCACAGTACAGGGATAATACACAGTGATGTCACAGTACAGGGATCATGCACACAGTGATGTCACAGTACAGAGATAATACACACAGTGATGTCACAGTACAGGGGTAATGTACACAGTGATGTCACAGTACAGAGATAATGCACACAGTAATGTCACAGCACAGGGATAATACACACAGTGATGTCACAGTACAGGGATAATACACACAGTGATGTCACAGTACAGAGATAATACACACAGTGATGTCACAGTTCAGGAATCATGCACACAGTGATGTCACAGTACAGAGATAATACACACAGTAATGTCACAGCACAGGGATAATACACACAGTGATGTCACAGTACAGAGATAATACACACAGTGATGTCACAGTACAGGAATCATGCACACAGTGATGTCACAGTACAGAGATAATACACACAGTGATGTCACAGAACAGGGATAATACACACAGTGATGTCACAGTACAGGGGTAAATCACACAGTGATGTCACAGTACAGGGATAATACACAGTGATGTCACAGTACAGAGATAATACACACAGTAATGTCACAGTACAGGGGTAATGCACACAGTGATGTCACAGTACAGAGATAATGCACACAGTAATGTCACAGCACAGGGATAATACACACAGTGATGTCACAGTACAGGGATAATACACACAGTGATGTCACAGTACAGGGATAATACACACAGTGATGTCACAGTACAGAGATAATACACACAGTGATGTCACAGTACAGGAATCATGCACACAGTGATGTCACAGTACAGAGATAATACACACAGTAATGTCACAGCACAGGGATAATACACACAGTGATGTCACAGTACAGGGATAATACACACAGTGATGTCACAGTACAGGGATAATACACACAGTGATGTCACAGTACAGGGATAATACACACAGTGATGTCACAGTACAGAGATAATACACACAGCGATGTCACAGTACAGGGGATAATACACACAGAGATGTCACAGTACAGAGGTAATACACACAGTGATGTCACAGTACAGGGATAATACACACAGTGATGTCACAGGAGAGAGATAATACACACAGCGATGTCACAGTACAGGGGATAATACACACAGAGATGTCACAGTACAGAGGTAATACACACAGTGATGTCACAGTAGAGGGATAATACACACAGTGATGTCACAGTACAGGGATAATACACACAGTGATGTCACAGTACAGGGATAATACACACAGTGATGTCACAGTACAGAGATAATACACACAGTGATGTCACAGTACAGGATAATACACACAGTGATGTCACAGTACAGGATAATACACACAGTGATGTCACAGTACAGAGATAATACACACAGTGATGTCACAGTACAGAGATAATACACACAGTGATGTTACAGTACAGGATAATACACACAGTGATGTCACAGTACAAGGATAATACACACAGTGATGTCACAGTACAGGGGATAATACACACAGCGATGTCACAGTACAGAGATAATACACACAGTGATGTCACAGTACAGAGATAATACACACAGTGATGTCACAGTACAGGGATAATACACACAGTGATGTCACAGTACAGGATAATACACACAGTGATGTCACAGTACACAGATAATACACACAGCGATGTCACAGTACAGAGATAATACACACAGTGATGTCACAGTACAGAGATAATACACACAGCGATGTCACAGTACAGGGATAATACACACAGCGATGTCACAGTACAGGGGATAATACACACAGTGATGTCACAGTACAGGGATAATACACACAGTGATGTCACAGTACAGGGATAATACACACAGCGATGTCACAGTACAGGGGATAATACACATGGCCGGCGCCAGCACCCGGCTTACCCGGGCAAGTGCCGGGGCCCCAGAGGTCCCAGAGGGGCCCACGGCACACACTGACAACATAAGAAAACTCAATTACATCGGCATACTTTGCCGATGTAATTGAGGGAAGCGCCGCACTCACAGTACCGGCGCGGCTGACAGGGGGGCGGCACCGCAAGCAGGCATTCACAGAAGGCAATTGCATCGGCGCGGGCAATGTATTTCTGCTGCGTCTATTACTGTGCAGGACGCTGCCCGGCTGCTGCACGATAGACGCTGCTGCTCTCACTCAGGAAGATGTAGCAGATGAAGAAGATGCGAGCAGCCCTTGAGGTAAGTTAGCGTTTATTATTTTTTTTAAATGTGTATTTAATTCATTAATGGAGCCTGCCGGGGAGGGGGGTGTATTAATTAATGGAGCCTGGGGGGGGGGGGGTATATTAATTAATAGAGCCTGGGGTTTTATTAATTAATGGAGCCTGGAGGGGGAGGGTATATTGATTAATAGAGCCTGGGGGAAGGGGGTATATTAATTAATAGAGCCTGGGGGGGGGGATTAATTAATGGAGCCTGGGGGGATATATAAATTAATAGAGCTGGGGGGTATATTAATTAATAGAGTTTGGGGGGGTATATTAATTAATAGAGTTTGGGGGGGTATATTAATAGAGTTTGGGGGGGTATATTAATTAATAGAGTTTGGGGGGTATATTAATTAATAGAGTTAGGGGGGGGGTATATTAATTAATAGAGCTTGGGGGGGTATATTAATGAATAGAGCCTGGGGGGGTATTTTAATTAATGGAGCCTGGGGGGTGGGGTGTATATTATTTGATGGAGCCTGGCTGGGGGGGGGGTGTATATTAATTGATGGAGCCTGGGGGGCTGTATATTAAGATTGGTTTCTTAAGGTCTGCGTTTTTAATGCCACCACATGAGCTACAGGGCCCAGTGAGGCACCGTCGCCCAGGGGCCCAGTGAAACCTGGAGCCGGCCCTGATAATACACACAGTGATGTCACAGTACAGGGATAATACACACAGTGATGTCACAGTACAGAGATAATACACACAGTAATGTCACAGTACAGGGGTAATGCACACAGTGATGTCACAGTACAGAGATAATGCACACAGTAATGTCACAGCACAGGGATAATACACACAGTGATGTCACAGTACAGGGATAATACACACAGTGATGTCACAGTACAGGGATAATACACACAGTGATGTCACAGTACAGAGATAATACACACAGTGATGTCACAGTACAGGAATCATGCACACAGTGATGTCACAGTACAGAGATAATACACACAGTAATGTCACAGCACAGGGATAATACACACAGTGATGTCACAGTACAGGGATAATACACACAGTGATGTCACAGTACAGGGATAATACACACAGTGATGTCACAGTACAGGGATAATACACACAGTGATGTCACAGTACAGGGATAATACACACAGTGATGTCACAGTACAGGGGATAATACACACAGAGATGTCACAGTACAGAGGTAATACACACAGTGATGTCACAGTACAGGGATAATACACACAGTGATGTCACAGGAGAGAGATAATACACACAGCGATGTCACAGTACAGGGGATAATACACACAGAGATGTCACAGTACAGAGGTAATACACACAGTGATGTCACAGTACAGGGATAATACACACAGTGATGTCACAGTACAGGGATAATACACACAGTGATGTCACAGTACAGAGATAATACACACAGCGATGTCACAGTACAGGGGATAATACACACAGAGATGTCACAGTACAGAGGTAATACACACAGTGATGTCACAGTACAGGGATAATACACACAGTGATGTCACAGGAGAGAGATAATACACACAGCGATGTCACAGTACAGGGGATAATACACACAGAGATGTCACAGTACAGAGGTAATACACACAGTGATGTCACAGTAGAGGGATAATACACACAGTGATGTCACAGTACAGGGATAATACACACAGTGATGTCACAGTACAGGGATAATACACACAGTGATGTCACAGTACAGAGATAATACACACAGTGATGTCACAGTACAGGGATAATACACACAGTGATGTCACAGTACAGGTATAATACACACAGTGATGTCACAGTACAGGGATAATACACACAGAGATGTCACAGTACAGGGATAATACACACAGCGATGTCACATTACAGGGATAATACACACAGTGATGTCACAGTACAGGGATAATACACACAGCGATGTCACAGTACAGGGATAATACACACAGTGATGTCACAGTACAGGGATAATACACACAGCGATGTCACATTACAGGGATAATACACACAGTGATGTCACAGTACAGGGATAATACACACAGCGATGTCACAGTACAGAGATAATACACACAGTGATGTCACAGTACAGGGATAATACACACAGTGATGTCACAGTACAGAGATAATACACACAGCGATGCCACAGTACAGGGGATAATACACACAGAGATGTCACAGTACAGAGGTAATACACACAGTGATGTCACAGTACAGGGATAATACACACAGCGATGTCACAGTACAGGGATAATACACACAGTGATGTCACAGTACAGAGATAATACACACAGTGATGTCACAGTACAGGGATAATACACACAGTGATGTCACAGTACAGGGATAATACACACAGCGATGTCACAGTACAGAGATAATACACACAGTGATGTCACAGTACAGGGGATAATACACACAGTGATGTCACAGTACAGAGATAATACACACAGTGATGTCACAGTACAGGCATAATACACACAGTGATGTCACAGTACAGAGATAATACACACAGTGATGTCACAGTACAGGCATAATACACACAGTGATGTCACAGTACAGGGATAATACACACAGTGATGTCACAGTACAGGGGGATAATACACACAGCGATGTCACAGTACAGGGATAATACACACAGCGATGTCACAGTACAGGGATAATACACACAGTGATGTCACAGTACAGGGATAATATACACAGCGATGTCACAGTACAAGGATAATACACACAGTGATATCACAGTACAGAGATAATACACACAGTGATGTCACAGTACAGGGATAATACATACAGCGATGTCACAGTACAGGATAATACACACAGTGATGTCACAGTACAGGATAATACACACAGTGATGTCACAGTACAGAGATAATACACACAGTGATGTCACAGTACAGAGATAATACACACAGTGATGTTACAGTACAGGATAATACACACAGTGATGTCACAGTACAAGGATAATACACACAGTGATGTCACAGTACAGGGGATAATACACACAGTGATGTCACAGTACAGAGATAATACACACAGTGATGTCACAGTACAGGGATAATACACACAGTGATGTCACAGTACAGAGATAATACACACAGTGATGTCACAGTACAGGGATAATACACACAGTGATGTCACAGTACAGGATAATACACACAGTGATGTCACAGTACAGGATAATACACACAGTGATGTCACAGTACAGGGATAATACACACAGTGATGTCACAGTACAGGGATAATACACACAGTGATGTCACAGTACAGGCATAATACACACAGTGATGTCACAGTACAGGGATAATACACACAGTGATGTCACAGTACAGGGATAATACACACAGCGATGTCACAGTACAGGGATAATACACACAGTGATGTCACAGTACAGGGATAATACACACAGTGATGTCACAGTACAGAGATAATACACACAGTGATGTCACAGTACAGGGATAATACACACAGTGATGTCACAGTACAGAGATAATACACACAGTGATGTCACAGTACAGGCAGAATACACACAGTGATGTCACAGTACAAGGATAATACACACAGTGATGTCACAGTACAGGGATAATACACACAGTGATGTCACAGTACAGGATAATACACACAGTGATGTCACAGTACAGGGATAATACATACAGTGATGTCACAGTACAGAGATAATACACACAGTGATGTCACAGTACAAGGATAATACACACAGTGATGTCACAGTACAGGGATAATACACACAGCGATGTCACAGTACAGGATAATACACACAGTGATGTCACAGTACAGAGATAATAAACACAGCGATGTCACAGTACAGAGATAATACACACAGTGATGTCACAGTACAGAGATAATACACACAGTGATGTCACAGTACAGGGATAATACACACAGTGATGTGACAGTACAGGGATAATACACACAGTGATGTGACAGTACAGGGATAATACACACAGTGATGTCACAGTACAGGATAATACACACAGTGATGTCACAGTACAGGGATAATACACACAGCGATGTCACAGTACAGAGATAATACACACAGTGATGTCACAGTACAGGGATAATACACACAGTGATGTCACAGTACAGAGATAATACACACAGTGATGTCACAGTACAGGGATAATACACACAGTGATGTGACAGTACAGGGATAATACACACAGTGATGTCACAGTACAGGGATAATACACACAGCGATGTCACAGTACAGAGATAATACACACAGTGATGTCACAGTACAGGGATAATACACACAGTGATGTCACAGTACAGAGATAATACACACAGTGATGTCACAGTACAGGGATAATACACACAGTGATGTCACAGTACAGGATAATACACACAGTGATGTCACAGTACTGGGATAATACACACAGTGATGTCACAGTACAGGGATAATACACACAGTGATGTCACAGTACAGGGATAATACACACAGCGATGTCACAGTACAGAGATAATACACACAGCGATGTCACAGTACAGGGATAATACACACAGCGATGTCACAGTACAGGATAATACACACAGCGATGTCACAGTACAGAGATAATACACACAGTGATGTCACAGTACAGGGATAATACACACAGCGATGTCACAGTACAGGGATAATACACAGTGATGTCACAGTACAGGGATCATGCACACAGTGATGTCACAGTACAGAGATAATACACACAGTGATGTCACAGTACAGGGGTAATGTACACAGTGATGTCACAGTACAGAGATAATGCACACAGTAATGTCACAGCACAGGGATAATACACACAGTGATGTCACAGTACAGGGATAATACACACAGTGATGTCACAGTACAGAGATAATACACACAGTGATGTCACAGTTCAGGAATCATGCACACAGTGATGTCACAGTACAGAGATAATACACACAGTAATGTCACAGCACAGGGATAATACACACAGTGATGTCACAGTACAGAGATAATACACACAGTGATGTCACAGTACAGGAATCATGCACACAGTGATGTCACAGTACAGAGATAATACACACAGTGATGTCACAGAACAGGGATAATACACACAGTGATGTCACAGTACAGGGGTAAATCACACAGTGATGTCACAGTACAGGGATAATACACAGTGATGTCACAGTACAGAGATAATACACACAGTAATGTCACAGTACAGGGGTAATGCACACAGTGATGTCACAGTACAGAGATAATGCACACAGTAATGTCACAGCACAGGGATAATACACACAGTGATGTCACAGTACAGGGATAATACACACAGTGATGTCACAGTACAGGGATAATACACACAGTGATGTCACAGTACAGAGATAATACACACAGTGATGTCACAGTACAGGAATCATGCACACAGTGATGTCACAGTACAGAGATAATACACACAGTAATGTCACAGCACAGGGATAATACACACAGTGATGTCACAGTACAGGGATAATACACACAGTGATGTCACAGTACAGGGATAATACACACAGTGATGTCACAGTACAGGGATAATACACACAGTGATGTCACAGTACAGAGATAATACACACAGCGATGTCACAGTACAGGGGATAATACACACAGAGATGTCACAGTACAGAGGTAATACACACAGTGATGTCACAGTACAGGGATAATACACACAGTGATGTCACAGGAGAGAGATAATACACACAGCGATGTCACAGTACAGGGGATAATACACACAGAGATGTCACAGTACAGAGGTAATACACACAGTGATGTCACAGTAGAGGGATAATACACACAGTGATGTCACAGTACAGGGATAATACACACAGTGATGTCACAGTACAGGGATAATACACACAGTGATGTCACAGTACAGAGATAATACACACAGTGATGTCACAGTACAGGATAATACACACAGTGATGTCACAGTACAGGATAATACACACAGTGATGTCACAGTACAGAGATAATACACACAGTGATGTCACAGTACAGAGATAATACACACAGTGATGTTACAGTACAGGATAATACACACAGTGATGTCACAGTACAAGGATAATACACACAGTGATGTCACAGTACAGGGGATAATACACACAGCGATGTCACAGTACAGAGATAATACACACAGCGATGTCACAGTACAGGGATAATACACACAGTGATGTCACAGTACAGGGATAATACACACAGTGATGTCACAGTACAGGATAATACACACAGTGATGTCACAGTACACAGATAATACACACAGCGATGTCACAGTACAGAGATAATACACACAGTGATGTCACAGTACAGAGATAATACACACAGCGATGTCACAGTACAGGGATAATACACACAGCGATGTCACAGTACAGGGGATAATACACACAGTGATGTCACAGTACAGGGATAATACACACAGTGATGTCACAGTACAGGGATAATACACACAGCGATGTCACAGTACAGGGGATAATACACATGGCCGGCGCCAGCACCCGGCTTACCCGGGCAAGTGCCGGGGCCCCAGAGGTCCCAGAGGGGCCCACGGCACACACTGACAACATAAGAAAACTCAATTACATCGGCATACTTTGCCGATGTAATTGAGGGAAGCGCCGCACTCACAGTACCGGCGCGGCTGACAGGGGGGCGGCACCGCAAGCAGGCATTCACAGAAGGCAATTGCATCGGCGCGGGCAATGTATTTCTGCTGCGTCTATTACTGTGCAGGACGCTGCCCGGCTGCTGCACGATAGACGCTGCTGCTCTCACTCAGGAAGATGTAGCAGATGAAGAAGATGCGAGCAGCCCTTGAGGTAAGTTAGCGTTTATTATTTTTTTTAAATGTGTATTTAATTCATTAATGGAGCCTGGGGGGGGGGGGGTATATTAATTAATAGAGCCTGGGGTTTTATTAATTAATGGAGCCTGGAGGGGGAGGGTATATTGATTAATAGAGCCTGGGGGAAGGGGGTATATTAATTAATAGAGCCTGGGGGGGGGGATTAATTAATGGAGCCTGGGGGGATATATAAATTAATAGAGCTGGGGGGTATATTAATTAATAGAGTTTGGGGGGGTATATTAATTAATAGAGTTTGGGGGGGTATATTAATAGAGTTTGGGGGGGTATATTAATTAATAGAGTTTGGGGGGTATATTAATTAATAGAGTTAGGGGGGGGGTATATTAATTAATAGAGCTTGGGGGGGTATATTAATGAATAGAGCCTGGGGGGGTATTTTAATTAATGGAGCCTGGGGGGTGGGGTGTATATTATTTGATGGAGCCTGGCTGGGGGGGGGGTGTATATTAATTGATGGAGCCTGGGGGGCTGTATATTAAGATTGGTTTCTTAAGGTCTGCGTTTTTAATGCCACCACATGAGCTACAGGGCCCAGTGAGGCACCGTCGCCCAGGGGCCCAGTGAAACCTGGAGCCGGCCCTGATAATACACACAGTGATGTCACAGTACAGGGATAATACACACAGTGATGTCACAGTACAGAGATAATACACACAGCGATGTCACAGTACAGGGGATAATACACACAGTGTTGTCACAGTACAGAGATAATACACACAGCGATGTCACAGTACAGAGATAATACACACAGCGATGTCACAGTACAGGGGATAATACACACAGTGATGTCACAGTACAGGGATAATACACACGGTGTTGTCACAGTACAGGGGATAATACACACAGCGATGTCACAGTACAGAGATAATACACACAGTGATGTCACAGTACAGAGATAATACACACAGCGATGTCACAGTACAGGGATAATACACACAGCGATGTCACAGTACAGGGGATAGTACACACAGTGATGTCACAGTATAGGGGATAATACACACAGTGATGTCACAGTACAGGGATAATACACACAGTGATGTCACAGTACAGGGATAATACACACAGTGATGTCACAGTACAAGGATAATACACACAGTGATGTCACAGTACAGGGGATAATACACACAGTGATGTCACAGTACAAGGATAATACACACAGTGATGTCACAGTACAGAGATAATACACACAGCGATGTCACAGTACAGGATAATACACACAGTGATGTCACAGTACAGACATAATACACACAGCGATGTCACAGTACAGAGATAATACACACAGTGATGTCACAGTACAGGGATAATACATACAGTGATGTCACAGTACAGAGATAATACACACAGTGATGTCACAGTACAAGGATAATACACACAGTGATGTCACAGTACAGGGATAATACACACAGCGATGTCACAGTACAGGATAATACACACAGTGATGTCACAGTACAGAGATAATAAACACAGCGATGTCACAGTACAGAGATAATACACACAGTGATGTCACAGTACAGAGATAATACACACAGTGATGTCACAGTACAGGGATAATACACACAGTGATGTGACAGTACAGGGATAATACACACAGTGATGTGACAGTACAGGGATAATACACACAGTGATGTCAAAGTACAGGATAATACACACAGTGATGTCACAGTACAGGGATAATACACACAGCGATGTCACAGTACAGAGATAATACACACAGTGATGTCACAGTACAGGGATAATACACACAGTGATGTCACAGTACAGAGATAATACACACAGTGATGTCACAGTACAGGGATAATACACACAGTGATGTGACAGTACAGAGATAATACACACAGTGATGTCACAGTACAGGGATAATACACACAGTGATGTCACAGTACAGAGATAATACACACAGTGATGTCACAGTACAGGGATAATACACACAGCGATGTCACAGTACAGAGATAATACACACAGTGATGTCACAGTACAGGGATAATACACACAGTGATGTCACAGTACAGGATAATACACACAGTGATGTCACAGTACTGGGATAATACACACAGTGATGTCACAGTACAGGGATAATACACACAGTGATGTCACAGTACAGGGATAATACACACAGCGATGTCACAGTACAGAGATAATACACACAGCGATGTCACAGTACAGAGATAATACACACAGTGATGTCACAGTACAGGGATAATACACACAGCGATGTCACAGTACAGAGATAATACACACAGTGATGTCACAGTACAGGGATAATACACACAGCGATGTCACAGTACAGAGATAATACACACAATGATGTCACAGTACAGGGATAATACACACAGTGATGTCACAGTACAGGGATAATACACACAGCGATGTCACAGTACAGGATAATACACACAGCGATGTCACAGTACAGAGATAATACACACAGTGATGTCACAGTACAGGGATAATACACACAGCGATGTCACAGTACAGGGATAATACACAGTGATGTCACAGTACAGGGATCATGCACACAGTGATGTCACAGTACAGAGATAATACACACAGTGATGTCACAGTACAGGGGTAATGTACACAGTGATGTCACAGTACAGAGATAATGCACACAGTAATGTCACAGCACAGGGATAATACACACAGTGATGTCACAGTACAGGGATAATACACACAGTGATGTCACAGTACAGAGATAATACACACAGTGATGTCACAGTTCAGGAATCATGCACACAGTGATGTCACAGTACAGAGATAATACACACAGTAATGTCACAGCACAGGGATAATACACACAGTGATGTCACAGTACAGAGATAATACACACAGTGATGTCACAGTACAGGAATCATGCACACAGTGATGTCACAGTACAGAGATAATACACACAGTGATGTCACAGAACAGGGATAATACACACAGTGATGTCACAGTACAGGGGTAAATCACACAGTGATGTCACAGTACAGGGATAATACACAGTGATGTCACAGTACAGAGATAATACACACAGTAATGTCACAGTACAGGGGTAATGCACACAGTGATGTCACAGTACAGAGATAATGCACACAGTAATGTCACAGCACAGGGATAATACACACAGTGATGTCACAGTACAGGGATAATACACACAGTGATGTCACAGTACAGGGATAATACACACAGTGATGTCACAGTACAGAGATAATACACACAGTGATGTCACAGTACAGGAATCATGCACACAGTGATGTCACAGTACAGAGATAATACACACAGTAATGTCACAGCACAGGGATAATACACACAGTGATGTCACAGTACAGGGATAATACACACAGTGATGTCACAGTACAGGGATAATACACACAGTGATGTCACAGTACAGGGATAATACACACAGTGATGTCACAGTACAGGGATAATACACACAGTGATGTCACAGTACAGGGGATAATACACACAGAGATGTCACAGTACAGAGGTAATACACACAGTGATGTCACAGTACAGGGATAATACACACAGTGATGTCACAGGAGAGAGATAATACACACAGCGATGTCACAGTACAGGGGATAATACACACAGAGATGTCACAGTACAGAGGTAATACACACAGTGATGTCACAGTACAGGGATAATACACACAGTGATGTCACAGTACAGGGATAATACACACAGTGATGTCACAGTACAGAGATAATACACACAGCGATGTCACAGTACAGGGGATAATACACACAGAGATGTCACAGTACAGAGGTAATACACACAGTGATGTCACAGTACAGGGATAATACACACAGTGATGTCACAGGAGAGAGATAATACACACAGCGATGTCACAGTACAGGGGATAATACACACAGAGATGTCACAGTACAGAGGTAATACACACAGTGATGTCACAGTAGAGGGATAATACACACAGTGATGTCACAGTACAGGGATAATACACACAGTGATGTCACAGTACAGGGATAATACACACAGTGATGTCACAGTACAGAGATAATACACACAGTGATGTCACAGTACAGGGATAATACACACAGTGATGTCACAGTACAGGTATAATACACACAGTGATGTCACAGTACAGGGATAATACACACAGAGATGTCACAGTACAGGGATAATACACACAGCGATGTCACATTACAGGGATAATACACACAGTGATGTCACAGTACAGGGATAATACACACAGTGATGTCACAGTACAGGGATAATACACACAGTGATGTCACAGTACAGAGATAATACACACAGCGATGCCACAGTACAGGGGATAATACACACAGAGATGTCACAGTACAGAGGTAATACACACAGTGATGTCACAGTACAGGGATAATACACACAGTGATGTCACAGGAGAGAGATAATACACACAGCGATGTCACAGTACAGGGGATAATACACACAGTGATGTCACAGTACAGGGATAATATACACAGTGATGTCACAGTACAGAGATAATACACAGAGATGTCACAGTACAGAGGTAATACACACAGTGATGTCACAGTACAGGGATAATACACACAGTGATGTCACAGTATAGAGATAATACACAGAGATGTCACAGTACAGGGATAATACACACAGTGATGTCACAGTACAGGTATAATACACACAGTGATGTCACAGTACAGGGATAATACACAGAGATGTCACAGTACAGAGGTAATACACACAGTGATGTCACAGTACAGGGATAATACACACAGTGATGTCACAGTACAGGGATAATACACACAGTGATGTCACAGTACAGAGATAATACACAGAGATGTCACAGTACAGGGATAATACACACAGTGATGTCACAGTACAGGTATAATACACACAGTGATGTCACAGTACAGGGATAATACACAGAGATGTCACAGTACAGAGGTAATACACACAGTGATGTCACAGTACAGGGATAATACACACAGTGATGTCACAGTACAGGGATAATACACACAGTGATGTCACAGTACAGGGATAATACACACAGTGATGTCACAGTACAGAGATAATACACACAGTGATGTCACAGTACAGGGATAATACACACAGTGATGTCACAGTACAGGTATAATACACACAGTGATGTCACAGTACAGGGATAATACACACAGAGATGTCACAGTACAGGGATAATACACACAGCGATGTCACATTACAGGGATAATACACACAGTGATGTCACAGTACAGGGATAATACACACAGTGATGTCACAGTACAGGGATAATACACACAGTGACGTCACAGTACAGAGATAATACACACAGTGATGTCACAGTACAGGGATAATACACACAGTGATGTCACAGTACAGGGATAATACACACAGCGATGTCACAGTACAGGGATAATACACACAGTGATGTCACAGTACAAGGATAATACACACAGTGATGTCACAGTACAGGGATAATAAACACAGTGATGTCACAGTACAGGGATAATACACACAGTGATGTCACAGTACAGGGATAATACACACAGCGATGTCACAGTACAGAGATAATACACACAGCGATGTCACAGTACAGGGGATAATACACACAGTGATGTCACAGTACAGGATAATACACACAGTGATGTCACAGTGCAGGGATAATACACACAGTGATGTCACAGTACAGGGGATAATACACACAGTGATGTCACAGTACAGAGATAATACACACAGTGATGTCACAGTACAGGGATAATACACACAGTGATGTCACAGTACAGAGATAATACACACAGTGATGTCACAGTACAGGATAATACACACAGTGATGTCACAGTACAGGGATAAAACACACAGTGATGTCACAGTACAGGGATAATACACACAGTGATGTCACAGTACAGGGGATAATACACACAGAGATGTCACAGTACAGAGGTAATACACACAGTGATGTCACAGTACAGGGATAATACACACAGTGATGTCACAGGAGAGAGATAATACACACAGCGATGTCACAGTACAGGGGATAATACACACAGAGATGTCACAGTACAGAGGTAATACACACAGTGATGTCACAGTACAGGGATAATACACACAGTGATGTCACAGTACAGGGGATAATACACACAGAGATGTCACAGTACAGAGGTAATACACACAGTGATGTCACAGTACAGGGATAATAAACACAGTGATGTCACAGTACAGGGATAATACACACAGTGATGTCACAGTACAGGGATAATACACACAGTGATGTCACAGGAGAGAGATAATACACACAGCGATGTCACAGTACAGGGGATAATACACACAGAGATGTCACAGTACAGAGGTAATACACACAGTGATGTCACAGTACAGGGATAATACACACAGTGATGTCACAGTACAGGGATAATACACACAGTGATGTCACAGTACAGAGATAATACACACAGTGATGTCACAGTACAGGGATAATACACACAGTGATGTCACAGTACAGGTGTAATACACACAGTGATGTCACAGTACAGGGATAATACACACAGAGATGTCACAGTACAGGGATAATACACACAGCGATGTCACATTACAGGGATAATACACACAGTGATGTCACAGTACAGGGATAATACACATAGTGATGTCACAGTACAGGGATAGTACATACAGTGACGTCACAGTACAGAGATAATACACACAGTGATGTCACAGTACAGGGATAATACACACAGTGATGTCACAGTACAGGGATAATACACACAGCGATGTCACAGTACAGGGATAATACACACAGTGATGTCACAGTACAAGGATAATACACACAGTGATGTCACAGTACAGGGATAATAAACACAGTGATGTCACAGTACAGGGATAATACACACAGTGATGTCACAGTACAGGGATAATACACACAGCGATGTCACAGTACAGAGATAATACACACAGCGATGTCACAGTACAGGGGATAATACACACAGTGATGTCACAGTACAGGATAATACACACAGTGATGTCACAGTACAGGGATAATACACACAGTGATGTCACAGTACAGGGGATAATACACACAGTGATGTCACAGTACAGAGATAATACACACAGTGATGTCACAGTACAGGGATAATACACACAGTGATGTCACAGTACAGAGATAATACACACAGTGATGTCACAGTACAGGATAATACACACAGTGATGTCACAGTACAGGGATAAAACACACAGTGATGTCACAGTACAGGGATAAAACACACAGTGATGTCACAGTACAGGGATAATACACACAGTGATGTCACAGTACAGAGATAATACACACAGTGATGTCACAGTACAGGGATAATACACACAGTGATGTCACAGTACAGAGATAATACACACAGTGATGTCACAGTACAGAATAATACACACAGTGATGTCACAGTACAGGGATAAAACACACAGCGATGTCACAGTACAGGGATAATACACACAGTGATGTCACAGTACAGGGATAATACACACAGTGATGTCACAGTACTGGGATAATACACACAGTGATGTCACAGTACAGGGATAATACACACAGTGATGTCACAGTACAGGGATAATACACACAGTGATGTCACAGTACAGGGATAATACACACAGCGATGTCACAGTACAGGGATAATACACACAGCGATGTCACAGTACAGGGATAATACACACAGTGATGTCACAGTACAGGGATAATACACACAGTGATGTCACAGTACAGGGATAATACACACAGCGATGTCACAGTACAGGGATAATACACACAGTGATGTCACAGTACAGGGATAATACACACAGCGATGTCACAGTACAGGGATAATACACACAGTGATGTCACAGTACAGGGATATTACACACAGCGATGTCACATTACAGGGATAATACACACAGCGATGTCACAGTACAGGGATAATACACACAGTGATGTCACAGTACAGGGATAATACACACAGCGATGTCACAGTACAGAGATAATACACACAGTGATGTCACAGTACAGGGATAATACACACAGTGATGTCACAGTACAGGGATAATACACACAATGATGTCACAGTACAGGGATAATACACACAGTGATGTCACAGTACAGGGATAATACACACAGCGATGTCACAGTACAGGGATAATACACACAGTGATGTCACAGTACAGGGGTAATACACACAGTGATGTCACAGTACAGGGGTAATACACACAGTGATGTCACAGTACAGGGGTAATACACACAGTGATGTCACAGTACAGGGATAATACACACAGTGATGTCACAGTACAGAGATAATACACACAGTGATGTCACAGTACAGGGATAATACACACAGTGATGTCACAGTACAGAGATAATACACACAGTGATGTCACAGTACAGGATAATACACACAGTGATGTCACAGTACAGAGATAATACACACAGTGATGTCACAGTACAGGGGTAATACACACAGTGATGTCACAGTACAGAGATAATACACACAGTGATGTCACAGTACAGGGATAATACACACAGTGATGTCACAGTACAGGGATAATACACACAGTGATGTCACAGTACAGGATAATACACACAGTGATGTCACAGTACAGGATAATACACACAGTGATGTCACAGTACAGGGATAATACGCACAGTGATGTCACAGTACAGGGGATAGTACACACAGTGATGTCACAGTACAGGGGATAGTACACACAGTGATGTCACAGTACAGGGGATAGTACACACAGTGATGTCACAGTACAGGGGATAGTACACACAGTGATGTCACAGTACAGGGATAATACACACAGTGATGTCACAGTACAGGGGATAATACACACAGTGATGTCACAGTACAGAGATAATACACACAGTGATGTCACAGTACAGGGATAATACACACAGTGATGTCGCAGTACAGGGGATAATACACACAGTGATGTCACAGTACAGAGATAATACACACAGTGATGTCACAGTACAGGGGTAATACACACAGTGATGTCACAGTACAGAGATAATACACACAGTGATGTCACAGTACAGGGATAATACACACAGTGATGTCACAGTACAGGATAATACACACAGTGATGTCACAGTACAGGATAATACACAAAGTGATGTCACAGTACAGGGATAATACACACAGTGATGTCACAGTACAGGGATAATACACACAGTGATGTCACAGTACAGGATAATACACACAGTGATGTCACAGTACAGGGATAATACACACAGTGATGTCACAGTACAGGGGATAGTACACACAGTGATGTCACAGCACAGGGGATAGTACACACAGTGATGTCACAGTACAGGGGATAGTACACACAGTGGTGTCACAGTACAGGGGATAGTACACACAGTGATGTCACAGTACAGGGGATAGTACACACAGTGATGTCACAGTACAGGGGATAGTACACACAGTGATGTCACAGTACAGGATATAGTACACACAGTGATGTCACAGTACAGGGGATAGTACACACAGTGATGTCACTGTGATATTGCAGGGCTATTAGATTGTGCTATAAATGTCCAAAACGAGATTTCTCTTAATTCCCCATAGTGACTCCTCTGTTCTGGCTTTCCTTCTATAGGTCACTCTTATTTTGCTTCTGAAGATATATAAATGATAGGTTGGAGCTGCCTGATACCAGTGACCGGGGCACAATCCTGGGTCTCCCCCAGCCCTGCACAAGGTTCTGATGACCTGACTACATGACGGCTCCCTCTAGTGGTGGACGCTTCAGACATTAATGTGTATTAAACAATTTGTCATCTATATAATGAGGAATCAGAAACAGTTTATAGAATAGAAGATGTAGAAACCTCCGTCCTTTGTATCAGTTTGGGGAACTTTCTTCCCGATTCTTCTGGGACGTTTCCTGCGGCTTTATTGCTCTGCACAGTTCTTGTCTGTCTTTATATTGCGCTTCTCTTCTTCGGTCTAATAATAAAACTTTCCGCTGTCACATTTTACTCTTCAGATCTAATGAAGGGGATTTTATAAAACTAAAGATAAACCATTGTTTAATAATAAAAGAAAAAGAGTTCTAACATAAACGCCATGTGTTTTCAGGATCTCTGCTTGCTGTCATTGAATGGATGCGTTCATATTTCCAGGCTGATTTTTATGTACAGTCTTAAACTGTCAACAGCTGAAGGTTTGTTACTGTCTAGGAAATTCCCTTGTAGCCACATACAGTGACTCAGGGTCTGGAGCCCCCGGCCGGGGACAAGGAAAGGTTCTGGGGACAGGTGACAAAACCCCATAAACACATGAATGTGCAACTCTACCCCGGGCACAACACTGGGAAGACCATGTTACATGTTTAATGAGGATACATGACACCTATGTGCTATACAAGGGGTGCCCATGGCCATTTGGTCAGGACTGATGGGTTCCTGACTCCCAGCATCAATCTGCTTCCATTTCCATCCCCTTTAAATATGATTGAGGGGGTGCCAGGGGGAGTCCTTATCAAATACTACAATAGGGACCAAAAACATAACATACAAGGAGTTGTAGATTATTTGAAGTGGATTAAAGAGGACTGACTACCATGAATATATTCCCTATACACCATTCCTTGGCCGTCTAAACTTGAATATGTTCAACCTGTGGAAATGAAACCAAATGTTGGCCTGATACCATGGACTTCACACATTGCACAGGACGGGAGTCCCTGCATCATGTAGGAATGTGATGCAAGGACCCCCTGTATGCCAGCCAACTTATAGACAGGGAGTCCTTGCATCATATTTCTGTATGTGCATATTTCTCCCTGTGCAATGAGTGCAGCCCATGGGATTAGATCTATATAGAAGCAGCTGGCCTTCTGGATGGACACCAGAGAACTTAGGGAACCTTGTGAGCCCCCATTCGCATGATTCGGGCATGTATTGGTTGGACTGCATTACTGCCTGGATCTGCACCAATAGTTAAAATTCTGTGAATTTAAACCCCAAAATACAAATCATTTTGTGCAAAGTTTTTATAACACGGCATCAGAACGTGTTACCCTCCCCTGTGCTGAGGCCGTAGCCACGTGTGGTGGTGCAGGGGATAACCCGCAGTCATGTTACCACGTGGGTCCCTATTGGTCACTGATATAGAAGTCCCTACTTATTCTTCTAACATCTGCAGTTTGATCACAAGTCTCGCTCCTCGCGTGTTCGTGGCTTCTTTTCCATGACCCTGGAGATGTTTGGCACTAAAATTGTAAATCGAGTGAACTCCATGGTCCTGTGCGCCACATTGACTTCTCCAGGAGAACTTTGCAGCTGTAGCCACCGCCTGGTGAGGCAACAGTTAACACTGTGATATGTGATTATCCAATGATGTTCTTCTAATACAAGCTGGAAGCTGATTGGAGGAGAGCTACCACCTGACCAGGGAGTATATAAAACCTGCTGGGCGGAAGTTCAGTCAGTCCTGTCAAGGCACAGAGTCTGCAGACCCAACCAGATCCATGATCTGTCTGCTACAGCCACTGTCCTATCTCCAGGGACTACAGGTGCCTCAGGCCTACTGCCTAGCACCCAGGGCAAGTCCGGAGGCTTAAGA
Source organism: Engystomops pustulosus (assembly GCF_040894005.1). Lineage (NCBI taxonomy): Eukaryota > Metazoa > Chordata > Amphibia > Anura > Leptodactylidae > Engystomops > Engystomops pustulosus. Next base: position 3,621,425 of record NC_092419.1, read on the forward strand.
CTTAAGAACTGAGCACCACCAGCCAGACTCAGCTCCATCTGCCCCAGCCCAGCCTGCACCTACTACCAGGCTGCGGGTAACCTTCCTGAGGACCCCTCTCCATGACTCTTCCAGCCTGTTGAATCTACTGTTATCATTTGGCCGTTGCCTGCAGTTGTTCAATAAAGAACTGTGAGTTATTTTGTACAACGTTGCCTCCGTCTGATTCCTGGATACGGCTGTTACCACCACGGGCTTCCCCATCCATCACCCAGGGACTTATCTTACGTACACTCAGGGGTTGCCCTGGGGAGATCCAGTACATCAGCCTCTCCCTCCATATTTCCTACACACACCACCTGCTGGAGAGCTGCCAGGCTGTAGGACAGTCCTTCGGGCCCCATACCAAGCACCCCCTAGGCCGCAACCGCCAGCACACCTCCTATTAGTTGGTCTGGTTCACTGCACCATAATACTGACAATACTTTCTGGCGCGTAGACGGAATTTAATAGCACAGGAATATTTCCTGCAAGACCACGCCCCTTATAACCAAGGCCACACCCATTTTTAGAGGGGGTTTCCTTTGTCTACTATACTTTTTCATTCTGTTTTTCCTGCTGGATGGGATGTACTGAGAGGCCTCTGTCTGGCAGTATATGTCTATGCTTACAATACATTAACTACAATCACACGACCGTGCACTGTACATTACATACATGAATATGAGCACATCCCCCCACCTCATTGCACGCAGGGAGCCTCAGGGAGATTATTATGGGGGATTCATTCTTAGTGACAGCAGAGATGAAAGTGATTACTGACTAGGGATGGGGGGCACAATAAATCTGGGGAGACATGAAATGCACTTACCTTGGGGGCAGAGGGTCCTATCTGCCTCCTCTAATCCCTCTTCCTGCTCTGTCCCCTCCTCTGACTACAGCAGGTGTCTGACATCACACAGGAGGGAGGGGGAGGAAGCTGCTGTATGGACCTGGTAGTAGTGTGCTGGAAGCCTTGGTCCCTATGTGGACCCCTCTCTCTGCGGGTCCCATAGCAGCTTCTATGTCTCCTACAGTGGTGGTTCTGCCGCCAGTGGCCATTGTCTCCTTATTATCTGCTACTTTTCTAATGGAGCAGATCCACCAAAGTCCATCTATAATCCTGAATCAGATTTGTATAATAGTTTGATTATCTGGTCGTCCAATGGTAGTTGCCACGGGATAGGACAATTACGAGAAGCCGTTCAGTGCGAGATCCCAGCACTTGTCCCTGAGTATATGGGGGCACCCTGGGAGAATCCTCTCAGATCTGTGGGACCCCATGTAATTGCAGGGCTTTGGTTATGTGTACGGTGAATAATTTATAGCAGTTTCTGGTGTTCAGTATAACAAAATGCTGAAGCCGTGTGTGACCTGTGATCACGTGACCTGGATATTACATTTGGTGTGGCAAAGGGTTAAATGTGTCCAGTCTCTGTAGTAAGTCTACTGTATCCAGGCTGCTTACAGTGAAACCAGATGTCACCGAGATGCCAACCAAGAGGGGAAATGGGGACAGGAATAAGAGAAACAACAAAAACGATGAACTCGTCACATAAAATAAGTAAAAAATAAACTACTACCGAGCAATGACCAAAAACACAGGAACAACAATGACTGGGAAAAAGTTATGTATGTAAGAAACCCAGTATAATAGCTGCACCTCCACCACCCCGGTATAACAATGGAGGTAGTCACCATGAGGCATGGCACAGGGTCAGGAGGGGCCGGGATGTCTGCAGTGTAATAATATCACATGTTATGGATGATACATGGTACAGGGTCAGGAGGGGCTGGGATGTCTGCAGTGTAATAATATCACATGTTATGGATGATACATGGTACAGGGTCAGGAGGGGCCGAGATGTCTGCAGTGTAATAATATCACATGTTATGGATGATACATGGTACAAGGTCAGGAGGGGCCAGGATGTCTGCAGTGTAATAATATCACATGTTATGGATGATACATGGTACAGGGTCAGGAGGGGCAGGATGTCTGCAGTGTAATAATATCACATGTTATGGATGATACATGGTACAGGGTCAGGAGAGGCCGGGATGTCTGCAGGGTAATAATATCACATGTTATGGATGGTACATGGTACAGGGTCAGGAGGTGCCGGGATGTCTGCAGTGTAATAATATCACATATTATGGATGATACATGGTGCAGGGTCAGGATGTCTGCAGTGTAATAATATCACATGTTATAGATGATACATGGTACAGGGTCAGGAGGGGCTGGGATGTCTGCAGTGTAATAATATCACATGTTATGGATGATACATGGTACAGGGTCAGGAGGGGTCGGAATGTCTGCAGTGTAATAATATCACATGTTATGGATGATACATGGTACAGGGTCAGGAGGGGTCGGGATGTCTGCAGTGTAATAATATCACATGTTATGGATGATACATGGTACAGGGTCAGGAGGGGCCGGGATGTCTGCAGTGTAATAATATCACATGTTATGGATGATACATGGTACAGGGTCAGGAGGGGCAGGATGTCTGCAGTGTAATAATATCACATGTTATGGATGATACATGGTACAGGGTCAGGAGGGGCCGGGATGTCTGCAGGGTAATAATATCACATGTTATGGATGATAAATGGTACAGGGTCAGGAGGGGTCGGGATGTCTGCAGTGTAATAATATCACATGTTATGGATGATACATGGTACAGGGTCAGGAGGGGCTGGGATGTCTGCAGTGTAATAATATCACATGTTATGGATGATACATGGTACAGGGTCAGGAGGGGCCGGGATGTCTGCAGTGTAATAATATCACATGTTATGGATGATACATGGCACAGGGTCAGGAGGGGCCGGGATGTCTGCAGTGTAATAATATCACATGTTATGGATGAGACATGGTACAGGGTCAGGAGGGGCCGTGATGTCTGCAGTGTAATAATATCACATGTTATGGATGATACATGGTACAGGGTTAGGAGGGGCCGCGATGTCTGCAGTGTAATAATATCACATGTTATGGATGATACATGGTACAGGGTCAGGAGGGGCCGGGATGTCTGTAGTGTAATAATATCACATGTTATGGATGATACATGGTACAGGGTCAGGAGGGGCCGGGGTGTCTGCAGTGTAATAATATCACATGTTATGGATGATACATGGCACAGGGTCAGGAGGGGCCGGGATGTCTGCAGTGTAATAATATCACATGTTATGGATGAGACATGGTACAGGGTCAGGAGGGGCCGGGATGTCTGCAGTGTAATAATATCACATGTTATGGATGATACATGGTACAGGGTCAGGAGGGGCCAGGATGTCTGCAGTGTAATAATATCACATGTTATGGATGATACATGGCACAGGGTCAGGAGGGGCCGGGATGTCTGCAGTGTAATAATATCACATGTTATGGATGAGACATGGTACAGGGTCAGGAGGGGCCGGGATGTCTGCAGTGTAATAATATCACATGTTATGGATGATACATGGTACAGGGTCAGGAGGGGCCGGGATGTCTGCAGTGTAATAATATCACATGTTATGGATGATACATGGTACAGGGTTAGGAGGGGCCGCGATGTCTGCAGTGTAATAATATCACATGTTATGGATGATACATGGTACAGGGTCAGGAGGGGCCGGGATGTCTGTAGTGTAATAATATCACATGTTATGGATGAGACATGGTACAGGGTCAGGAGGGGCCGGGATGTCTGCAGTGTAATAATATCACATGTTATGGATGATACATGGTACAGGGTCAGGAGGGGCCAGGATGTCTGCAGTGTAATAATATCACATGTTATGGATGATACATGGCACAGGGTCAGGAGGGGCCGGGATGTCTGCAGTGTAATAATATCACATGTTATGGATGAGACATGGTACAGGGTCAGGAGGGGCCGGGATGTCTGCAGTGTAATAATATCACATGTTATGGATGAGACATGGTACAGGGTCAGGAGGGGCCGGGATGTCTGCAGTGTAATAATATCACATGTTATGGATGATACATGGTACAGGGTCAGGAGGGGCCGGGATGTCTGCAGTGTAATAATATCACATGTTATGGATGATACATGGTACAGGGTTAGGAGGGGCCGCGATGTCTGCAGTGTAATAATATCACATGTTATGGATGATACATGGTACAGGGTCAGGAGGGGCCGGGATGTCTGTAGTGTAATAATATCACATGTTATGGATGATACATGGTACAGGGTCAGGAGGGGCCGGGATGTCTGCAGTGTAATAATATCACATGTTATGGATGATACATGGCACAGGGTCAGGAGGGGCCGGGATGTCTGCAGTGTAATAATATCACATGTTATGGATGAGACATGGTACAGGGTCAGGAGGGGCCGTGATGTCTGCAGTGTAATAATATCACATGTTATGGATGATACATGGTACAGGGTCAGGAGGGGCCGCGATGTCTGCAGTGTAATAATATCACATGTTATGGATGATACATGGTACAGGGTCAGGAGGGGCCGGGATGTCTGTAGTGTAATAATATCACATGTTATGGATGAGACATGGTACAGGGTCAGGAGGGGCCGGGATGTCTGCAGTGTAATAATATCACATGTTATGGATGATACATGGTACAGGGTCAGGAGGGGCCAGGATGTCTGCAGTGTAATAATATCACATGTTATGGATGATACATGGTACAGGGTTAGGAGGGGCCGCGATGTCTGCAGTGTAATAATATCACATGTTATGGATGATACATGGTACAGGGTCAGGAGGGGCCGGGATGTCTGTAGTGTAATAATATCACATGTTATGGATGATACATGGTACAGGGTCAGGAGGGGCCGGGATGTCTGCAGTGTAATAATATCACATGTTATGGATGATACATGGCACAGGGTCAGGAGGGGCCGGGATGTCTGCAGTGTAATAATATCACATGTTATGGATGAGACATGGTACAGGGTCAGGAGGGGCCGGGATGTCTGCAGTGTAATAATATCACATGTTATGGATGAGACATGGTACAGGGTCAGGAGGGGCCGGGATGTCTGCAGTGTAATAATATCACATGTTATGGATGATACATGGTACAGGGTCAGGAGGGGCCGGGATGTCTGCAGTGTAATAATATCACATGTTATGGATGATACATGGTACAGGGTTAGGAGGGGCCGCGATGTCTGCAGTGTAATAATATCACATGTTATGGATGATACATGGTACAGGGTCAGGAGGGGCCGGGATGTCTGTAGTGTAATAATATCACATGTTATGGATGATACATGGTACAGGGTCAGGAGGGGCCGGGATGTCTGCAGTGTAATAATATCACATGTTATGGATGATACATGGCACAGGGTCAGGAGGGGCCGGGATGTCTGCAGTGTAATAATATCACATGTTATGGATGAGACATGGTACAGGGTCAGGAGGGGCCGTGATGTCTGCAGTGTAATAATATCACATGTTATGGATGATACATGGTACAGGGTCAGGAGGGGCCGCGATGTCTGCAGTGTAATAATATCACATGTTATGGATGATACATGGTACAGGGTCAGGAGGGGCCGGGATGTCTGTAGTGTAATAATATCACATGTTATGGATGAGACATGGTACAGGGTCAGGAGGGGCCGGGATGTCTGCAGTGTAATAATATCACATGTTATGGATGATACATGGTACAGGGTCAGGAGGGGCCAGGATGTCTGCAGTGTAATAATATCACATGTTATGGATGATACATGGTACAGGGTTAGGAGGGGCCGCGATGTCTGCAGTGTAATAATATCACATGTTATGGATGATACATGGTACAGGGTCAGGAGGGGCCGGGATGTCTGTAGTGTAATAATATCACATGTTATGGATGATACATGGTACAGGGTCAGGAGGGGCCGGGATGTCTGCAGTGTAATAATATCACATGTTATGGATGATACATGGCACAGGGTCAGGAGGGGCCGGGATGTCTGCAGTGTAATAATATCACATGTTATGGATGATACATGGTACAGGGTCAGGAGGTGTTAGGAATCTGCTCATCACTGAGAAGAAAGCAGAATCAACTCATTTTAGTCAGAGTATCGGAGGAGATGCTTCATGAAACCAAGTGCAAATCGATTGTGATTTTTTTTTTGCCTTTTATATAAGAACACGTGTGAACATCACGTTATCCAGGACGGTAATTCCCGAATCGTCGGCCATACAGGGGTCATTGTTCTCCCGGAGCGACAATTCTAATGTCAGTGGGAAGGATCAGAGGAATAAATAATGGAGCCTCATTAAGGAAAGTATCAGAGCCGCCTGAAGTCTTCCATTTCTCTCCGCGCCTGTTTATTTTTGTGACTGTTCCGGAAATATACATCTCCAAACGTCTCTTGTTCCTCCCTCCGATTCATGAAAGGACAAGTGTTAAATATCTGAGAGGAAGGTACAGACAAAACTCTGTGGCCCCCCGGACAATGGCGGCTATATGCACAGACATTCCTCCACCAGACTGTGACACGTGGAGATCCGTGCCCTAAAGTATCAAAATTTACAACCCTGGATGACAATTACGTGAACACATGGAATTATACGATTCCTCAGGGGGAAAAGAAAATGTCGGGATGTTGATCAAATTAGGAAAAAGTAAAAAAACCTAAAATTTAACAAGAGAAGCAAAAGATGACGATGGGGAGAAAGGGAGGAGAAGACACAGGGGGCTACAGAGCGAGGGGGAAAGAGACACCCAAGAGACTGCAACATATTTGGGATTCTTAATCTGCTTGAGCACACACAGGGCTCTTTTTAAATATTGACCTGCCCCATTTCCCCACCACCCCCCGGAATCTGCCTCCTTCCTCCAGGAGACCCGGCCCCAATATTTAAGACGGATCTGTCAAGTCGTCAAAGCTTCCAGCTCCCGGCTCCTGCTTCTCCTTACAGTACGGAAAACACCAAGCGATGAGACAAAGTGTCCCTGATATATTGTACAAAACACTGGAAGATTCCATAACAAAAATATTATTCCTAGAAAAATAAAAAATTTCAACAATGTTCTTTATGTATCAAATATTATCAGTAGTGATTTTCCAGAGCAAGAGAAGCAAAATCCTCTCCGGAGGAGGAATTATCCGATTGTTTCCAGGGAGGGAAAGGGGGGGAATCGCTTATGATTTTTAACAGGACTTGGAGATTAATGATACAGATCTCCGTCCATGGAAAGGATTGGAATTCTCAGTTTGGTTCCCTCTTTCCAGAGCGTGAGATCCTGACGGGCGGCTTGTAGGGTGACATTACAGTGACGAGGGATCCCAGGACAGCGGTCGGGATGTTCTGCGGAGCAGCAGGGTCTTGAAGGGGTAGTGGGAGCAGGAGGTGAGAGCCATGTTCCCTGTTCCCTCTCTCGTTACTTCCTTCGCTCTCGCACAAAGAACAAGGAGCTATTGACAGAACCAGAAAAAAAAAAATTTAAAATCCAGGTTTTTTTTTTTTTTTCTGGGACTGGTGTGATATAAAAAGCACGAGGACAGAGAGGGAATTCAGAGCGCGCCCTGTGCCCTGCGCCGGCTGTTTAGGTAAAACTTCAGAGCTGAAATAACAGCCAGTCCACATGAAGACATTTCTTTCATATTTAGGTTGTTATTCAGACTTGGGTTTTTTTTTTCTTAAGTAACCTGATTAGTAAAACGTCCAAAAGGGAGGGAGAGCGAGAAATCAGACACAGGACTCCAGGGAGGAGGAACAGCACACATGATGGAGGGATAAAGGGAGAGGGGGATAAGTGTAACATGGAGGAAAGAAAGGGGGAACTGAGGAAGGGGCGGCCGTGGGGCGATACTAGAGAGATACCGGAGGATTAGACAGAGGCCCTGGACTACACTCCAGCTGAGGAAGGGGCGGCCAGGGGGTGATACTAGAGAGATACCGGAGGATTAGGCAGAGGCCACGGACTGCGCTCCAGGTGAGGAAGGGGCGGCCAGGGGGTGATACTAGAGAGATACCGGAGGATTAGGCAGAGGCCCGGGACTGCGCTCCAGGTGAGGGAGGGGCAGCTGGGGAGCGATACTAGAGAGATAACGGAGGATTAGGCAGAGGCCACGGACTGCGCTCCAGGTGAGGGAGGGGCGGCCGGGGAGCGATACTAGAGAGATACCGGAGGATTAGGCAGAGGCCCGGGACTGCGCTCCAGGTGAGGGAGGGGCGGCCGGGGGTGATACTAGAGAGATACCGGAGGATTAGGCAGAGGCCCGGGACTGCGCTCCAGGTGAGGGAGGGGCGGGCAGGGAGCGATACTAGAGTGATACCGGAGGATTAGGCAGAGGCCCGGGACTGCGCTCCAGGTGAGGGAGGGGCGGCCAAGGAGCGATACTAGAGAGATACCGGAGGATTAGGCAGAGGCCCGGGACTGCGCTGCAGGTGAGGGAGGGGCGGCCGGGGAGTGATACTAGAGAGATATTGGGCGAGGAGGATTAGGCAGAGGCCCGGGTCTGCGCTCCAGGGGAGGGAGGGGCGGCCGGGGAGCGATACTAGAGAGATACCGGGGGATTAGGCAGAGGCCCGGGACTGCGCTCCAGGTGAGGGAGGGGCGGCCGGGGGTGATACTAGAGAGATACCGGAGGATTAGGCAGAGGCCCGGGACTGCACTCCAGGTGAGGGAGGGGCGGCCGGGGGGTGATACCAGAGAGATATCGGAGGATTAGGCAGAGGCCCGGGACTGCGCTCCAGGTGAGGGAGGGGCGGCCGTGGGGCGATACTAGAGAGATACCGGAGGATTAGACAGAGGCCCTGGACTACACTCCAGCTGAGGAAGGGGCGGCCAGGGGGTGATACTAGAGAGATACCGGAGGATTAGGCAGAGGCCACGGACTGCGCTCCAGGTGAGGAAGGGGCGGCCAGGGGGTGATACTAGAGAGATACCGGAGGATTAGACAGAGGCCCGGGACTGCGCTCCAGGTGAGGGAGGGGCGGCCGGGGAGTGATACTAGAGAGATACTGAAGGATTAGGCAGAGACCCAGGACTGCGCTCCAGGTGAGGGAGGGGCGGCCGGGGAGTGATACTAGAGAGATACCGGGGGATTAGGCAGAGGCCCGGGACTGCGCTCCAGGTGAGGGAGGGGCGGCCAGGGGGTGATACTAGAGAGATACCGGGGGATTAGGCAGAGGCCACGGACTGCACTCCAGGTGAGGGAGGGGCGGCCGGGGAGTGATACTAGAGAGATACCGGAGGATTAGGCAGAGGCCACGGACTGCGCTCCAGGTGAGGGAGGGGCGGCCGGGGAGCGATACTAGAGAGATACCGGGGGATTAGGCAGAGGCCACGGACTGCGCTCCAGGTGAGGGAGGGGCGGCCGGGGAGTGATACTAGAGAGATACCGGAGGATTAGGCAGAGGCCACGGACTGCGCTCCAGGTGAGGGAGGGGCGGCCGGGGAGCGATACTAGAGAGATACCGGAGGATTAGGCAGAGGCCCGGGACTGCGCTCCAGGTGAGGGAGGGGCGGCCGGGGAGCGATACTAGAGAGATACCGGAGGATTAGGCAGAGGCCCGGGACTGCGCTCCAGGTGAGGGAGGGGCGGCTGGGGAGCGATACTAGAGAGATACCGGAGGATTAGGCAGAGGCCACGGACTGCGCTCCAGGTGAGGGAGGGGCGGCCGGGGAGCGATACTAGAGAGATACCGGAGGATTAGGCAGAGGCCCGGGACTGCGCTCCAGGTGAGGGAGGGGCGGCTGGGGAGCGATACTAGAGAGATACCGGAGGATTAGGCAGAGGCCCGGGACTGCGCTGCAGGTGAGGGAGGGGCGGCCGGGGAGTGATACTAGAGAGATATTGGGCGAGGAGGATTAGGCAGAGGCCCGGGTCTGCGCTCCAGGGGAGGGAGGGGCGGCCGGGGAGCGATACTAGAGAGATACCGGGGGATTAGGCAGAGGCCCGGGACTGCGCTCCAGGTGAGGGAGGGGCGGCCGGGGGTGATACTAGAGAGATACCGGAGGATTAGGCAGAGGCCCGGGACTGCACTCCAGGTGAGGGAGGGGCGGCCGGGGGGTGATACCAGAGAGATATCGGAGGATTAGGCAGAGGCCCGGGACTGCGCTCCAGGTGAGGGAGGGGCGGCCGTGGGGCGATACTAGAGAGATACCGGAGGATTAGACAGAGGCCCTGGACTACACTCCAGCTGAGGAAGGGGCGGCCAGGGGGTGATACTAGAGAGATACCGGAGGATTAGGCAGAGGCCACGGACTGCGCTCCAGGTGAGGAAGGGGCGGCCAGGGGGTGATACTAGAGAGATACCGGAGGATTAGACAGAGGCCCGGGACTGCGCTCCAGGTGAGGGAGGGGCGGCCGGGGAGTGATACTAGAGAGATACTGAAGGATTAGGCAGAGACCCAGGACTGCGCTCCAGGTGAGGGAGGGGCGGCCGGGGAGTGATACTAGAGAGATACCGGAGGATTAGGCAGAGGCCACGGACTGCGCTCCAGGTGAGGGAGGGGCGGCCGGGGGTGATACTAGAGAGATACCGGGGGATTAGGCAGAGGCCCGGGACTGCGCTCCAGGTGAGGGAGGGGCGGCCAGGGGGTGATACTAGAGAGATACCGGGGGATTAGGCAGAGGCCACGGACTGCACTCCAGGTGAGGGAGGGGCGGCCGGGGAGTGATACTAGAGAGATACCGGAGGATTAGGCAGAGGCCACGGACTGCGCTCCAGGTGAGGGAGGGGCGGCCGGGGAGCGATACTAGAGAGATACCGGGGGATTAGGCAGAGGCCACGGACTGCGCTCCAGGTGAGGGAGGGGCGGCCGGGGAGTGATACTAGAGAGATACCGGAGGATTAGGCAGAGGCCACGGACTGCGCTCCAGGTGAGGGAGGGGCGGCCGGGGAGCGATACTAGAGAGATACCGGAGGATTAGGCAGAGGCCCGGGACTGCGCTCCAGGTGAGGGAGGGGCGGCCGGGGAGCGATACTAGAGAGATACCGGAGGATTAGGCAGAGGCCCGGGACTGCGCTCCAGGTGAGGGAGGGGCGGCTGGGGAGCGATACTAGAGAGATACCGGAGGATTAGGCAGAGGCCACGGACTGCGCTCCAGGTGAGGGAGGGGCGGCCGGGGAGCGATACTAGAGAGATACCGGAGGATTAGGCAGAGGCCCGGGACTGCGCTCCAGGTGAGGGAGGGGCGGCTGGGGAGCGATACTAGAGAGATACCGGGGGATTAGGCAGAGGCCCGGGACTGCGCTCCAGGTGAGGGAGGGGCGGCCGGGGAGCGATACTAGAGAGATACCGGAGGATTAGGCAGAGGCCCGGGACTGCGCTCCAGGTGAGGGAGGGGCGGCTGGGGAGCGATACTAGAGAGATACCGGAGGATTAGGCAGAGGCCCGGGACTGCGCTCCAGGTGAGGGAGGGGCGGCCAAGGAGCGATACTAGAGAGATACCGGGGGATTACGCAGAGGCCCAGGACTGCACTCCAGGTGAGGGAGGGGCGGCCGGGGAGCGATACTAGAGAGATACCGGAGGATTAGGCAGGGGCCCAGGACTGCGCTCCAGGTGAGGGAGGGGCGGCCGGGGAGCGATACTAGAGAGATACAGGAGGATTAGGCAGAGACCTGGGACTGCGCTCCAGGTGACGAAGAGACGGCCGGGGGGCGATACTAGAGAGATACCGGGCGAGGAGGATTAGGCAGAGGCCCGGGACTGCGCTCCAGGTGAGGGAGGGGCGGCCGGGGAGCGATACTAGAGAGATACCGGAGGATTAGGCAGAGACCCGGGACTGCGCTCCAGGTGAGGGAGGGGCGGCTGGGGAGCGATACTAGAGAGATACCGGAGGATTAGGCAGAGGCCTGGGACTGCGCTCCAGGTGAGGGAGGGGCGGCCGGGGAGGTATACTAGAGAGATACCGGAGGATTAGGCAGAGGCCTGGGACTGCGCTCCAGGTGAGGGAGGGGCGGCCAAGGAGCGATACTAGAGAGATACCGGGGGATTACGCAGAGGCCCAGGACTGCACTCCAGGTGAGGGAGGGGCGGCCGGGGAGCGATACTAGAGAGATACCGGGGGATTAGGCAGAGGCCCAGGACTGCACTCCAGGTGAGGGAGGGGCGGCCGGGGAGCGGTACTAGAGAGATACCGGAGGATTACGCAGAGGCCCGGGACTGCACTCCAGGTGAGGGAGGGGCGGCCGGGGAGCGATACTAGAGAGATACCGGGGGATTAGGCAGAGGCCTGGGACTGCGCTCCAGGTGACGAAGAGACGGCCGGGGGGCGATACTAGAGAGATACCGGAGGATTAGGCAGAGGCCCGGGACTGCACTCCAGGTGAGGGAGGGGCGGCTGGGGAGCGATACTAGAGAGATACCGGGTGAGGAGGATTAGGCAGAGGCCCGGGACTGCGCTCCAGGTGAGGGAGGGGCGGCCGGGGAGCGATACTAGAGAGATACCGGAGGATTAGGCAGAGACCCGGGACTGCGCTTCAGGTGAGGGAGGAGCGGCTGGGGAGCGATACTAGAGAGATACCGGAGGATTAGGCACAGGCCTGGGACTGCGCTCCAGGTGAGGGAGGGGTGGCCGGGGGGTGATACCAGAGAGATAACGAGTGAGGAGGATTAGGCAGAGGCCCGGGACTGCGCTCCAGGTGAGGGAGGAACGGCCGGGGGTTGATACTAGAGAGATTCCGGGCGAGGAGGATAAGGCAGAGGCCGAGGACTGCGCTCCAGGTGAGGGAGGGGCGGCCGGGGGGCGATACTAGAGAGATATTGGGCGAGGAGGATTAGGCAGAGACCCGGGACTGCGCTCCAGGTGAGGGAGGGGCGGCCGGGGGGCGATACTAGAGAGATACCGGAGGATTAGGCAGAGGCCCGGGACTGCGCTCCAGGTGAGGGAGGGGTGGCCAGAGAGTGATACTAGAGAGATACCGGAGGATTAGGCAGAGACCCGGGACTGCGCTCCAGGTGAGGGAGGGGCGGCCGGGGAGCGATACTAGAGAGATACCGGGGGATTAGGCAGAGGCCCGGGACTGCACTCCAGGTGAGGGAGGGGCGGCCGGGGAGCGATACTAGAGAGATACCGGAGGATTAGACAGGGGCCCAGGACTGCGCTCCAGGTGAGGGAGGGGCGGCCGGGGAGCGATACTAGAGAGATACCGGAGGATTAGGCAGAGGCCGGGGACTGGGCTCCAGGTGAGGGAGGGGCGGCCGGGGAGCGATACTAGAGAGATACCGGAGGATTAGGCAGAGGCCCGGGACTGCGCTCCAGGTGAGGGAGGGGCGGCCGGGGAGTGATACTAGAGAGATACCGGAGGATTAGGCAGAGGCCCGGGACTGCGCTCCAGGTGAGGGAGGGGCGGCCGGGGAGTGATACTAGAGAGATACCGGAGGATTAGGCAGAGGCCCGGGACTGCGCTCCAGGTGAGGGAGGGGCAGCCAGAGAGCGATACTAGAGAGATACCGGAGGATTAGGCAGAGGCCCGGGACTGCGCTCCAGGTGAGGGAGGGGCGGCCGGGGAGTGATACTAGAGAGATACCGGAGGATTAGGCAGAGGCCCAGGACTGCACTCCAGGTGAGGGAGGGGCGGCCGGGGGGGTGATACTAGAGAGATACCGGAGGATTAGGCAGATGCCCAGGACTGCGCTCCAGGTGAGGGAGGGGCGGCCGGGGGGGTGATACTAGAGAGATAACGGAGGATTAGGCAGAGGCCCAGGACTGCGCTCCAGGTGAGGGAGGGGCGGCCGGGGGGGTGATACTAGAGAGATACCGGGGGATTAGACAGGGGCCCGGGACTGCGCTCCAGGTGAGGGAGGGGCGGCCGGGGGTGATACTAGAGAGATACCGGAGGATTAGGCAGAGGCCCAGGACTGCACTCCAGGTGAGGGAGGGGTGGCCGGGGGGGTGATACTAGAGAGATACCGGGGGATTAGGCAGAGGCCCGGGACTGCGCTCCAGGTGAGGGAGGGGCGGCCGGGGAGCGATACTAGAGAGATACCGGGGGATTAGGCAGAGACCCGGGACTGCGCTCCAGGTGAGATAGAGGGGAGTTCTGTGCAAACCCAAACAAAGCCCCCAAATGTTATGGAATTTGGGTCAGGAAAAGGAATAGTGTGGGCGGGACCAAGGGAAAGAGGCGGAGCCTGACTACAAAAGTGATAACTACGAGGTATAAGTCTGCAGGAGGACAGGTGGAGAGTATATATCATCATGTCCGGTGTACACAGGACCGCCATGCGTCACGGGCCGCGATGATACGGATATAGAGCACGACCTCTGTCCTGACAGCAATGGGGAACATCACGGTTCCCTGCTACAAATCGAAGTGACAAGTACTGAGCGCGGGACTGTGCGTAATGCAATGTATTCCAGCGTCCGGAAGCTCAATGAGCGGCGCTATGGGGCCCCACACACACACAAGGTCCTGGGTGTATCACATACATTATATATATAATAGGTTTATAACATCAGTCTGTGCTCCAAAGGTCCACAAGATCCCGGGATGTAGACTCCATCAGCATTACATAGTTGTGTGATTAGAGAAAAAATAAATATATATATATACAGGCAGTCTCTTACTTAAGGACACCCAACCCCTAGTTACAGACAACCCCTCTGCCCCCTCTGACCTCTGGTGACCTCTCTGGATGTTACTATAGTCCCAGGCTGCAATGATCAGCTGTAAGGTGTCTGTAATGAAGCTTTATGGATAATCCTTGGTCCAATTACAGCAAAAATTTTGAAACTCCAATTGTCACTGGGGCAAAAAACTATTTTGTCTGGATCTACAATTATAAAATATACAGATCTGACTTACATACATATTCAACTTAAGTACAAACCTATGGAGCCTATCTAAATTTACATGTATTTTGTACATAATAAGGGACGCGTCTGTCACTAGAATTTAATGGATATTTTATCATTTTAAAACCCCAATAACTTTATATCTTGTTGTAATCTTTACCACTGGCGACACCAGTCACTTCAAGGGGATTGCAAAGTTTCCAAAACTTCCCATAACCTACAAGTTTTGGCCCATGAGGCAATTCTGTAATATTCATGTTAGTTCTCCCCGTCACATTGGGGGACACAATCTCCGTACCGCGCTGTAGGATATTCTATAGGGCACAGGGGCTTTGGTAAGACGTGTAGTACAGTAGGGTATAAGACGGGCTTTGAGCTGCAGATTGTACATTATAGAGACAATGACCCCTCTATAGTCCAGTAACCGTATATATATATATAATCATGGCTGTGATTGGCACAATTCACACTCACAGTCCGGTCACACCGCGAGGCTGTGATAATACTGCCCTCCAGTGGTCACAGCCATACATTGCGAGTTATGCAGCGCCCTATGATTATATTGGGCACATGATGGGTTCAGGAGATGCGGATACCGATGATCCCTGTATACAATAGTGATATAACATCAGTGCTGGTCGCTCGCTACATCTCCAGACGCCACCGCATGGGAACAGCGATGTCTGCAGCCGGGAATAAGCTCCTTCTGCAGATAGATTGCCCCACATCATAATAATAATTCTTTATTTATATAGCGCACACAGATACCGCAGCGCTGCACAGAGCTGTCACATCAGTCCCTGTCCCCATGGAGCTCACAATCTAAACAACCTAACAGTATGTTTTGGAGTGTGGGAGGAAACCGGAGGACCCAGAGGAAACCCACGCAAACACGGAGAGAACATACAAACTCTTTGCAGATGTTGGGTGGGATAAGAACTCGGGACTCCAGCGCTGCAAGGCAGAAGTGCTACTCAGTCAGCCACCGTGTCCATGTCAAAAGGCTTCCTGAAAGCCGTGCTTGTTGGTAAAGGAGCTGCCCCACAAGGAGCTAAGAGGCAAGGATTTCCTCCTCCCACATCTCCACATCACATGGACCCCATCAGCGCCCCCGCAAAGTATAGCACTGGGGCGCCTTAGGGTCCTGGTCACGTGAACCCCCATGGACCAGATATTGACGACCCAAATGAAACCCCAACAATAGAAAAATAATTAAGATGAAAAATAAAATCATCTTGTGTTAAAATGTATAAATGTACATCTATAATTATTACCAGTCCAAGGCGTCGCTCACATCTCCACGTCGTAACCTCCGTATTACAGCACGCCGGCCCCCCGCGTCGTAACCTCCGTATTACAGCACGCCGGCCCCCCACGTCATAACCTCCGTATTACAGCACGCCGGCCCCCCACGTCATAACCTCCGTATTACAGCACGCCGGCCCCCCGCGTCGTAACCTCCGTATTACAGCACGCCGGCCCCCCGCGTCGTAACCTCCGTATTACAGAATACCGGCCCCCTACGTCGTAACCTCCGTATTACAGCATACCGCCCCCCCGCGTTGTAACCTCCGTATTACAGCATACCGCCCCCCCGCGTTGTAACCTCCGTATTACAGCATACCGCCCCCCCGCGTTGTAACCTCCGTATTACAGAATACCGCCCTCCGCGTCGTAACCTCCGTATTACAGCATACCGGCCCCCCGCGTCATAACGCCCCATCTTAGCGGTAAGAATCAGCAGATGTTGTAGGTGAATAAAGGACATTTTCATTTTCACTATAGACAGATGGTAAAAGCCCATGACACCTGCAGTGCACATCGCGCTCTGTCTTCTCTAAGCATTTGCATTATAATATAATTGTGTGTTATAACTTACCTTCCACCCTGACAAAATCCTGGGGTAGTCAAGGGGTTGGGCTTTGGTTTGGATGCATTTCAAAAAAAATTACATGTGACTTGTCTGTGTTACTCACTCCTCAGAGCTTGGCCCCCACCTTTGTGCTCCTGTACAGCTCCACTGCTCCTTCACAGAGGTCACAGCCTGGTGAGATGACATCAGTGGGGGAGGGAGGAGCTGTACAGGAGCACAAACATGGAGGCAGCCTGCAGCTCAGACAAAGCTCAGACAAGTCACATGTTGGTTTTTGAAATGCATCCAAACCAAAGCCCAACCCCTGTGACTACCCCAGGATTTTGTCAGGG
The DNA here is from genome assembly GCF_040894005.1 of Engystomops pustulosus. Taxonomy (NCBI): domain Eukaryota; kingdom Metazoa; phylum Chordata; class Amphibia; order Anura; family Leptodactylidae; genus Engystomops; species Engystomops pustulosus. Next base: position 3,638,390 of record NC_092419.1, read on the forward strand.
TGCAAGGTGAGTTATAACACACAATTACATTGTAATGAAAATGCTTGGAAAAGGCAGAGAGGCCGATTTGCACTGCAGTTGTAATGGGCTTCTGCAACCTGTCTTTAGTGACAATGAGATCCCTGGTGACAGGTTCCGTTTAAACCTTAAAAAAAATAAAATAAATAAATAACACACCTTTCTAAATAATCATTACTAGGAATCCTGTGTAACCCCTGCACATTGCTCCCCCCCCCCCCCTTCTACCCGGTATTTAGGGAAGCTCCAACCCCATAACAGATTGATCGGCCAATCACAGGAGCCTTTACAGCGAGGTGACAACTGCAAGAAAGCTGATAGGACGGGCAGCGATCCTGCGCCCCACACGTCACAGCAGCAGCTTGTAAACCGTAGATCAGAGGAGAAAACAAAGCGCAAATAGTTACAAAGTTGCTCTAAAATATGAGAAACACACAATTGAGTGAGCCCAAGAGATGCCAACAACTGGCAGCCCGTGCACCCATACCTGGAGGTTTGGGAGCCATGGGTGCTGAACACTCCCCATCTTTTAGACCTCTCCAGGCCAGGTGTATGTGTGGGGGGGGGGGGGGTCAGGTTGTGACACCAGAGATCTTGTCCTGCCAATCACAGACCTGCACCAAGACCTGGATCCGCACCTAATGTACGGGTCACTCCCCTCATCACCTGGAACGCTAATACCTTAAAGGAAACCTACCATTTGATTTCATGCTTTAAGAACCAGATATATACCTTGAGACTGCTGTAACTACACTGACACAGAAACATATCTTGTTTAATCCCGGAGTTGAATGGTTTTGCTTAACTGCGACACTCAGGTCCTTGGGAAAGCTGGATTACATGCTGCTTGCAGTTCGTAAACAAATTACATAGAGCTGGCTGCACTGTCCAGACAGGACTAATCAACCGGAGCTGGAGGACTCATACACGTCAGCTGGGGGACGGTGCAGCGATTGATTACTTCTGCCTGTCAGTGATGACATCATTCTCCTGAGCAGTGAAGGAGGAGAAGCACTGAGCCCCAGCACAGGAGCTTCATTATCCTGAATATTATAAGTGGTTTTTTAGCAAAACCACTGAGCTCAGGGATTAAACAAGATATGTTCCTGCATCAGTGTCACTACAGCATTCTCAAGGTATGTTTGCTTCATAATACATCACATGGTAGGTTTCCTTTAAGGTCTAGCTCTGGGGCTGTCAGCGTCCACAGATCACATGTACTCGGGCGAGATCTCATAGACTACACAATGTGGATCAGGAGTCCGGACTCCTCCCTTTGTATCGCAACTTTTGCTACAAATTTGAAATTGTAACTCCGTGTCCTTGTGGCTTGTGACATTTTTGTTGTTAGATTTCTTAACTTGATTGAACCATAAAATATGGGAAACCCTTTTCCATGTTAAAAGTTTTCCCAAGTCACGAGGACGGATATCGAACACTAACCGTTACTTTTACATGGACGTTGCGCTCTCTCACCTACAGATTCTATACAGCTGCGTCTAGACCCACATCCCACACAGTAAGACGCAAGAGGCAGGAGACAGAGCTAAATTCTCTTTAATATTCATTCCAAGCAACAGGAATAATAAACGAGCGCAGAGTAGGGGGCGGTGCTACCGATGGGAGGAGTCTTACCTACCTTATAATCCCTCCCATGAGGAGCCGCCTCCTAGAAAGTGTATATAACAAAGTGTTTGTGGGTTTTGTGTGTGTAACATTTCTCTCTGTATCCGCAGGCGACAGGATTGGTTTAAGACGACAATTTTGTTACCAGAATTAGAGCGAGAGATAAAAACAGACAAAAATCGGGAAATTTCAGGAGCTCATAAGAAAAAAAAAAAGAGAAAATAGAAGGATTAGGGAAGGGGCAAAGAAACAGAGGGGGAAGGGCTAGCAGCAAAAAAGTTTTTTTTTTAAAGTAGGGGGGGGGGGCACATCACACCTTATAACACCCGGCACCCAATAATCACCGCACGGTGCCGACTCATCCAGTCCAGGTTATTAGACAGAAGGAAAAGGAGGGACAGAAAAAGTCAAAATCCCAAATCCTGCCGTGTAATAATCGCAACCAACAAACTGGATAAACACAAAAATCCTGGAGAGAATCCCCGACCCCTTCTAAAAAGTCCTAAAATCATGTGCAATATAATCATCTTCCTTCCAAATCATTGATCGTAAGAGAACCAAGCAGGGCAACCAAAGATCGGGGATCTCCCCTCCGAAAAAGATCAAGGTGCAGACGCCCCTCCTCTTGTATTCCTGCAGGCGCCCCAAGAAAAAGCAGAGCCGTCATTAATAGCCCACCCCCCCCAAAAATAAAAGAGTTATACCAAGAACAAAGAGCCCCCCCCCCCCCTTACCCAGAGTCACCCCTCGATCCTAACAAGTGCAGGATACCCAAACATCAGCAAGAAGGAGGGGTACAAGAGTACGCTCCACCCCTCCCGATCGCCCGTCATCCATTCCTCATCAGTCCATTTCTAGTGAGGAACAAGATGGCGGCTCCTTGGCATTGATCTCCTTCATAGAGTCCACAGCTCTCAGAAGAGTCCACTGCAGGGGGAGGGGTCTCTCGGAGGAGACGTCGAATCTTCGCATAGTTATCGGGAGAATAATCGAGGATATTGCATAGGAGCCTCAATGAGAAAGATAAATCCTGTACAGAAGTTCAGAGCCAGAGCTCAAGTCTTCAGGTTAGTGGAAGCCTCTCAGTCATCGATCACTTCTGGAGGTACCTCTAAGGGGAACCTGGAAGGTTAAGTCTATTTTGGGGGAGGGGAGGGGGGTCATTAGTGCTCCCTACAAAATTAGTTGCATTTAATCCAACCCTTCGGATGCCGTCAATGAGAAAGAAGACCAAGGACCGTCACCAGAAGGGCAGGAGAGGGAGCGG